>NW_018165286.1:13548-49195 GCF_001263595.1 Phalaenopsis equestris
GCTCCGGAAGAAACAGGGAGAGAGAAGCTAAAGGTGCAAGAGAACGGAAGGCGAGAGCGCGAAGGAAGCGGGAGTGAGAAGGAAGCGAGAGGGGCTAGGGATCGTGAGGTAGGCAGAGAGCGGGGTAATAAAATTTGAGGCGCGCGAAGGGCAGCGGGAGTAACTCACTAAGAAAATGCGACCCGTGGGTGTGATACCGCGGGCGAGATTGTGGCAAATTTTGAAACAGTGTTAAGAAAAAAATTGTTCAAATGTGCAAAACAAACACTACAGATAAAATTTGAGGCGCGCGAAGGGCAGCGGGAGTAATTCACTAAGAAAATGCGACCCGTGGGGGTGATACCGCGGGCGAGATTCTGGCAAATTTTGAAACAGTGTTAAGAAAAAAATTATTCAAATGTGCAAAACAAACACTACAACGCGTTTTGAAACGCCGCCGCCGTTTTAAGCTGTACCAAACGGACCCTCAAGAGTTGTTTGAAAACAGCTGATTTGCAATTATTTCTGAATAAATGATCATTTTGCATCTCTTAAGTAATATTGTTTGCAATAGAACCGTCACAACAATGTATTTAATAGTTGAGAAGCAGAAAATCAATACAGAACCGTTTAAAAAAATCAATACATAAGAGTTTAAAAAAATAAGATACGGGTAACGTTGATGATATCTCTCCTTACTTTTCGAACCATTGATTCCGATGAAGCATATGGTAAGTCCACTTTAGATGTCTTTTGCCTGATTCCGATGAAGCATATGGTAAGTCCACTTTAGACGTCTTTTGCCATAAGCTCCAATAAGCTCCACTTTAGGTGTCATATGGACATTTGATCCAATCAAAACAGAATGAGTGAGAGCAGAAATGGTGAGAATGATGAAGACAACAGAGAGCAACGCCAATGAAGAGAAGAAATAAGAAGAAGAAGGACGTCAAGGACTAACTTACTGGTCTAAGCAGGCATGGTCGGACATCAGGCGAGGAAGTTGACGCTTCATGCACAATGCATTCGCAGGTCTTGGCATGGGACACTAGCATCACTACGATACGAGAGGAAATCTAGTTCCTGGCCGATTTATAAAGAAGCCAGAGGAGGAAAGGGAGCCAAAGCTTCTTGTGTGCATGCGCTGGGTCGAGTCGAAATCGGAGAGGGAGAGCGAGTCGTCAGCGAGAAGAGAGCAAGGCGAGAGAGGCGCGGGTCTCCCTGAGATCGATCGCAAAGCTACGTGGGATGGAGTTCAAAAGGGCAGCGGGTTAATACGCTGTAAAGGAATGCGGGCCGCAGGGTCGATCCCGCGGCCGCGATCCTACCAAAATATTGAATTGTATGCCCTGCTCGTTTCTGAATCCACTGACCGAATTCGAAAAACAAACAACAGTTTGGCTTTTTCAAAAGGCTAGATGCATAAATAAACTGCCCCAAATAGGGCTTTAGAAGTTTTATTTCATGAAAAATGAAGAGAAATATAAAATCATCCTTTTTAAAGCATATTAAAAACCAAATAAGCGAATCCATATTTGATTTTATCTTATTTTTCTGTTAACTAAATTAAGAAATTTGTATACTTTTTTGTTTTTATCTTTGCAGAAAAAAAACATTTTTTCTGAAATAACAAAAATGGCAATGCAGTTGCTTTCAGTTCTTTTGGAAACAATTCTAAACAATTCTTGTGAATGAAGCATACTCTTTTGTTTTTTGTCTCTATAGCCAAATATGTTTTCTGACCAAAGTTTCTGCAACCAAAAGAAAAAAAAGGGAGCCTATCTAAATATATTTTCATTTATAAAAACAAATAAATATGAGTCGTGAATCACACCAAAAAAATAGAACCGAGAAGATATCTGTTAATAATAATAATAATAATAATAATAATAATAATAATAATAATAATAATAATAATAATAATAATAATAATAATAATAATAATAATAATAATAATAATAATAATAATAATAATAATAATAATAATAATAATAATAATAATAATAATAATAATAATAATAATAATAATAATAATAATAATAATAATAATAATAATAATAATAATAATAATAATAATAAATAGTGTTCAATAGTGTTAATTCTTCATAAAATAATTTCTCTATTTATAGAGAAGATAGTACAATAGTAATATTACATTTTTACACTCATTTGATATTTCTGATATTTTACAAGTATGAGCTTAATATATAGTAGCCTTTTGGCTCGACCAACTGAGCTTAATTGATTTAGATCAATGGAGTCAGCTTGGTCAACTGAACATGGTTGGTAGGGTTCGGTCTACTGACTTGTCCTTGTTATATGTTATGGCACCCAAGAGGGGGGTGAATTAGGTAAAAATAATTTTTCCCTTTCATAATTCAAAAATCTTGATTTTTAATTTTGTTGAAAAATTAAATTATAAAGTTTTCAATATTTATAATTAAAACAAATAAAAATAACAAAACAAATAAAACAATGCATAAAGAAATCAAAGAAAACAAGATTTTTATGCAGTTCAACCGAACCCAAAACTGGCCTACATCCACTCCTAGTCACTCATGACAAGGAATTCCACTAATTAAATGAAGATTACAATCAATCTCCCGTATTCTCCTAGACCAGGCAAGTGTAACCCTAACCACCAAGCTTTCCTACACCAAGTAAGCTCTACCCCAAATACAATGAGACTACAATAATGAAAAAAATAAACTAGTACAATCAACTAATCTCTCTCACTCACAATTTTAAGCAATTTTCACTCAGCCCAACCTAAAGACAATAAATAAGACAAATACAATAAGAGCTCAAGTTGGTATGTAAAGTTTATAGTTCCTCGACTATCAGTTCGGTCAGATTCGAATTTTTCCTACATGAACTACAGTTGAGTTTCCCGAGTATCGGTTGGGCCTACGATCACGCATTGTTCAAAAACTTCCACATGTATTGTGCAAATTTAATGAGTAAAAATAAGGAAAACTGATAATTTATTATAATTTTATTGTTACAGCCGCATAGCTTATCAATAAAGCATTATTAGGTCATCTCCTCTCCACATGTAGGGCACCTCCTTTTTCGTATATATCTTTAGTTTGTAGGCTTCAAGAGTTACTCGTTTAAAAATGTTGAATGGTCCGATCCATGTCTGATCGAGTTTATCTACCTCTTGCCTATGTCGTTGGGTCGGCATTCTTCCGCACAAGGTCTCTGACAATAAATATTATTTCCCTAACATGCTTCTTGTATTACTGAGCCACTCTTTTTACTTCATCATGCTTAAGGGCTAAATCAGCTTGTCTTTCTTCCGCCAAGCAAAGTGCGAGTTCTATTTCTTCGTTATTTTCCTCTTGGTACACAGTCATATCTATCTCATTATACACGAAGGCTGCTATCACAATAAAATGGGTTGTTCGGCCATGATGAAAAGAGTAATCTAAATCGCCCATAAAATGGATTGTAAGACTTCAGCTTAGCTTCTTTTGGCTCTCTCGACTTTATTTCTCAAAAGATTTAATATGATCATGTGTAACAATATGAATAGGGATTGTTCGTTTGCGGTGGAAGGAGTCATCTGAATCACCCATAAAACAGATGATAAAAATTTAGCCCAGCTTCTTTTGGCTCTCTCGACCTTCTTTCTCAATAGATTTAATATGAAATTGTTTGTGGCTTTAGATTGTCCATTTATCTGCGGGTGATAGACAGATGCAAATTTGAGTTTAAAGCAGAATTCTTTCACTCCTTGATCAACAAATTGTGTCATGTTGCCCATGATGATAGATAGTGGCAAACCATACCGACAAATCAGATCCAACTGAATGATGTTCCGAACCACCTCGATAGTGTTTTAAGTCGGCCCTTCTCCTCAACCCACTAAGATAAGTAATCCACCGCATTGAGAACTTTTGTTATCCGCATGACCAGAGAAATAGCCTGAAGATATTGAGGCCTCAGTTTGCGAACAATCATGGGTTGACGATTGACTGCAGTTTGTCGAATGGTTGGTGTTGCATTGGTGTAAATATCGGGCACTACTCTCACCTTCTTGCAATTTGCTCGGCATCCTTATGTAAGGTCAGCCAGAAGTAAAATTGACTTGCTATCTTGTAAGACAACGCTTTTTCTCTGAAATAGCTCTCACATTCGCCAAAATATACTTCTATCTATATTTCTTACCTTTCATTCTCCTTGACATAACTTGAGTAAAGTGATGTGTTTGACCTTTGAAAAAGTACTTTTTTCGATTAGCAAATACTAGTCTGCTTTGATCTTGAAGCGCTTAGGGTTGGTTAGCTCCTCGACAATGCTTCCAATCTTAAGAAGCAAGATGCACAAGTCTAATCAACTCTTTGTTCCCTAGATTTTTATCTCCATTATTTCGACTTCTTCGATTATCGGTCGGTTGAGTCTCTGAGATGTCCCTTCCCCTAGATGCACATAGATAGGAGGTCGACCACCTCATTATCTTCTAGGGAGATATAATTGATTTTGAAGCCTTTAAATTTTGCTAATGTCCTCTTTTGCCTTACTGAGATGTCTGATCATCATCTCGTCTCTAACTTCAAAATGCCCATTTATTTGATTGAACACTAATTGTGAGTTCGATTTTTTCAAGAGGTGCAACACTCCCATCTCATAAGTGAACTGTGGAACGACTATTAGGGCTTCATACTTAGCTTGATTATTGGTGAGTTCAAATTTCACTTCTATCGAGTGGTATAAATGATCCCCAGTCAAATTTGTTAGAGTAAGACCGAGTCTTGCCTTGGCGTGACTAGATGCTCCATCGATATATAGGATTCGGCTAAGAAGTTTCTATGGCTTAAGCCTTGATGATGGTTCAGAGCAAGTAAGAGGGATCAAATTCGCTGAGTTCTACCACTCATTTGAGAAGCTGACCGGAGTGTTCCAATCTGGTAAGGACTGGCTTGAGCTGAAGGTCAGTGATGATTCTGCTCAGAAGTGTTTAAAAGTGTGGGTGGAGCCTGTGGGTAGAAAAAGTGAGAGAGAATGTTAATATTTTATAATTGGATACCACAGCTCTGCTCCCCGTTGGAATTGACTGATATAGGAGATTGAGAATTGCTTTTCTTGCTCCTCCCAGACTAAAACTATAAGTTAATGGTGTCGGGTCTGACTCCTAAGTACAGGGAAATCTCTCATTCAGCTTTGGGTTTTAAAGTGGTGGTGATGCTAGGGAGCCCTTCAATTTCTTGAATGCCTGATCACATTCACCCAACCAACTGAAGCTTATTGCTTGTCGTAAGGTATTGAAGAAAGTAGTACACTTGTTGCCCGACTTTGAGATAAAGCTACTAAGCCATGTGATATAATCGATCAATTTTTTGACTTCCTTGGTGTTTCAGGGGATGGCATTTTCATCAATACTTGAACTTTTTTTAGATTTTCTTTAATTCCATCAGGGGTCAAAAGGCAACCCTAGAACTTTCCTGTTGTTGTGCCAAATGTACATCCAAGTGGATTAAGTTTCAAAGCAAATTTTTTTAATATTTTAAAGGTTTCTTTCAAGTCTATGATGTGTTGCGCCGGTGATACTGGAGTTCGCCAAAATAAAAAAGGGTTACAACTAACACACACGACAATAGAAAACAAAAACTAGGGGCACAAACATAGACCCAAACTAGGGATAGGGTTAAGGTGGTGGCTAGATAGCAGAAAGGAAGGGATGGGTGTGGTGAGACCAGCGAAAGAGAGGTTAGGGGCTGGATGAGGCAGCTGAGAGATGGATGGATGAATTTGGTGGAAGGTTGTTGGCAGTTACGGGAGGGAAGTAGCAGGATAGGTGGCGGAAGGCTGGTTGGGAATGAGTATCAGTAGGGAGGAAGGAGGACTGGTTGAGTTACGGTGGGAGGGTAAAGGGTTTATTAGTAACCTGCAGAGGAGACAGGTGTTACGGTAACTTGTAGGAAGCTGGAGTGACTTGCAATTGCAATTTAGGTGGGTGGAAAGTCATGCAGCAGGGTGAGCGGCTGAAAGATGGCAGTAGGGGAGAGCAGTGATGGTGGTTGGGTGGCAGCAGGCTGGGGGGGAAGGGAGAGGGGCTGAAAGGGGGTGGAAGTTCGGGGTGGAAGTTATGAAGGATCTATCACCATAGGAGTGAGTTACAACAGGACTACCCCCTCAAACCCTTGGAGAAGATGATCATCTTGTACGAGTTGCAACTGAAGCACATTCTCGCTTTTGGATACGGTTCTAGAAGAGAAGACAGTCGCCGACAGTGAGCTGGATAGAATTCTAAAATCAGAAAGACCAAAAAACCAACCCCAAGCATGCTAACATCATATATATAATAATAGCTAGAATAAAAGGGGAGGTCCCTCCCCTTGCGACAAATCACCCTAAACCGGTCGGCTAACCCTAGTTTCCTAGCTAAACTGGTTGGTTCAACCCTTCCACCGGAGGTAGGGCCTGCGGCAGGTAAGCCCAACATCAATCGCCCGGGGTTGGGGGGAGCTTTGAATTCATTCATCGAAGCTTCTAGTTCCTCGTTTGAAATCCTAGCAGCACCTGTCAGTGTCGACTGTACTGCCTCCCAAAGCACCTAAGGATTTTCCTCTACTTGCTAGCATGCATCCATATCGATTCGCTCTCATGGGGGTCCATTACTGAACTAAATTGAGCCTGCTTGTCTAGTCTATGTTGTTGAATACTCCCAAAGTAATCCATTGTCAGTTCAACCTGATTCAAAGTGAGGGTAGTTTGAACCTCCCCAAACAGTGGTCATGGTGGTAAGGTATTGATTGTGACATCCTGAAATGCTCTCTATTGTGATAGTCTCATATATGGAGCTGGGGTCTTAGTTCCTCCATCATCTACTATCGTCTATAAAACTGGCCCCATCGATGTTGCTCTGCTAGCAATGGCACATGTTATCTTGGGCTTTGCAGAATGAAGAAGGACAATGTACTTCCCATCCATGATGGAGTAGATGTCTCTAAATCCGTCATGTTGAGTTCTACAACAAACTGTCACGGTCTCCCCAATAATAGGTGGCAAACATCTATGAGTACATCACACTACACCTGATCATACAATTGGCTATTAATCGAAAACTCTAATAGGTACCTCCTGTCAATGCTGACCCTGTTCTCCTTCTTCAGCCACGTCAGGGATATGGCTGAAAGTGTTTCTAAGTCTTGAGCCACAATTTATTTACCATTTGTGTAAATGCTACCTTATTACTACTCCCTCCATCAATGATGAGACTACATACATTCTTATTCACGGTGCAACGGGTGTAGAATATATTGTAATGAAGTCACTGCAAATCATCCTCAGTCTGTAAGACTTCTCAAACCATGAGCGCGTTTCCTTCATCTGCCGGAAGATGACACACCTCACCATGTTCCTCAGTTGTCTCCCTGTTATCCGATGGTCTTTGGGAATCTTCGAAGAGAACTTGGGTTGGAGGGCAAGGATTGTGTCTCGACTTCCACGCTTCTCTATGGGTCGTTCTCTTTGGTGGATGGTGATTAGCTTGCTCGATTTTGAATGAAGCAGAGAATGAGTTATACTATTCTGTCGACATATAGTTTTTGCCTAGTTTCAACAAGCTCGGCTAAAGTCTTTGTTCGCTATAATCTCAACGCAAAACGAAAATGTCCTTTCTTTAATCATTGTGTGAGGACCACACGAGCAATCATGGGTTCATAAATCCCAAACCTCTAACATTTTCTTCTGTGAGTGACAAAGTCACGGAGGGTCACACTGTCCCTAGCAAAAGTTGCAGGAGAGTCTGCGAGCTCTTCTGAGATTTCTAAGCACTTGCAAACTTTGCAAGAAAAAATTCGCTTGTGAAGTCTACAAACGATGTGATTACTCTTCTCGACAATTTGTTGAACCATCTGAGAGTCAAGTCTCTCAATGTGGTGAATAAGAGTTGGTACTTCAGTACGTCATTGATTTTGGTGAATAAGAGTTGACACTTCAATAGGTTATTGATTTGGAGAAGAAATAGTCAATAAGAAGGAAGCAATGGAATCAGTCAAGTCCGTCCATCCCTTATAAGATTCAAGTGTTGAAATTTTGAGTCGTCCCGATGGCTCGACATAGAAGATCTAATAGAAGAATACATTCTTTAGTTAGCATGGCGCTTCAGTACATCGAGCCCGATGCATATCGATCGGTGTCGATCTAACACTATCAAGATACTGGGTTTCGTATTCTCTTTCTAAGTTCAGGGGAACTCTTTTATCATTAAGTGTTTGAGCGTCCTATTGGGTTTATTGATCCTGCTCCCAACTCAATCTCTAATCATTTCTAAAATCTGATCCTTTATATATTGGATCTGCTGGACCACAAATTCTCTAATACATTCCATGTTGTCATCGATCTCCCTGTTGTGAGACTTTTTTCTTGCATTGCTCTTGGCAGTATGATCCACGCTCATCACACCATTTAGAATGTTAAATCTGAGATTGTCTATGAATTACACTTAAGGAATAGAGTGTAAATGAGAAAAGAGAGAGAAATAGAGAGATGAAGAGTAATGAATAGTGTTCAATAGCGTTAAATTTTCATAAAATGTTTCCTCTATTTACAAAGGTATTACAATAATGATAAATCATTCTTACTCCCATTTGAAAGTGGTCTGCACTAGGGTATTTTTGGTATTTTACAAGCATGAGCTTATCATCCGGCTGCCTTTTGGCTCGACCGACTAAGCTTAGTTGATTTGGATCGACGAGGGTTAGCTCGATCGATTGATCCATCCTGGTTAACCATCTTCGATCCCTAGTGGGAAGTCTTCAGGTCTCCACAAGATGGTTGGAGTAACTTTGCAGAATTGGATTTCCCATTGGGTCGACTCCACTGTGGGTTAAGCTATTGCATCGAGTTGGCATCCCTGTAGTGGATGGCTTGATGCTTTCTTGTCTCGTTTCCAGTCGAGTGGCTTACACTTGGATTACCCGGTCGTCTTCATATCTGTCTTTTGGCTTGGTTTGTTTTAGCCTAGTTAACTTGGCTCATTCGGTTAGGTGGGACTTGCAACCACCATACAGTGGATTTGAGTTTGTCGTGCTCTTCTCTTCTGGAACATTGAATCTTTTTAAGATTAGCGCAAACACATTTCTTATGTACAAATAATAAAAAAAAAGAAAACAAAGAAATGAAAATATAATGAAAACAAACAAAACAAGATATCACAACCTATGGTCTCAACTACCTAGCCATGAATTTCAAATTTTGTATTCACATCCCTGCAATTGATTTACTAAATTCAGAGGCTATAATAAGGTTATTTCCAATTCTCGTTGTAGATTATCTAATTAAAAAATTTACTATATGAAACTAACAAATACTCATAATTCATGAAGCGAACTTTATGCCATTTGATGGTTTCTGAAAGGAAATTAATAAATTTAGCACTTACAATATGTCATAATTAAGTTTGACGTATTCTGAATATAATGTTGTAATATAGGTGTCTCAAATATGTAATGAAATATTCAAAATTTAGCAATAATGTGTCTTGGTTTCTTTCTATTATATTAAAATCATGAAAATATGATCAATTCTCAAGCAATTCAATTTCTCTTGTATTAAAATAGGTACTTTCCCTTTGCCTTGCAACTTTTGGTATTTACAACATTCAATTAGAATGTAAACATGAATTATCTAGAATCAAATTATAAAATCCATTTGCTTCGTAAAATGTGTTGATGATAATCTCAGAATTAAGTTCTAACACCTTTTGGCAATACTTCAAGTTTAAGTTTGAAACCCACAAAATCACCTATTTGCTTCACAGGAAGTGTTGATGATAATCCTTCCATGGAAATATCTTGAAGTCATCATATCCCAAAGAAAGCTTAAATCTACAGATTCTAGCCACATAATGAACACACTCATCAATTGTTTATCCAGTTGGAAGCAAAAATTTCTTCTTTTTTGGGGAGACTACAATTTATTTCTTTTCTTTTTGGGAAGACTGCAATTTATAGGTTCACCATGTGAAATTTTCTCAACTACTGGTTAAGATCTACAATCATTATGAAAAGTAACATCAAGAGAATCAACTCCTTGATTTCAAAGTTCCAATATCATGGTGATATGGACAGGAAGACCAACGACATATCTTTGCATACAACCTCCTTACCAAGATCTCAAAATGGTCTATTTTTTGGAAATGATGGATTATATTAGAAAGACCTAAGATCATTAACAGACTTTATAACAACAGCTCAAATCTATCCTATTTTCACAATCTTTATGGCTTCTTGTTGAACGAATATATTTCCAATCAATCCTCTTTTTGAAAAAATGTCAAAAATATTGCCAAAAATTTTTAAGGAAAAAAAAGTCATTTTCAATGAATAGTAACTCAAATCTTTCTCTTTTTTGGAACTTCTGGATTCATGGTAAGTCAAATTTTGATATGTTGGTGGTAAAACTTAAACTTTTTTTCAAAATACTACAAATGCTAAATTGGCTGACATCATTGTCATTGAGCATTGGAATCTTCCTAATCCTACCAATCAAAGGAGCTTGAAATTTCTTACTACAATTGTTAATATTATTTTAAACTTCCATTGTTTATCTCTAAATTGTATTGGCAACAAATATTAAAATCTAACGATTTATACTTGAAGCATTATAATAGTTTTCATGATATGGGTCGGTACAAATTCATCTGGAATAAAGATTAATTTACTAAATCTTCTTTCAACGGAAAAGTGGTACTTCATGGCCTTTAGTACTAGAGATAAGCTTATAGAATAGGAGATTATGGTTGATAAAAAGTGTCAGCTCCGTGATAATGCAGATGAAACTCACTCAAATCTCTTCTTTGAATGCCCTATTTCAATGATCATTTTTAGATCCACTATTCGAAATGGATCTTTCTTTTTGGTGAATTGAGATATTCTCCAAGCTTTGACTCATGCAGAGAATATTTCAGATAAGTTTTGATATAAACATTTTTCTACTAGCCAATCAATGTGTTGCATATTATATATGGATTGAAAGGAATAATATCATTTTCAATAATGTTAGATCTCTATTTCAGAAGATCTATGGTGATATTAAAAAGGTCTTCACTTTGAAATGCACTAAAGGTAAAGACAGAAATTCTAGAAGTCCCTTTTCATTACACCATTATTAAATAAATGATCCTGGAAATTTATATAAGTCTCACTAATTAATATTAGCTAACTAATATTATTTTTACCTAATTTAATTAAATAAAAAATTATTTTGATGTGACTTAATAAAATACTAGTAATATTAAATTGATATATTAACTTAAGCAATTTATAATTTAATTAATATAATTATAACTAATATAGGACAAATAAATCTTTATGAAATTAATTTTATTTTTATGTAAATTGACTAAATAGATATTATCATTTAATTACCTTTTCATCAAAAATTATTATTTGAATACTACTTTAAGTTAACAAACTTAAATCTCAACATAAGTTGCTACTGTAGGATTTAACCTGACTTTAACATCTATCAAAACTTTTAACATCTGTCATGACAAATAGTTTTGAGATTTAGCAAATTTTAAGATTTTACTAAACCTAAATATACAAGATTTACTAGTATCTACTTCAGTTAAATTATGTAAGTTACCGAACAGCCCCTAAAACTCACCTTATATGTGAAAGTAACTCTACCTTCACAGCCTTCTGCACTGCTATGAACTTTATAAAATTCTTTATGCCTGCGAGAGTTAACTGATATAGAATTGTTGTTTTCCTTTAGTAGCTCATTGTAACAATATGGAAGTATAAATGTTATCTTTCTTGGCTTGAAGGCTTCAAGAGATGCAGTTTGCTTACAGTCCAGGTTAGAAGAGATTTTATGAGCTGAGGTAATGTTGTTTGCAGTGGAAGGAGGAGGTTTCTTTTACACTTCAGCATCAGGATAAAGTAGTGGTCTTTCAATTCTGCTTCTTGTACGTAAGAAATGAAAAAAGTAATATGAATATTTCACCTTGGAAGCAATATCGATAGATTCATCAAGATTTGGGTAATGATTTCAAGTTGACCTCATTGAAAGATGAAGTTCCACATGGTTGCTCTTCCTTCACCTGTTTTGGGTGTGGATCTTCCTGTGATGATGGATCATTGCATCATTAGTCAGGCCCTTTTTTCCATTCAGAAATATCAATAGAAAATTTTTCAGATAGAGCCGTCATCACAATCAGTCTCATCCAAGCATAATGAAAGAAAGGGATGGCTTAAGAGCGGCCTTAAGAAGTAGTATATAAATAGCGTTGTTATGATTGGTAAAGATGATGCTGCACGCAACTTCATGGAAGAGGTTCAAATCAACATATCCTATTTTACTGGAAGGAGAAAAGTTCAATGGTCAGATACATGTGGTACGGAACTTAGTAAGATACAAGAATTTGAGCTCAGGTATGCCATTTCTATTCATTAATGTCAAGCGCAAAACTTGCTGAGCCAAACATCTAAATACCATGCAAAAATATAACAATTATGTTTTATAATTAAACCACAAATGCAACTAATGAAGTAAATTCTAACCTCCAGCATCATAACCATCTCACATTCGAAAACATAGTATTGCAAATCTTTTGACTTGTATATACATCGGCCTTTGATTAGTTCTCATTTTAGCTCCTTTTTGTGTTGTAAGCTCATTGTTAAATTTTAGTGGCCTGTTTCTTTCGTAGAAATCATGATTATTTGATTTGAACCAAAAAAAAGAAAAAGTAGGCACAAGTTAATAATCGGTGTTTTAGTTGATTTGCATGTTCCATTTGTTGGTCCTATAATTTTGAGTCATATGCAAATAAGGTAACATATAATGTTGTTCATTATGTTTTTATTTCATTTTCCTTGCATTAAATTTAAATATTGACTCCATATGCACATTCCATATCCTAACATAACTATGTGTGCTAAGATTTATTTTTGTATTCAGCATTATAGTGTGGAGCAGTTGTGAATCATCATCTTAGATTGTTACAAAGGGATTAATGATTCTGTTAATTGTTTTGCACTACATTGAATGCTTGCAAGCCACTTGTGCACCTCAATAGTGGTATATGATATTAGCTATGTCAGCATGTGATAATGCAAAGTTGCCTCATTTTGCAGTGATAATGGCCTCTCCGAGGGTGATCTGGAGAAGAAATAGGCCAGAAGAAGCCAGTGTGTTATTCATTAGGGCATGTCTTCCAGGTTTTTGGGGTTTATGGTTGCAATAAAAGGATGGAAAGAATACCATTTTTTCCCTCCCCCCATCCATTTTTCCCCTTTTTTGTTCTGTTATTGTTCTTCATCGCATCTTTTTAACTCAAACCCGCGTTTATCAACCATCAGGATTTCAATTTTGTTCAACTAAATCAAAATCTTTGGTGTATGCTTTTTGCTCTAGTTATCTTACTGGACATTTACAAGAGGATGTACCTTGGTGTGTGCTTTTTGCTAATGATATCCTTCTCGTGGATAAGACGAGAGAAAAAGCCTTGGAAAAACTTGATTTATGGAGGTCTACATTGGAGCCTAAAGGCCTTCATTTCAGTAGAACTAAAACTGAATACATGGAATGTAATTTTAGTGGTAGTAGCTCTAGTGAGAGAAGTGTAACTTTGGGTGATCAAATTATTAAAAGGTGTGAACGATTTAGATATCTCGGATCTGTTGTTCAAAGTGATGGTGATATAGATGGGGATGTTAATAGTAGAATTCAAGTTGGTTGGTAATGCTTCGACTTCGAGCCTTTTGTGTGATAGAAAAGTAACACTTAGACTGAAAGGAAAATTTTATAAGATGGTGGTGAGACCTACAATGCTCGTTGACGCTGAATGCTGGCCTCTAAAAGAGAAGCATAATACTAAGTTAAGTGTTGCCGAGATGAGAGTGATTAGGTGGATGAGTGGCTTTACGCTTAGAGACAACATGCGAGATGATTTTATCCATGATAGGGTTGGTGTAGCTCCTGTGATGAACAAAATTAGAGAAAGTCATCTTAAATGGTTTGGTCACATTAAGCGTCGACCATCTGATGATCCAATTAAGAGAGTAGATGTTTTAGATTCGACTTATGTTAAAAAAGGCAGAGGTAGACCTAGGAAGACTTGGGCTTATTGTATTAAAAATAATCTTAATTTATTAGAACTAAATGAAAATATAACACTAAATAGGACATAATGGAGAAAAAGGATTCATGTAGCCAACCCCACGTAGTGGGATTAAGGCTTTGTTGTTGTTGTTGTTGTCGTACTGGCTGCTTAGGTTTTATTGTCTTTTTATTGCAATTGCTTTTGTCCTTGTTCATTATATATGATTTGATTTTATCATTCTCCATTTCCCAAACATTTTAGACCAATTATTGGACTGTTTACTCCTTGCTTCTGGTTGCAGAAGGCGGGAATAAAATTAGGTCAAATATTGATCAAAATATGATCATGATGCATGTGAAACTCTTTTAAGTTAAATTGGGATGAATGCTATATATAAATAATCAATTAATTTTTTATCTCAAAATAAATCTATCATTGTTAACATATACCCTAACTAAATTCTGGTTTGGATAACCTCTGGAGTTTGTTCTCCCGAAGCCAGTATCTGATATGGTCAGAGTTTTGCTCAAGGATTGTTGTCTCACAAAGTCGGAGACCATTAAATACCAGATTAAACGTGAACTCAGTGATTTACCCTGCATTCTGACCATAGCGATAGAGTTTGCTATGGTTCCAGTTCAATGCATATGGAATAAATCTTAAAGCAAAGTTACACAAAAATGATAAATGAATGCTCATTTGTTCTTTTAGTTGGTCAAAGAGCTATTTGAGAATCCTCCTTTTCTCAGGAGGAAATAGTTTGTAATTTTTTTGAGGGAGGGAATTAGTCAACGGAAATGTCTTATAAATTTTAGGCTTATTCTATCAGTTTTGAGAATCTGCTAACAAGCTGCCAACTGAAAAAAAAAATTATATCTATGATAGCAAACATCTTACAGCATAGAAAGAGTGATGCAATTAAATAATCCAAAACTTTGCTAATAACAAATAGAAATGGATTCTTACTCGAATCTCGAATTTAGATTAGCTTAAGAATGGATGCTTTAGGCTGGGAGAAGAGGGAATACAACATTTGGAAGATGCTCGAACTTCTTTATGCCAAAAAGCCCTTTTACTTGTAAGAAAATCAATGCGCATTATGATCACCAAGTCCATTGCGTAAGATATTATGCTCTTTGGTTGAATGATATTGCCTCTGATGTCAAAGACGAAGTTGAAGGTTCAGATTTACTAAAAAAACTACTTTAAAATACCCAATTGAAGCAGAATTTTCACCTGTAAACTGATGTTAAAACAATCCAGGTCTGAATAAAAGGTGACATTAAAAAGAAGCCCTAATCTGAGGATTATCTGAATTGTACTGCACCAAACTCTGTATTTGCAATATTTACTTGGAGATATCATTCCACGTGTCGGATCACTATCAGTGTCTAAAACAAACTGAAAATGACTCATCGAGTACCATTCAAGTGATGCAATCACCCAGCCTTCAATCATGAATTCCTGCTATTTGCTGAAATCTGTTTTTAAGTTATTTTAGGATAATTTCAGAAATGCAACAAAAATTTTATTCTGCCCTCTTCAGAAGCATCTATTAGATCAGTAAATTTGTGAAGCCCAAAGCAAACAAGCTATGGTCATTCACCAGAAATCCCCACAGGAACACGTTCCATCTTCGAAGTGATGAAACCGATTATAATCTCGTAAAATTATTTGTCGTCCAATGACCTTAGAAATGTAGCAAAATGCCAAGTGACAATCACCACAAACTCTAAGGTTTTTCATGATCCTTATAGGCACCCCTAAAGATCTAGTGAGAACAAATGCAAGTGCAAGCTTCTCACTATGGTAGCTGAGCAGCTCTTCCTTGCTCTCTGCTTCAATGTCGTACCAAGCAAGCTCAGTTTGAGGAACATAACCTATTTCCTTCATTTTTTGTTTCAAGAAATGTAGCTTGTCATGTATCTTCTCCATATCCGGGTGTGTCCTATCTCCAGATCGAAATACATGCACACCATCCCTGAGAGTGACCCAGCTACAACCAGCTTCTTTCTTCACTTGAGCACCCCTCAATGAGACCCTTGCTTTTGCCGCACCTTCCCATCTCCCTTTGGAAGCATAAAGATTAGAAATAAGAACATAAGTCCCTGGATTATGAGGTTCCAGTTCAAGAAGCATTTCCGATGCATGCTTGAATAAGTTTGTCTTTGTTCCAACTTTTAATCTGCAACAAGCCCCCAGCACTGTCCTCCATATGAGACTATTAGGGGCAATTTTCATAGCTTTTAAAAACTCTTCCATCTTGTCAATCTCACCTGCTCGACCCAAAAGATCAACCACACATGAATAATGCTCAATTCGAGGAATCAAATTGTATTTCTTGCTCATGGAATCAAAAAAATCTAGGCCTTGTTCCACTAAACCAGTATGGCTGCAGGCAGAGAGAACACCAACAAAGGTGACGTGATCTGGTTGCAGGTTACTATCCTGCATCATTCTGAATAGCTCTAAAGCCTTTACACCTTGCCCATGTCGGGCATAACCGGAAATCATAGCATTCCATGAGTATTCATTTTTCAGAGGCATGAAGTTGAAAACCTTTGAGGCATAGTCTATTCGTCCACATTTGGAGTACATGTCAACAAGTGCACTCTCAACGACAACATCAGATTCCAATTTAGCTCTTATTCCAAAAGCATGGATTTGCATACCTCTCTCCAATGCCGCCACAGAGGAGCATGCGCTTAGAACAGTGGTGAAGGTGCAGCAATCCAGTTTTTGGTCGGTATGTATCATAAGCCAAACAAGATCCATGGCCTTTGATAAGAGTCCATTATGAACATAACCAGCAACCATGGTATTCCACGACACATCATCCCTCCTGTAAAACATTCGGGCAAAGAGGCATTCAGTAGATTCCATGTCCCCTGATTTAGAATAGAGAGATAGAAATCCATTCTCCACAGCAGTGTCATCAGACATCCCACACTTCTCAGCTAAACAATGCAGCTCCTTCCCAAATTCAAGAGCAGAACATGGTGTTAAAGCTGCAATAAGGTTAACAAATGTCACTCTATTTGGTTTCCATCCGTTTTGCATCATATCCAAAAAGAGTGTAAGTGATTCCTCCAATGATGCCTCAGAACTGGCTAGTATTCCAAGCATAGAATTCCAAGAAATTTGATCATAGTCAGGCATTGAAAAAAAGATTTTCCAGCATTCGGGTATACTTAAAGATTCTCCATACATTGCTATGAGTGAATTCGAAACAGAGATATCTTTATCAAGTCCTATTTTTGATGCAACACAATGCACTTGTGAACCGAATCCTAAAAATTTCAAGCTTGCACTAGAACTTAGTGAACTAATTATGGAGAAATTTGAAGGCATAAAACCGGCTCTCATCATATCATTAAAATATTGTAGTGCCTCCTCAAAAATTCCATTCTGATCAAGACCAGAGATTATAGAATTCCATGACACCTGATCTTGACTGCTCATGCATTTAAAAACCCTGAGAGCTTTGTTTACGGCGCCGCATTTAGAATACATGTTAAGAAGTCCATTGCACACGTTAATCTTACAATCAATGAGGCCATTTCTAATTACAAGACCATGTATCTCACTCCCTTTTCTTCTCCCTTCCTCCAAGTTCACAAATTCGGCCATTGCACTTAGAAGAACAACATGAGAATCACAATTTTTCATAACCAGATCTCCTGCCTCCCGAAAAACTTCTGTTGCCTCTTCTCCATGATTTTGCTTGATAAGTCCAAGCATCAAACCATTGACAGAAACTGAATTCCTATTACTCAACTCGAGCAAGACTTTTCTAGCAATGTCAAACATGCCGTATCTTGAAAATGCACTAACCATAGCACTACCAACATATAGATCACACAAAAGGCCGGACTTTGAAACTCTTGATAATATCTGTTTGATTAAGTAAAAGTTAAAAGACACCATACTGAATGAAGAACTAGCATAACTAACTGCTATCAAGCTCCCAAATGTATATTCATTTGGCTCGAAGCTAGAATCCAATCCAGACTGCATCCTCGAGAAGTAGTCAAAAGCAGAAGCAGCATCTCCCCTCTGAGCATGCACAGATATGATTGAATTCCATGACATAGCATTTCTTACTGGTATGCCATTGAACACTTCATCTGCATATCTTTTTGGTTCAAAAAGGCAGCTTCCATACATTGATATCAATGAATTCAGCACCACAGTGTCGAGGGAATACTTACTTTTCATAACCATGGCATGAATCTGTTTGCCAAGACTTGACGTATGAGAGTCCAAGTCCTGACATGCTCGAATAATGCTACCAAAAGTAAACTGTGTTGGCACTAACCCAGTTGAATACATTGATTTGAAAAGTTGCAAGGCTTTCTCAGGCAATGCCTGCTGGGAATATCCTGCAATCAAGCATGTCCAGGAAACACTGTTCCTCTCAGGCATCTCATCAAACACTTGTTGTGCATAGTCTAGATACCCTGTCTTTGCATATAGATTGACCAAACTGTTCGATAGGAACAAATCTTGAGGAACTTTCTTGATAATCTGAAGGTGGAGGCTTTGGGCATCACCGGGATTGCAAGAGCCATGGTAGCAGTGGAAAATATCATTGTACACGTGGCTGGGCTCTTGCTGGGGTTTTTGATTGTTGAAAGTGAATCTATTGGTCTGTTCTAGTGGCATTAAGGAGGAAAGATGATAATTTGGACGTGATTTTGGGTTTCTGGTAGTTTGAGAAGGTAGGAGATGAAAAGAAAGGTAAGAGTTTGAAGAGATTCGTGATTGGAAATTCGAAAGCGACAAGCAACAAAAGTGACGGTTCATGGTGACAAGTGAGTTTGAGAGTGTGATTTCTTAACTATGCGTTCATTTTGGCGGGCAACGGCTGGATGGAAGGGATTTGAATCCCCTCTTAAGTACTTTGCAGCTGCACAAACTGTATGCCAATTTAATGTTGTCTGTAAAAACATACTGGAATCTCATTGCAGGTAAGATAGAATTTCAACATCAAGTATAAGATCTCAAGATGCCTGTGTTATACCATTTCCTGTGTAGAAGTGAGAAGCAAAATTGTGTTACAGAATTAGGTACATGGTGCGATTATATAATATTAAAAGAGCTTTAGATCCCTTAGTTGATTAGAGGAGGGTTGGACCAATAAAATTTGCAAGTGGACAATTTAATAAGTTTTGGAGAAATTTCAATATTTGGGTGTTGAGCTCTAAGCTTAGCCTAATTCTTGGGCTACTTAAAGCTTAATAGATCTGAATCCTAGGTGGTTTAAGCTAGCTTATAATTTTAGCAAATTATGTAATAGAGGAGGAAAAAAAAAAAGAAAAGAAATTTAGCAAATTATGTAATAGAGGAGGAAAAAAAAAAGAAAGAAAATAAAAAGAAAACAAACAAGTGAATAGTTACAAGGATTGCATGAAGGTGGGCCTTTACAATCTCCTTGGAAATCTCCTGGTTATTTTTTCTTTCAATGCGATGATTTGTTGTTGTTGTTAATTACTGTCTTTGAGTATGTTGAGAGTTTTCATCCATTTCTGTTTACATGATTTCAACAAAATTTGGTACAACACCATAATCTTTAAACTTTTATGTTGATACTTAGGGTTGGTTTGTAAATGCTTCACTGTTTAACGAATTCCGTTTTAAAGCAAAAGTTTAAAAACTGCCGTTCTAAAAATTTCAAAGTACCATAATCTTTAAACTTTTATGTTGATACTTAGGGCTGGTTTGTAAATGCTTCACTGTTTAACGAATTCCATTTTAAAGCAAAAGTTTAAAAACTGGCGTTCTAAAATTTTCAAAGCAAAGTGGCATTTTAAAATTTTCAAACATAACAAAAAGTTAGTTTTTGGATTTTTTACCGTTTTAGCGCTACTTTAAAGACACTAAAAAATAAAAACCATATTTTAGGCTTCGTTTGTGGTCGTGGGGGCCTCCAGCGCAATTCAAATAATGCAAAGAAATGAAAATAATGTCGTTTGGATGAGATCCATGACTGATCGCGTCCACCACAAAGTCGTCCATGGTGAAATTCGAAACGCGAGAAGCCCTCAACATTCAGAGCGATGTTTCACATTCGGTATGTAAATACTCTATTATAACTATCGATTTTCTTTTTTTCACGTTGCATTTATCATCCCTGCCTGAGAAATTACTGGCTGACAAAAACCATTGTCATCATCTATTTCTATTGTTATTTTAGGTTTTCTAATAGTTGTTGGTTATGCGAACAC
Source organism: Phalaenopsis equestris (assembly GCF_001263595.1). Taxonomy (NCBI): domain Eukaryota; kingdom Viridiplantae; phylum Streptophyta; class Magnoliopsida; order Asparagales; family Orchidaceae; genus Phalaenopsis; species Phalaenopsis equestris. Next base: position 33,817 of record NW_018165286.1, read on the forward strand.
CATATTGCCCCAATGATTGGCCGGTCGTTCGGATAGTTGATTCCTTCGTAATTATCAACAATGCCCACATCAAAACCAGAAGTTGGAACCAAGTTGTTGGACCAACTTTCACCATTAAGTACGCAACTCGATTTCTAGTTTGATTCATTGTTATGTAGCATCTTCTCCTTGTCGCTAACAATCCAACTAAGCGTTCATTTCTTCCATATTTCATTTGCTCGAGTACATACATAGGACTGTAAATTTTGGTATTTAGAAGATGAAGCAACCTCTTTCATTGGATCAATCATATACATTGCACCTGAAAAGTTAAACGAACACCATATTGCCCCAATGATTGGCCGGTCGTTATGATAGCTGATTCCTTTGTAATTATCAACAATGCCCACATCGAAACCAGAAGTTGGAACCAAGTTGTTGGACCAACTTTCACCATTAAGTACGCAACTCGATTTCTAGTTTGATTCATTGTTATGTAGCATCTTCTCCTTGTCGCTAACAATCCAACTAAGCGTTCATTTCTTCCATATTTCATTTGCTCGAGTACATACATAGGACCGTAAATTTTGGTATTTAGAAAATGAAGCAACCTCTTTCATTGGATCAACATATACATTGCACCTGAAAAGTTAATATTTACAACTTTGGCATCATATTTCATCTATTTTTAGCTTTTGGAGATTCCTTGACAACCAACTATTCTTTCGTTTCCCATTCTTTCTTTTCCCATGTACCAATTTTGTTTATCTATTATTCCCATCCAGCCAACCAATTTCTCCCATCATCATCCAACCATTCAATGCAACACATTTGCTATTTTTGGAAAATAATAATGTTGCTCACAAGTAATTTCTATTTTGCTTCTTTTCTTCTGTAATTGTCCCTTCATCTCTACTTTGGTATCCTCCCAAAGTGGGCAACCTAGGAGTCTGTATAAAGGAACATCTCCAACCAAGACAAGACAAAAATATTGTATTCCTGTCAAAGAGTTTGAGGTAACACAAGCATTTAATTTTGCCTCCGCATTTTGAAATTGTGTCACCATTAGGTAAGGATATAATGTTTGGTTGCAATTTTTCATACACTTTTTTATAAATATATGTGAGTTTGTCTTCCAAATCTTCCAACATACTAATCTTATGTGATATAGATGTAATTTTCTTTGAAAATATATATGTGAGTAACAAATATACTAAACGTTATTTCCTAAATTTTCACTTTGAAATGAATTATTCATTTCATATAAATGTAATTTATGTTAAATGTTGCCCAAATTTTGAGTGCAAAGAGTACATACTAGATCAGAAGGCCACTATATTTGAATATTTTGAATTTGAGGTTCATTCAAGCAATAACGTTTGTAGGCAAAAGTTATTAATAGCTTCTCCATTTAATAAATTATTTTTTCCCTATCGTGGAACTGTTTGTACATGCAAGATAAGCCTTAAGGAATGTATATGAGCTTATATTAATTTCTAATAGATAAAGATTGATTTTCAATTTTCAAAACACTCTTATATGGTTGATCTTACATCTCAATTCTTGTGTTTTATTGAAATCCGATTATCACCATTTTGGAATCTTACTATTTTTTTCTCTTAAGTCTTTAGTTATTTTCAAATTCTGAAGGGTAATATATATGCACATCTACTTACACATATACTTCTACATACTCATTTGTATAAATGCAATCAGAAGAATGTGACCCCCACTTAAGAAGTAAGATTTTAGGAATTACTTGGATGGATTAATTTGTAAGAATCCCTTAATGGCATACCAATTTTTAATAATTAGATACCAGCTCAAATTTTATTTGAAAGCAGGTCAACAGATAATTTCATTCAATGGTTCCATCAAACTATTTTTGAACTGATGGTAGGTAATAGTGCAACTTTAGATTGCTACCATATTTGCAAGAGTATGATATGGTTATATGGTTCAATGTAATAATGATATTTTAAAATATGTGATGTGATAGATTTGGGTGATATAAGTGTAGAAAGTTAAGTTTAGGTGCTATCCTATAAAAATAGTCAAAGCAATGCTAGCCACAAAACCAATCCATTTTTCTTTGCCCAAGGATACTTCCAAAGGCATAAGTTGCTCTTCTCTTAAGTAAAATGACACATATCACTTTCTAAAATTCATCTGCTTGGTGATGCACTGCAAATTATTACACTCCTCAAAGTTTAGGTGCTATCACCTGATTAATATTTTTAAGAGTTATTCATTTGTTCTATGCAACTTAAATTGTTTTTATAATCCTCAATGCATAAGGATAATTAAAAGATCCTGCTCAATTGTTGCTTTAAGATTGATCATAACCAGAATGTAATCTCTAATGAACACTTAGAACTTTTGAGATAGACCATGCTTTTTCATAGATATGTAATTGTAGCTATATTCAAGGATGATGTTTGCCAACTTTTTTATTACTTTTTATTTTACTGCCTCCTAGAGAGAGCATTGTTCGCAAGAGCCTGCAAAGTAATCTTAAATTTTATTGAGAATGCAATCACAATTGCATTCAAATAAAGTTTTGTATGTATAGGAGAAAACACAACTTTACTACTCAAATAATGTGAAGTACATCAAAATTTGAAAGAAAATTAAATAAAATATAAAGGAAAGAAAACATGGATATAAAGTGAAGACTGAAAGCAAATAAAGAAAAAATACTAACTAGGGTAGCACAACTATGCTAATCACTAATAATATATGAAAAAATTTTCTTTGTTCTATGTTTAAGTAAATGTCTTCCCTTTAGGTCTTTTAGCTTGAAATTTCTAGGCTTGATCATAATTGTGAACATGTATGACCTTTGCTAAAGGGGGCAAAGTTTACTATGTTGAAAGCCTTTTTTGGGCTGACTCAAGTTTTCATAAGGTCAAGTCCCCATTGGATATTGGCCAAGGTTTTACCCTTCTATCTAAGTTGTGCGCTAACCATTGATTTTATGAAGAGGCTTTGATAAATGCCACTTCATTGGTTCTGTAGATGGTTCGAGTTTTGTTTAAGTTTTTAATCATCCACATCAGGATTGAAATCCTAAATTCAGAGGCTTAAGATTCCAATATCAATTAGGATAACTGCTTATATGTGAAAAAAAAAAAGATTGTAAGATGTTTCTCTCAATTTGAGTATAAGAAGTGGTGTGATAAACCTAGTGAACATTGGAGAGTTTTTTTGTACATTGCCTCCTAGCCTTCCCGAGGTAAAATTTAAGCTACTTGAGTATGGTATGGTTGGTGACCTCTGTTTGCTTATTCTTCTAAAGACATGGGCTTCAAATGTATGTAATAGTTGGATACATAGATCCTTATGAAAAGAATTAAAAACTTTTCCAATGAATTGAGTTTTGTTATCAGTAATAGTTTTTACACGAATGCCAAAATAAAATATTATTTTCTTTCAAATAAACTGTGTGGCATTTGCCTCTATAATTTTGGTAAGGGGTTCAACTTTTGGCTAGTTAGTTAAGTAATTAATTCCCAAAATCATGAAATTTCCATAGAAAAAGGTCCCAGAATATTTACCCTTATTAGTTAAACAACCACGGGCTTTGAAGAGACGTTAGTTCTGTCAGTGACGTGTGTGTAAAACTAAAATGAAAAGGCAAATTTTTCATTGCTTGGTAAAATATAACACATGTTGGTTTATAGTTGGCTAGTAATCCCTCCCTCATTATCCTGAGGGCGAAAGAACTCTCTCCCAACTGTTCACCACATATTTCAGAGTGAACTTCTAGCAATATATAGTTAACATTAGTTGGAGTAAACACACTTTTATCGTGATCTGGTGGGCTTCATTCATGTTTTCAAAAAGTGTCATATTATGAAGGAAGGAGATAAAATTTTTTTTTTTTTTTTTAGAAATTTTTGTTGTCCACGAGTCGATTACGCTGTCAGGCATAGGACTGCCAACAACTTGAGGAGGTTCGAGCTGACTACCGCTAGACTTATGTCGGTGAAGGATACCGTTATCCTATTTCTCATCAAATATCTGGATCTTGCTGTTATAGGATAGGACATCTTTTTGCTCCATCTTCAGTGTGTCTTTATGATCACCACCGTACGCCCCAAAACGACTACTTGCGACCTTGCTTCATGGTTTCACGTATAGCAAAAGGCTATACGTGGACACTTATGCATCGGGCATAAGCATCGAAAACCGAACTAAGAAGCAAGCAAAGAAAAGAACAAAAATGGGATGAGAGAGAGGAAGCACCGATCCATCTAAAACACCGAAAAGGAGAATAGATCAGTCCTCAAAGCTCGTATCGAAAAGACCTAGAAAAGTAGGGCCCAAGGTCTTTCCTAACAAACATAAAGGGCAAGCTCGCGCTAATTTTCTCAAACCCCAAAAACATAGGATTAATCAAGTCCACATAATGCTTTTCCAAAATGAGGTTTAAAATCTCCCAAACTTCAAAAGAAAGTGACCTCGGGGAAACCACCATCGATATTTACAAACTCATACCAAAATCAAAATTCTTCAACTTTCAAATTAATGGATAGCTGTCAATAAGCACTTGTGATTTGACATCAGGCTTCGGTAAGAAGCGAATATTGAACTCCCCTAGTTCCATGGACCACATCATTATCCTCCATGATGCATATAGTTTTTCAGAGGTAACCCTTAAAGGGAGGTTTGTGTGATACCAATAGTGTGAGCTTGAAAATACAGACAAAATTTTTTAGTTGAGAATATCAATGCAATATATTATCAGTCAGCAAATATTAACTTTCTATTTACAAAAAAGTTTAACTAACATAGTACACCGATCGTTAAACATTTTGCTCCTATCTAATCAAGACAAAACTTATTGTGTATGGACAACATAAGATAGAGATAAAATGTCTCTACTTGCATTGGTTTTGATAATAGATGTAATAAAGCTTAGTATGTTCTGAGCTAATCAAAGTTCATCTGAAATTCATCCATCAATTGAAAATCTTTTTTTCACATGACTTTCAAAGAATAAGAGATATGTCTCTTGATTTTTCTAGAAAGTAGGATAAAGCAACTATCCTTCAATTTAACATTTTCACCTTTTTTAATGTATTTTCGAGACATGATATTCTTAGGTGCCTTAATTTTCTCGGTATTTACTTCAATTCCATAATAAGTGACCATGAATCCTAGAATTTGCATGATGTGACTCCAAAAACATATTTGGCTAGATTGAGTTGCATGTTATATTATTATAAAAGATGACAAATATTTTTTCAAGTTGGGAATATGTTGAAAGGTTCCTAAATTCTTGATAAACATGCCATCAATATATATCTCCATGATAGTACGTTTGAAAAGGCCATTGAAAACCTTTTTCATGCCTTATTCATGAGGCATTAGTAAGTTGTGCCTGCATTTTTACCTTAAAGGACATTACTCTATAACAGTATAAACTTTTATCTATCTAGAAGGAAGTAGCTTCCAAATCAACATGATCCATCTTTATTTGGTTATAACTAGAATACACATCCATGAAGCTGAGAATTTAATGCTCAAGGATAACATCAACCAATTGATCTATATGGGGAAGAGGAAAACTATTTTTGGATAAACATTATTAAAAATAGTATAGTCGACACATATCCTCCATGCTTTAGAAGCTTTCTTCACTATAATGACATCTACTAGCTAAGTGGGATGATTCACCTCCCATATGAAATTTACTTGGAAAAGCTTGTTCACTTCTTGTTAAATCGTTTATTGGCATTCCAGTACAAAATTGTTCTTCTTCTGGACAATCAACTTAGAATGCATAATTACTTCAGGATCAACCACAAACATATTCGTTGGACTCCATGCAAAAATGCCTTGATTTATATAAAAAAAATCTATGTACTTCAATTTTTGCTCACTAGATAAAAAAGATCGAAGACTTCAATTTTTGCTCACTAGATAAAAAAGATTGAAGAGGCGTGTTAGTCTGATAAAGAGACACAGATCAAATCTTCAACTAGCACAACCTGCTAGGATATATCTTTGTCTTGGATGTCAAAACACTTGATATTAAGAGCCTCTGGTGGGCATTGTTGAGCTTATATCAGGAAACATGATTATGCCCTTTTTAGATCCCGACATTTAGCATCGACTATAGATGCTTTTCAAAGTTTCATCTTGAGGTGCGGAAAAAAAATCAAAGACCCAAAGATTGATTGAATAGGTGTTCCAAAGATGGCATTAGATGTTGATTCCAACTTGATAAAAATTAATTAGATATTGTGAGTCATCTTGCGAGGGAAAACTACCAATCCAATGAGGAGAGTGATTGTCCACTCAACATTTACCAACTGGTTATCAAAGTCATAGAGTTTCAACTGCAGGAAATTTAAATAACATAATGTATCAACTCACTCCCTCTATGAATCATGATTCTCTTTACATCTTGGTGAGGGATTTGGACCGCTTTGAGATCATATTCATCAAAGGTGCTCCACTAGATATAATAATTTCAATGATTTCACACCCTTATTTTATAATCAAAATGATGTTTAAATAATCTTGATAATGATTACTTAAAGTTTTAAATCTTTTCAAAATCAATACATACACTTAATACATTCACTTAGGTCTTAAGGACTTAGTGGTGAACTTAAGTTGAAATCCATTTGTTAAAAGAGGATTAGAAAAATCAATATAATCAAACTCTTTTAAAACATCACAAGTCCAATTAGGACTAAAATTTGGCTAAGTGTTCTTAATAACACCAATTTGTCCCCCTAAAGGGTCTTCACCTACATAATTTTCAAATTAAAAGACAAATGACATTCACCCTATTCTTAGGGATAATCAGAGAGTTATATGAACATCACATAGTTTTGATCTTTACTTGTAAAATATTCAAAATTTCAACATACTCTCAATATTATTATTTATTAACATAAAAAAATTTTATTCTTTTCATGCAAGTATGACTCCAAAATAATACATAAATAATTATAAATATATTTTTAAGTATGTGGTATGTATGCATACCACCCCTTTCTTTCATTGATATATATCATGCATAAAGAAACTTAATGCCAACCAGAAAGATACATTCAGCACCAGTACTTGAAATGACCATTATTACATTACCCCCAATCCTATTAAAAAAGCTTATGCTATGTTTGCTAAACAAATTTGGGAATTTAGATGCCTACCAACCAATTCTAATGTATTAACGTTTCACCAACCCGAATTTCATATTTTACGTACAGATCCTAGGATTTCAAAGATGCTTATGACTTATGAGTAGTGGCTTGTTGTTCGCGAACAACTCGTGTTCGGCTCGTTAAGAAGCTTGTGTTCGACTTGTTCGCTAAGTCAACGAGTCGACAAATTGATTATAAATCTTTGCAGTTTTGAATCAACCATTTGTAAATCTTATGAAATCATCTATTTATTTCTAGAATCAAAATTATCCAATGCATGAAATATAAAACAAATAAAATTAGTTAAATTTATGATATTTAGAGGGTTGGTCATTAATCAAATTAAATTACTTATTTGTACGAGAAATTATTTATAAATTCCGAGTAATTTGAATCAAATACAGACGCAATTGATGATAATTTGAATGCATTAAATGATTTAATTGGTTTCACATTAACAAAATTCATCTTGATCTGTCAATTACGTGTAATATGCTCGTTCTTGTACTTTGTCATATGCGGAGAGCCTTTAAATTGCGACAAAGATTGATCAACTTAATCCATACCTAATGCAGATGCCACAACACCCTTTCAACCATACATATCATTATAATTTGCCGCCATCAACAGCAATGTAATCACTTTTGAAGGAGCTTCGCCACGTTCAAACGGAGCCTAAATCCTTCCCAAAATTAATCAAGGACATGCATCTGCTGTAAATCACATTCAATAATACAAATATTATTTTTTGCCGCCATAATAGACTTGGACAAAGAGCAATGGAATGTCAACAATTTTGCTGGTTAGTGGCATGAGTGAAGAGGAGACGTTCTACTTGCAACCAAATGTAATGAATGCCAAGACAGATGTGCAACTTGTTTTTAAAGCGAAGGCTGATGTCATTATTTTTTAGGAAGTTATGAATTATGATTTATGCCCTCGTGCTGTATGTTGCTATTATTGGCTATTAACATGATAAACGGATAACAAGTTTCAGAAGGAAACTTTGAAGTGATGTGTCATGAATAAATTTTTATCAAGCATGAATCTCGATACATTATTTGATATGAGTCTTTCAAATTCAAATTGAAGATCATCCGAGCTTCGATTTCAGTAAGTTTAAAGTCTAAGTGACCGTTTCGACAAGATAAAACCAATGATGTCCTATTTGGTTCAATTCAGATCCAGTCAAGCCCACATCAAGCCATTGAAGTGTAATTGGAAGCTTTGTATCATCAATTGAATGATCAAATGAGCTTTAAATTTGACGTATTTATAGTCAAATTGAGCATCAATATGAGAGGAATCCAACTAGTCTATGATTGTTTAGTTATGAGGTCATCAGGGCATAAAGACTCACATATGATCAAGCAGGATCGACATGTACCGTTCGATCATACGGTTATGAAAGTTATGCGCCCAAAAACCATAATGTCCCTCACCAGACCACCTCTCTTCATTTGATGGAGTGGGAGGAGAAGAAAATAATATGTGAAATTCTAAGGCTTCTTCCGGAAAACACCAGCCTAGTAACCATTGGACTCCGTAGCTATCGACCAACATCGACAATCGCCCTTCAACCAATGTGGACCACAACCTAGTGTCACAACATGCTGCCACCAACCACCGACCTTCAGCGACTGTTGCTTGCAGCCGTTGTAGCTATACTATGACCTCCAACTACTACTATTACATCATCTAATAACAATCTCTATGGCCAACTGCTACTATTGTAGCCACTAACTAGAGGCTTTATGATCAACTACTACCTTTGTAACAACTAATTAACTACAACCTTTATGGTTAATTACTATTATTACAACTTTGACTTATGTCCTCGGTGGCCAACTGCCGCTAATGTGGCCACTGAGTACAACCTTTATAGCGGCTAACTACAGTCTTTGTGGCCAACTACTACTGTTACAACTTCCAACGACAGACTCTACGACCAATTGCCTCTATTGCAGCCACTGACTACGACATTTGTGGCAAATTATTACTAATATAACCAAGAAACACATTTGTTGTAACCTAATTATGGTTATTATAGTTAAAATACTATCATCAATCTATTATTATCATATTTGCAATTTCATCTTCTCTAATTCAGGAGAAGAGTGGACATGTGTGCTTAAAACTACATTGTAGATTGCTATAGGTGGGCTAGGTCACATGGGTTTTCTCCTTTAAAGATTTTTCCAAATGAAAAATTATGGTCTCTACCTACTACTTTTCTTTTATCTATGTATGTGTTGGATCTTCTTGTAAAAAATACTTTAAATTATTACTCTGCCACCACGAATCTTCCATCACACAACCAGAAGATGTTCATAGTCTTAAAAGATAAGTTTAGAATTGCTAAAAAACCAAGTGCTTGTCATTAAAGTATTATTGAATATATCATTTGGGGTAAAATTAAGAAAACAAAGTGAACTCATCTTCAATCTAGGAAGAAGTATTAAGAAGTGGGGGAAATTTTAAAATTTTGTGGTGATGTTGGTTATGAGGTGGTTAGTGGTGGTTCAAACAACAAAATAACTTTGGATCAAAAAAAATTACAAGAACACAATGGTTAGGATTCTTTTAGTCAAGGTGGGCCTTATCTTAAGAAAGTTGAAGTCAAAGTGTGAGCCCTATCATACGAGAGAAAATTTTCATGAATTTTTTTTTGAAAATTTTGATTAGTTTTAGTAGATTTAATTTAATGTTTTAAAACTTAATTTCACTTTAATTTAAGTTTGAGCTTGATTCAAGTTCAATTTGAGGGTTCAATCATGATTATTATTATTATCTCCATTATCATCCAAATTATCATAGTATTGGCCCCCAAATAAAGTCCAATTTGGGCATGAAGAGGATCATTTGAATGGTTTTGAAAATTTGGATGTAGTCACACAATATGTTTTGAAAAATAATGCTCCAATAAAAAAAAATTACATGAAACTACTATTCGTGCATGAAAACCTCAAGCATAAAATTTCATGTAAGGTGCTAATCGCCACCAACTTGTTGCATGTTCTTCATATGTGATAATAAATATGATCCAAATTATAAAAATTGAATTTTAAGCACTACGATGATTTGTGGAGTTTACGATAATCTTAAGGTGCATTTAAATTAAGCTAAATTTTTATTCATTTTTAGGATTTGATTAAACTTAATTACATTAGATTCCAATTTTAATTTAGTTAATCTTAATAATTTTTCAATAAAATTTTAGATTTAAATTTGAATTAAAGTTGGCTTAAATTTTGGTTTAAGTGGAGCTCAATTACTTGTGACTCAAGCTCAATCTAGCTATTAAGTGAAACTAGGAATGTGTCTTAGGTCTAAATGAGATTGGGTATAAATTAAAGGAGGAGTTGACTAAAAATGAGGTCAACACCTAAATATAGCTTATAGATGTGTGATAACTAGATTCCTCTTTTCAAAAATAGGTTTAGATAAAATATTTATAAAACTCCTCATGTCATTGATGATACTACTAATTTTAAAATTGGCGATTATGGTTATGACCACGATGGCATTATTATAAAAAAAGACATTGGAAAAAACATGTCTTCCTCTACAAAAACATGAGTGGATGATGTGTAATTCACCATTGTGCTGCCATGCATAGTTCTCTTGAATGAAGTCTCTTCCGACTAGTTTGGTGAAAGGCATCAACACCATCTCCATCAAGTATTGTTGGAACGACCGTTGTAATGAGGATTACCTGAGCTCAAGTGGGTTTATTGCAATCTCCTTCAACTAGAGCCTTCCTATACCTTTAGAAAACTACTCTAGGTGTAATAAATTTCTTAGTTTTCTAGATTTGATAAGGTTCTTAATCAAGTTTCGAAGGAGGTGACACTCCTTTATGTCATGCTCGTGACTATGGTAGAAATAATGCTTTGCATATCCTCAATGTATCCTCTTATTTTCATTAGTGTGGGCTTTCGACGGTATTCCTTATTTTGGTGAACTATATGGCTTTCATTGTCGATGCTTTCAATGAAGGCTTTTGGGGTATCTCATCAGTTGTGGTGGTGATCTTCTCTTCAAATTGAGATTAATTCCCACTTATATTAAGTTTATCATTTTATTGAGCAGGATCCTCTTTCTTTCTTATGGTCTACCCCTGTAATAGGCAAGGATGATTCTCCTCGAACCTGACTCGGGTAGCTGGTCTTGTGGGACATTTTATTCTCTTTTAAATTCTATAGGAATTTTTCTTAGGGTATGTTCGAAGGCCAGTGATGAATTATACTCTTCTATTGGTATATAATTATGGGTGAGTTCTACTAACTTGACTAATATCTTTAGACTCTATAGACCAAACACGTATAAAAGTGTGCCTTTTCTCAATGATTGAGATAGGGTAGCATGGGTGAATATAGGTTACCTCCAACATCTACTTCTTGAAATGACTCATGAAAGCACATAGGGTCTCTCATTGCTTAAAACAAAGCTATTGTAGTACTTGCAACTTTTGTGTAGTTTTTGAGCACTTGCAAACTGCTTTATGAATATCCTTCTGATTTCTACAAAAGGTATGATCACTTCTAATGACATGATAATAAATCATTGGAGCATAAAAATTTTTAGATTAGTTAAAGAGATTCAGTACTTTAGCGTGTTGCTTACCCTCAAGAAACACACTATGGAGTTGAATGAAGCTATGCAATCAAAAAAGTTTGACCACCCTTATTAGGGCTCTAAGGATGGGACCTTGAAGCTCTTGAGAGCTCTTGCATCAAAAATTTCCTTTAAGAAAGCATTCTCCAATTGACATGGCCTTAGTGTTTCTACACACCTTGGCTTAATGTGATTTGATGGGGTCGAACTTGTGATGTCGGGGTTTAGTTATAATTTTTGTTCCCGAGTACTGGAGAGGAAGTTCTTCTAGCTTTGACATTGGGTTCGCTCCTTCTTTGTCGTAAAGCTTGAGGCCATGTGGTGTTGTCGTTGTTTGAGCGAGAGTTTCTCTTACCACCTCCATCATTTACCACTTGAGTTTGTTAATCTAGTGAGTGACAAACTCTTTGGTACAATCCATATTGCTCTTGACTTCTTTGGGGTTTGGTTCTTCTTCTTTGTGCGGCTTTTCAGCATGTTCTGGGATGATCCAAGCTCTTCATACCTTTCTAAGGCATTGAATTCATTTTTATCTATGAATCACTCCTAAGGAATTGAACACAAGGAATGAGAGAGAAGAAAGAGAAAGAGAAGAGAGAGGGAGGGAGCGAGAGAGTGAGAGAGAGATAGGGCGGAGCAACTGAGTTTTGGTGAGGAAGAGCAAGAATTTGACAATTAGAGATTTTTTTAGTTTCAAATGATTGGAATTCATTTTACATTTAATATCCCTTTTCTTAGGGTGTGTTTCTCTAAAAGGAAAATACTACTTGATTACATCTAAGGCTCTAGTGTTACATAACTGTCTTTTTATTTTGTCACATCATCGTTAAAGTTAAGATCTTCTCAAAGATCCCCTCTTCAAAGTCAACAGACTGGTTGAGAGTCTTTGTTTTTAACAATCTTTCTATTCTGCCCTTTCTACTTGGCATTTCACATTCAACCTCTCATACCTAACATTCAATATTCTACACTTAACACTCGACCAACTTTTGCTTGAACATCTAGTGTCCCGAGTTCATCTCCCTTTTCATTCTTATCGGGGACTATTCCTTTCATGGATCTGATCCGCGATGAAGGACTATGACCTTGCATTCTACTGGTCCAAGTTACTCCTTTTGGTCATACAACTTGTTATCTACCATAACAACAATCCTAGCACACAAAACCATGTTTACAATTTTGTCCATACAGCGTAATTGTGATCCAAAAAATCAAATGTAGAAAGACAACTAATTTCAAAATCAAAGTCTACCTCTCCAATTAAAGTCAACTCAGTGTTCATCATTAGTCAAAATTCTCATCCGAAACGTATAGTTTATAAACCAAACTTCAAACAATTCGTGAGCTATCAGACTTTCTTGGATCATAAATCAAACCCACCGACAGCGACCGTTACTGCTTACCAGAATTCCTCTAATCGCAGAAGTCAAACAGAGTGGGCCACGTGGTTGAATCGTAAGCTCCCTGCACGAAGCCCTGCACTATAAATGAAACTCCTTGTACCAGAAAGCCGAGTATTGCAGACACTGAATTTCGAAATTCACTTTTGATTTGAAGATGATGTCCATCAAAGTTCCAGTCCTGCTGCTGGTGCTTTCCTTGCTTCATTCCATTCTCCTGCATTCATGTCATTGTCTGGATTTGCAGAATACTCATCAGCTAACAGAAGCTTATGGAAATGATGGTGTGTACGTATGATATATAATACATACTAGTTAACAGAATACTTCATTTCATTTCTGATTGCTATGAGTTTTATACTTTTTAACTCTAATAACATGGTAACTTATTTGACAATTGCAGCTAAAGCGATAGACCAGGGAGTTGCATATGTGCTTATGCTGATAGCGCTAATACTGACATATCTTATTCACTGAGGACTGATTATTGCCATAGAAGATATCATGGGTCAATCCTGCACTCATTTTAACATTTATGATTTATAAATGCAAGCTAATTAAGCTGCAGATTGTAATAGTATTGCTGTGAAATTATAAGATGAAATATGCTGTCAAAATAATATTTTTCTGACTAAATTTTTTGTGAAGTTCTGGTTTTGTTTATGGATTTATTTTCTCCTTATTGTCAACACAGATGAGAATCACTTCATAAATTGAAAAGTCATGAAGATTTGATTTTAAGCCGGACCCCTCTCTCCTCTATGTCTGCAAACATTAATAGTACTGCATGTTTTATGAAAACAAATTGCATGCATCCATTAGCTGATAAGAGCAGAATTAATTTGCTAGTAATTGTTGTGGAGCAAGGCAGGTGTTATTAGCATGTTAGTTGGGTTAGTGATGTAGTTACTTAATCAAACCTTAACAAACTACCGCCCATCTAGATGTCAAGCCTAAATGGAATCATAGAGAACATTTGTGCTCAAGAACACCCCATAAATTTATCCCACTGCCAATATTTTCGGTCACATTCAAGCTTTTCTTTCGTAATGGAAAAAAAACACTTCTATGGTGAATGAAATGCTACGTTGGGACATTATTAGAACACTTTCTTCACCACTATTGTATATCTATATGTGGCTTTGATGGCCCAAAGCATACGTTAGCAGATTTCGTGGGCCTGAAGGCCCAACCTTTTGTTTTTGAAAAAGGCATTGTAACCTTTGAATGTCAAGCTCACTTGCCAAAGCGCTCTGCTAAGCTCAGTTACCAAAATAACATGTCGAGCTCCCTTGCCTAACTGACCTGTCAAGCTCACTTGCTGAAGTGCTCTGTCGAGTACACTTGCTGACGCGACCCATCGAGCCCTCCATAGTTGATCCTCGAGATTCTTAAACCACTGACATGAAGGATATTGCTCAATGACAAACTTGCGTCTGTTTGCGTCTATGTAAATGTAAGAGCCGTCTGACATCTACGTCTCCATCTTTTCACAACAGCAATATGGACGGACCTTACATTGCATAGTTTATATTTTATTATTCTCTTTTTCTCCCTTCCCATAGGGCAAAAAGAAGGGACCGGGGAAATAGAAATATATATTCAGGCGCCTCTCACATTTGGGAGTAGGATTTCTTATTGTCTCTTCCTTGGTCTTATCTCTTACTAGAAGCTAAGCATTGAAATTGGGGGAAGGGATTTCCACATCATTTGGCCTTCTTTAATATTCCTCCCAAAAATAGGTCTCTCTCACATTATATGAGCACACGAACAATACGGGGCCCAACATCCTAAAAAGATTCAACAACTTCCTCATGCTAAAAGTTAAGATATCAAATGACACTTTTACATTGATCAACATGACTTAAAAATGTGCAACATCCCGCTTTATTTTATATTTCGAACAATTAATGAACTTCTCGAAGAGCTAGCTAAAGAATCAATCTAATAAAAATTGAGTTGGCATCTTTGTTGACACTAAGTGGGGATGGCAATGGATGGTACTCATAAAATACATTTTGCACTCAAAACGGACATTTTGAATTCAAGTTCCAATTATCGATGAGTGCAAATGAGCCAAGCTAGAGTGAGCCCAGACTCGGCTTGTTAAAAAATACCACTATTCGTGTTCGGCTCGTTTTGCTTAGTGGGTCGAACATATGCTATTTGCGAACGACGAGGCTTTTTGACAGCCATAGTCACGTAGCAGTAGGACGTTAT
>NW_018165286.1:50291-61723 GCF_001263595.1 Phalaenopsis equestris
AGCATATATATATATATATCTATACAGATAATATACACAACTTTCTACTATATATTTTTTTATTGTATCATTAAAATTGTGTTAAAAAAATTTAATATTTCTTATGTTATCTAATTCGACATCACTTGAATTACCAAACATTAAACTTCTTATTCTTAGGGTTCAATTATTAGTCAAATTATAAAAGGAGATTTTTGGGATATATTAAGTACTATAGAGTATTTGTACGCAGCTTTATCACTATTGCAAGCCCGTTAGCAGAACTCCTACGATGTGATTCCTTCCCTTGGTTTGCAGTTATTCAGTACTTCTCTCACGACTTGAAGGGCGAATTGACAAAGCCATTATTTCTCAATTCATTTTCCATGCAAGAAGATGATATCAGTGGTATGGTTTCTATAACAGAAAATTAGAAATAAATTTGCTTAAGGCATTAACATGTGCCGGGGAGATAACAAATATGGAGGCTATGGCAAAATGGTCTCAGTTCTTAATGGTCTATGCGTACAATTAAGATATATAAATCAAAAAAGCATTTGTGAAGTGTTGACACTAGCTGTCCATGCCTCTAAGTGACAAAGGTTCCTAATTGAATTACTTTGGTTTGAACCTATCTTTGAATAAAAAATAGGATCCACAAGTATGATGGGAGATGGTCTATGCCGCATCACCCTGAACACACTAACAGATGAGTCTACATAACTTCATCCCTTAATCTCATTACCTGTTTTCCCTTCTAGAGCAATTAAAGATAATGGCGGGGGGAGGAGGGGAGTGGGGAGTGGGGGGAGTGCGAGTGTCTCCCCTCTATTGGGTCTAGGGGCAGTTCCCCCAAAAATATATTTTTTTAATGTACTTAACACTCTAGCGACAAGTTCAATAGTTCCTTGATGCTCGAAAGAGAGCATTATCGTGCCTAGTACTTGTTAGAATTCAAAAGCATGACACTACAAAGTATAGAGGTCAATGCCCTAAGACTAATTGGAATGTTACATCACCCCTATCATGGTGCCCTGATGCCATGGAGACATACAAAAGAGATTCTATCAACTTGTTATGATATAAGATAATAAGCTACTTTGGGTCATTTTCATATCAATTTTTTTTTTTGTCGATGGAGGAATATGGGATTTCGACTTATCTTATGCAAAGTGTTGATTTTAACCGTCCTTGTGGGTCCAAGTGTGTAGAGAGATTCAATTATGGTGTAATTTTTATAATTCTCCTCATTTTATTCATAATGGATTTTTTGGTGTGGTGTGGCTCCTTAATTTTGTCCTATTCTCAACATTTTTCACATTAAATTTTATGTTATTTGTGTTCTCTTATTTTGTCCACTTCTATTCAAAAGTTTTATAATTCTCCTCACTAATTGTCCACAAAATTGCAGTTGAAGCATGTAATGTTAAACTTGGCTTATGTGCAGATGGATTCATCCCGTATAATCACACCATAACCTCGTATTAATTTTATCCAGTAATCATTATATCGTACAATTTCTCCCCTCATATGTGCATGATTGTGTCATTCTTAATTATGATTTTGATCATATTAGGCCCACTTAGTCCAAAGGAAAAAATTGATGTTTACTTACAACCTCTCATTGATGAGCCTCAAATGTTGTCAGAGACAGGTGTGCTTATGACATTGCTACGAAATAAAACTCTTAAGTAAATTGCTCTTTTGTGGACAATTAGTGGCTCCCGGCTGTTAACCTCACTTTTGGTTGAGGTTTATTTTTTCCTCTTTAAGTAACCTAGGGTCTAGTCATAGAATTTTTCTGTTGACTACTCTTAGAGAACTAGAAAAGGAACTCACAATTAGAAACTCTAAACTATTCTTTTCTCAACTTGAAGTTCCACATATTGGTCCTAACCTCTAGCACTTAGTAGGTGGGGTCAATATGGGAGAGCTCAAGGTGAGTCCCCATAGGACTGCTTGGCCTTAGAGCTGACCTTGGGTGTTGGTCTGGAGCTGGTTCATTCACTTTCAATCACTTTCAATCACTTTCACTCATAACCCTAAGCCCAAACTTTGTTGACTTTGATCCTTTGATCCTTTGGGAGACTCATGTAGATGTCCCCTAGCCCCACTAGCCCTAGGCTGGAGCTTAGCTAGGACCAGTACATAGAGGACACAAATGAGGATTCCATTGGTCCATGACTCACATAGAGTGGTTGGCACCCCAATTTTACCAAAATATCCAACTCGGCATTTTGCCCCCCAAACCTACCCAAATTACCTAAACACCCCCAAACCCTAAATTTGACAAAAATTCCTAATTTCACCCAAAATACCCAAATTTGTTCAAAAATCATTTCAAACCACTTCAAACAACCCAAATTGCTTAAAACTACCCAAAATTTTCAAAATTACCAAAAAAAACCCCAAATTTGCCAAAATTACAAAAATACCCTTGGTTGCCTAAACTTTGGGTGTCCCAAACTTTTCCAAAGCCCTTAAAATCATCTCAAATGTCCCCAAAACAAATTTGAACCCTTCAATTAAACTCAATTTGGTCAATTTGATAATTTTGACCAAAATCCCCAACTTCCTTCAATTGAACCCACCTTAGCTGGTCATTTCCAACTGGCTTTAACACTTTGAAGCCCTCCACATAAGTATCATTTAGCACCCACTAATTGGCCCTGATAGCCACCCCAAGCCATTTTCATTTAAACCCCCCTCCCATGGTCAAAAGAGAGAGAGAGCTCAAATTTCCTTGAGGAAACTCTGCACAATTGCTCTTAGACACTCTCCAAGAACACCTGAGCCCATTGCAACCATTCTCCTCCTCTGGTTCACACTGTGAGAGCTCAATTTTGAGATCAAAATTTGCTTTAAAACCAGGACAGATCTCTCCACACTTCCACAATCCACCAAACTTTAATTAACTGTGCACACACCATCCCCATAGTGAGAGGAGTTGATTCCCCACAAAAGTCCCCTCTCAAACAAACTCTAGCATAGACTTTGATCAACACCTGAAATTGAGCTTAGTCAAAAACATACCAAGACAATTCATCAGGGCTTTAGACTTCATCTAGAGGTTCGTTCAACCCAATTAAAGCTACCACAACCATTTGATTGAGGCCTCCCCTCTCAGACAAAGGTATTGAGCGCTAACTCTAACCCGAGCATATTTTGATTCTCCATGAGTAAGTATTTACTATATTTCATACAGTATAAACCCTATAGATGTGTTCTTCTTGAGTAGATAAAAGTTTAGAAACAAATCCCATGCAATTTGGTTGAGTCTAGATGAAGATCTTAGGGTTTTAGTGTGAACGGCTTATGAGTTAGGTCATTTGGGGATGATGAATGGATGTCGTTTGATTGCGCGTTTATTTCATGGATTACTGAGATCGCGTTGGACGAATGGATGGAGTGAAAAGGTTGGCCGCGTGGAAGCTGAGGTGGATGGCGGCGTCGAATGGCGGTGCACCGCGTGTGAGCTCGGAGCCGTCGTAGGATGAGGTGGCGCCACGTGGATAAGTAGAAAAATATGGATTTTCTGAATTTATTTTAATACCTGAACTTCAAAAATCCATATCTTTTTCTAGAAAAATTATAAAAATAAAAAAAATACCCATTTGCTCAGTGAATAGAGGAGAATAATGTGGACAATAAATAAAAATTATTTGCCAAGTGTATGCTTTTTAATTAATTAAATAATGTCTGAGGTATTTTAATTCATTATAATTAAATACTAATCACTATGGCATGAAATTTTTAGGGTTGATTCCTCATGATAGAGAGCACCTCCTCTGATTTTTCTAAGGTCAGAAAGCACCTTTGTGCTTCTAACCATAATTTCCAAACTTAAGTAACTATTTTGGCTTTATTTAATCATATAAATAAAAATATTCCTCAAAAAATTATGGGATTAATTTTGCTAGGTTTCTTATTGTCAGAGGAGCTTAGGAAAAAATATTGTAATGATTTGAATAATTTTTTATATTTCTATTATTAATTAAACATTTTACTTTGTATTAATTTATTTAAATTAAATATAAATCAAAATTTGACAAAATTAATTCCACATTATTCATAAAAATAATTTCAACTCACTATAAAAATTTCAAATTTATTTAAGTTGATTTGGCCATTAAAGTGAATTTTGTAAGTAAAAATAGTATTTTGCACAAAAGCAATTATATTAAATTAAATGAACTTAGAAAAATTATGAAAAATATTTTTCTGAATTTCTTGTGATTAGGGGTATTTAATAAAAATATAGGTTATTTTTATGAAAATATTGTATTTTTTAAAGTATATTTTGAATTAAAAATAATTAAAATAATCAAAATTTTCAAAAATGCAAAAGGTAGTTAAAAAATGAGTGCAATTCTTCCCTAATCACTTGAGACACCTTCAAATATTTTTCTTTATTTTTATAAATTAAAAAAAATAAAAGTAAATTAAAAAATAAATTTCTAAAGGCCTAAATGTATTTTTCTTATTTTCTATTAAATTAATCATAATAAATTTAAAATAAATCATAAAAATATAAAATTTGTTCCTCTGAGTTTCTTGAACTCCTCTGAGTTTCTTGGACTTATGAGGGTTTAATAAAAATTTAAAAGTAATTTTTGAACATTAAAACATATTTTTATATTTAAGTAATCATTACAGATGACATTTAAATAATTATAATAATTACGATATTATTCAAAAAATCATAAAATTTTGTCTAAGTATTCTTCTAACCTAGGAAAACCTTCAATAATTTCCCCCATGAATTAAAACTTTAATTTGATTAATTAAATAAATTAACATTGAAAAATCCTATTTTTGGGTTAAAATAATTATTTTAAATTAAATCAAATTTTGAAAAATCATACTTTCCTCAAGGCCATTTGAATTTTGCTTGAAGAATTATAAGATGAGAAGCTGAAAGGACAAAGTTGTAATTTTAGATTTTGGTGCCTTAATAAAATTTATGATTAATCAAAGGGAAAAATGGGTAATTTTGATCTTAATAACTATGTTTGGATGATTGAAATACAATGAGATTAAAAGATAGAAACTCACTTAACACATTTCACGATATCAACAAAATCATAATTTCCCTAATCATCATGACTTAGAGTCAATTAAGATCAAATGATTCTTAAGTGAGGGACTTAAGCTTGGGAGATGATAATTTACTTATCTTAATCCTAAAATTGATGATGATATGATCTTTCAATAAGAATATATGTCACTTAAAACAAAATTTTAACCACCACCCTTTTCCACTTTTATGATTGTTAAGGGCTTGGTAGTGACCTATGCTCAATGTCTAAACTCAATTGATTGAATTTAGAAGATAATATGATTGGGGATCAACATCCTTAAGCACTCCAAGTCCATTTGTGATGGGAACCAAATCTTTAATGACTTGAGCTTGCCTTAGGGGCATTCATCCATATAATATTTAAAGTAAAGTATCAAATTGACTAAATCCTCTTATCCTTATAATAATTGAATTTTCAAGCTTCACTAGGCAACCGGGTGATCATACTCTAACCTTGGATGATTAATAGAATAATATGATAAGTTCTAAAAGAACTCAACATAATTTAAGAGATCCTCGAAGTAGTTCAGGGTCATTCCCCCGAACACTTTGGAATCTTTTGAATATTTTGAAGGGCAAATTGAACTTGTTATATTTTGTTCTAAAAATTACCCACTAAGAACTTCGAAGGCCCAATAGAATCATACTTTGGGTTTGGATAACTATACCTTCATCTACTCTTGCAATTTAAATTCTTTGTAAAATTATATGCATGTCTTGTAAGTACTAACCTTTCAAGTGGAGGAATGAGAAGAATCGACAGGTAAGCCTTTTAAATTACTGTGTTTACCTTTCTGTACTTTTTTGCTTCAAACCTACATGTTAAACAACGATGTCACCTTGCAGGAAAACCAAAACAGCTAGAATAGTCACAAAACCAAAATAAAAATTTAAAAGTCAAACAAGATAAAATTCACTCCCACACATTTAAAATATAAAGACAACTCAAAATTTAATCACAAACATCACAAAATAAAAATCGTAACTAAATTAAAACATATCTATCGGAAGATCGGGAATCCCTCGGAGGAGGTAACCTAGGGTTGCTACGAGACTTCTCACGGTCTAAATGAAAGTATGAAACTCATTAGGTTGAGTTTAGTAAATTCATTTGGAATAAGTGAATCTGAAAGAAAATAGTGGTACCGGAATGAAGGAACCGTAGGATCCTAACCGATGTCACTCTAGTCAACTTTGACATGCTCCATAATATTTAAGGAACCATAACCTTAGGTACATTTGATTTGACATCGTGACTTGACACATTAGCAAACTTAAACTTGCCACGATGAGGAGCTTGAAGATAGCATTGTGGGCAACACGACCATCTTCAACAACAAAGCAAGTCTACACCAGCTAAACCATCCTTTCTTTAGAATTAAACAACCAAGCCATAGAACTTTGAGGTTGTCCACCAAGGGTGACATAAATCCTTAACTCCTCTTTAAGCTTTTGTATAGCTCTGCTATACAATATAAGTCCTAACTTGTCTTAGGATTCCGAGATTGTTGTTCATCACGACCTAAATCCTCACATCTTTCAGGCTATTGGTGTGATCGTTTCACATGAATCTAAGCCATAACTAATAAAATTGGCAGAATGAAACACTTAAATATTTCCCCTCAAAACTAAAGCCAAACCATAGAATAGCTTGGGAAGTCACTGAGGTTCTCCTCGGGATCAATGACATCCCCTAGTTCTTTTTCTTTTGGATTCTAAAATGAATGTTCCAAATTTGAGTCATTCCCATTTCACACATCATTGTCCGATCTCTTTGAAAAGTCCAATTCCTTTGACATTTTTGATAGCTTGGGAAGTCACTGAGGTTCTCCTCGGGATCAATGACATCCCCTAGTTCTTTTTCTTTTGGATTCTAAAATGAATGTTCCAAATTTGAGTCATTCCCATTTCACACATCATTGTCCGATCTCTTTGAAAAGTCCAATTCCTTTGACATTTTTGAAGATAATATCCCCTAATTTTATCGAGAGTCTTCTTAGGTGATTTCGATCATCTAATATGTAATTAACTATAGGGGTTTGCTCTTATAGAAAGCTTTTATGAACCCAACTTAATATAACCCTATTTAATTTTTTGTATTAAATAGAGGAACTTGTCAGCTTACAAATAAAAAAATGGTTTTTGGTTTTTGCAGACCAAATGGATGCCATATATTTCTTAGTTTATTTGATCGGGCCTTACCTTCAAGTCTTGTGTTTATCTTTCGGGATAGATACATGGCTTGAGGTGTAATGCTCTTTCATTTAAACTATGAAAGATATAGGTTGTCATGATGGAAGAGATTTCTTGGTTAAGGCCCAAAAAATGGGATGAAATCCCTTAATTCAGGGACCCATTGGTCCATAGCTCACTTGATTAGATTTAGGGTGATTTAGCCTGGTCCAAAGGAGAAGCTTAGTGGCTGTGGGGGTCCTTATTTGACTAACTTGGTTTGATTAAGTCAATTTAGATGAAAAGGGTCTATTTGGGTCAAGTGGCTTGATGTGGGTTTTGGGTTGATCTAGACATGCTATTGAACTTTGATTGAACAATTTTGTGTGGAAAATTTTCATGAGGAGTTTAGAAAATATTTTGAGTGATTTTGAATTGGTTTGGAGGTTCAATTTGGAGGATTTTGGGCATTTGGTCAATTTGGGGGTGTTGGGTTAGGCTTGGGTTTAGGTTAGGCTAAGGTTAGGTTAGGTCTGAATTAGCTAAGGTTGGGTTAGGTCTAAATTGATGGTTCAAAATTGTCTATAGGAATGTCATAAAGAGTTTTAAACATAAATTGGGTGTCAATTTTTGGGTTAGGGCATTCAATTTAGTGTAATTTGGAGACAACCAATTTGGGGCAATTTTAGGGATTTTGAATGTGGGTTGAAATTGAGTGAAATTGAGGCTTGAACAAGGCCAATTGAAGGTTCAATTTGATATTTTGGATTTTTAGGAATAATTTAGGGTTCAAATTGAGGCAATTGAGTGGATCGTATGGCTCAATTAGGTGAGATTAAGTCATAGGGTCAAAATTGGGGGTTTAATTTGGATCAAAATTGAGCTCAAAGAATGGGTCAATTAGGCTTGTATTTAGTTTTAATTGATCATATGAAAGATGAATTTGAGTTTAGAATTGAAATTGGGGAGGATTGGGGCCAAATTGATGGGCATGTGAGGTGAATTTGGAGAAATTGGGCCTTTAAAGGCAATTTGGGGCTTTTAGTCAAAGTGGTCAATTTGGCCAAATTATGTTCAATAAAAGGGTTCCAATTAGTTTTAGGGACATTTGAAATGATTTTGAGGGTTTTAGGAAAGTTTGGGCTACCAAATGTATTTTTGTAAATTTGACAAATTTGTGGGTATTTTGGTAATTTTGAAATTTTTTGAATGTTTTGGGCAATTTGGGTAGTTTCAAATGGTTTGAAATGAATTTTGAATAAGTTTCCATATTTTGAATGAATTTGGGAATTTTGATCAAATTTAGGGTTTCAAGGGTATTTAGGTAATTTGGGTGGATTTAGGGGCAAAATGCCAAGTTGGATATTTTGGTAGAATTCGGGTGTCAACCACTTTATATGAGCTATGGGCTAATGAAATCCCCATTTGGGTCCTCTATGTAGTGGTCTTAGCTAAACTCTAGCCAAGGGTCAGTGGGTCTAGGGAACCATCTACATGAGTTTCCCAAAAGATCAAGGGATCAAAGTCAACCAATCTGGATTTTAGGGTTGTGAGTGAAAGTGGGTGCAACTGAGTGCAAGTGAGTGAACTAGCTCTAGCATGTCACATTGTGGGGCAAGTGAGTGAACTAGCTACAGAGCAACACCCAGGTTCAACCCTAAGGCCAAGAAATCCTATGGGTAAGTGCTAGAGGTTATGACCAGTATATGAAACTTTAAGTTGAGCACAAAAGAGTTCAGAATTTCTAAATGTGATGGTTCCTTTTCTAGTTTTCTAGGAATAGTCAACAAGAAAGTCATATGACTAAATCTTAGGCCACTAAAGAGGGAAAACTAAATCTCAACCAAAAGTGATGTCAACACATTGGTTTTAATTATGTATGAGTTCGAATAGCTTCGAGAGAGGCACTTAGCCTCTCGGTCGCAAACATCTGAGTTCGAGCTATGGATGCAAGTGGCTGAAAGAAGAAGGGGAGAGTCTATGGCTTCGAAGTGAAGGGCATAACATTCGAGACTGAGATTTCTCGTGCTCTTATGTGTTTCCTGAGCTCTTCATAGTTGGATCATGATACTCTTGCCAGGCACGTCACTGTAATGAATTAAGAGCACTGTCAGTTGCATGACCAGGTGATTCAAGGCAGGTATGGGGTTGAGGATTCCATATCGCACATAGTGGAGAGCTTGGTAGATCGTCGGGGTAAGCTGCCGATGACGTTTGTAGTTAAGGAGGAGGAGGAGGAGGAGGAGGGAAATAAGGATTAGGAGTTTTCTATGTTTTCTTTTTATTTTTCAGCATTCCATTGAACTATTGTTATGGAGTTTTATGCGAACTTTATTGTTGAGATTTAGGACTGTTTGATACATTATTTTAATTTTCATTATCGGTATTTATTTGAGCTATAAATTGTGTTACTATAATGGATTAATATATTGTTGAGATATACATTATTTGTTGCGTGCAGGTTATGCGGCGGCTCTAATGTTAATTATTTTAATCTAATCGTTCTTATATATATATATATATATATTTATTTATTTTATTATTATTTTTTTTTTGTATTACATGTTTGCATCGGACTTGAGTCGAATATCCTGACACAATCACAACAATTTTTCCACTGGGTTTTGATAATTTCAACTGCAAATATGCCGGAAATCCAACTTAAACTAAACAAGTTGGACCTTTCAACGCGAAGTTGACATATTTATAGACTTGATATTAATCGACGCAATGGGACAAAAATCCAATGCAAAAAAAAATTACGTCAAAATGTTTTGATCACATTATTGATCACTAGTTTATCTGTGAAAAAAAAAAAAAATAGATGCAAAACAAATGCAAATCCGACCATAATACCATATTATAGTCCGATTTGCTATTATTTTGTGTTTGATATGTCCGATGCAAATGTACATAATTTATGTAATGTAATGCTCCAATTTCCATTCGTACGCCGCAATTCTAGGCACCATTAACTTACTTTTAGCTGTTTTAAGATAATTTTTTTTTATGGACTATGAGATTTTGTATTCTCTTACTGAAGGAGTTGATTGTGAGCATTTTTGTGCTTTCAATAGTGTAGAGAGGCTCAAATGTGGTGTAATTTGTACGATGCTCTTCATTTTCTTCGTAGTAGATTTCTTGGTATAGTGTAGCTCCATTATATTTTCTCGTTCATGAGACTTTCCACCATAATTCTTATCTTCATTACATTTTCTTATTTTTTAAGCTTCTATTTAAAGTTTTACTTTAGATCTCTTAAACCGATTTTCTGCAAATCACATCTCTCCCCCAACATGTCCTTGGCCAAACATGTGCACAAGTGAACATGATTTTGCTCGCCACTATCCAAATCGCAAGACCATGAATTATCAACCACTTGTTCTCACTAGTTTACTACAGCTATTACAGATTTCTATTGCTGTTGGGCAATGCTTCACCGTACAAGCATGACTAAATCAACCTCTAGTACAACTTACAACTATTATAAAATCATTTGTAGTTGCATAATAATCACACACATCTACAGAACTTGGTTGAATATGTGGGAATAGCTATAACATCTCATAAAGGCTACGGGGGAACTGTTGTTTTTGAAAACTTGTCTGCAGCAACAAATAATACTTTAAATTGTTTCTTTGACTCTGAAGCATCCGTTCACGCCTTGCTACTATCCTTGATTATGCTTGTGCTAGTAAGATGGAAATATCTTATATGAACACACTTTCAGTTTGTCAAGTAAAACTTAATATTCGGCAGTATCCAATTTTGTCCTGGAGACCTGAATAGAGCAATGAAGGATGGGTTTGAGAAAGATAGAGAAAGCAGTAGCACACTAATAAATAGTAGTAGATTTCAATAACTTTTAATCGTGAAACGTGCCCCCTATTTATAGAAATAGGTCTTTATATATTTACACGTTGTATCCCTAAAATACGTAGGTATGGCGGGGACATTCTGGTCCGTACATGAATATTTCCCATGAGGCCCATGGGTATAGATGAGCGGTTGTTAGGCTGGGCGGCTTATGAGGTTGGGCAGCTGTAAGGCCAAGCCGCCCTCAAGCCGGACAGCTACTTGCTGGGGCTCCTTATTGCCCGCCTTGGAACCGGGGTTCCGTTTCACTTTCTCAATTTATTCGAGTTTGAAGGTGACATGTACGTCCAAGTAGATCTGATCCGATGGATTTTTCAGGGGCGGT
>NW_018165286.1:61823-65664 GCF_001263595.1 Phalaenopsis equestris
TATCTGGTGAAGTGGTGGAGCATCAATAGAGAGTTCATCTTGGGGGGTATGTTGATCCATGAGTTGTTGAGTTTTAGGTTGGTTCACTCTTAGATCATGACACTCCTCCACATGAGTTTAAGGTTTAGATCCACATGAGTCTTGATGATTTTGATCTAAACTAAAAGCCCACCATTTCTTCATCGATCAGTTCTAGAATAATTGCAGTATCATTTGCCTCATCATCCACAACCATAAAAGGTTTCAGTGGAGGAAGTGAAATATCCCCCATAGGGTCAATGGGATTAGTCACCATAGGCTTCATTAGAGATTGAAATAGTGAACTATCCCCCTTAAAAGCAATTGGCTCATTCACCATAACCTTTCTTGTTGTGATATCGTCTATAATAGCTGGTGGAGTAGATGTGTCTTGAGTATTGGGGTGAGCCAAATCCAGAGATAGTTGACGTATTGTTTTCATGTTGGGATAGAACATGTGTCTAAACATCTGACATTGTGTAAAATAATATGGTCTATGTTCCATTATAATATCTTTCTAGTACCCATTATGTGCAGTGCCAAGCTAAATTTCTATAATATCAAGTAAAGTGATATCTCTTTCCACAAGTATTCTAGCAACAAAGGGCTTGGTGAGATTGAAAGTGGGTAGGTCTAGTTTCATTGAACTCCCAAGTATGACCCCAATGAAGTAGAGAACCTAATGCTTGAAGAGGTGCAGCTTGAGACCAAGTAACTTAAACCATATTGGTACAGTAGGGGGCTCTTAGTTTAGATCGAAATCAGTAGACCACTTGAGCAATTTCATAGATTTCCCTTCTATGTTGAGATATTTCTTTGAGAAAATATTGGCATAGTCTTCGGCCTTAGTTAAATGTATCATGACATCCCTCCCTTCAAAATGGCCCACTTTCCATTTTTCTACTAGTTTCAGATCTTCAAAAGTCTTCTTAATAACTTCCATTGTGGGATGGCCCATCTAAAATTTTCCAATAAGGGTCAGTTTGCATTTCTCAACCAAAGTAGAGACTTCTATATCTGAAAAGAGAAGAGCTGCTTTACCCTACCTTCCTACTTGCCTTCTTAACGAAGGGGCGGTTACCATTACCTTCAAGGCAAGCCTGGTAAATCAAAGGGAACACCACATGGTTGGCCGACTCCACCTACAGATTGCCAAGCAATTCGACAAATGTTGCTTTGCCAAGATGTTCATCCAAGGGAGGAAGAACTAAACCCTTAATAGCAAGAGAACAAAACAAAAGAAGAGGAAGAGGAAAATCACGTGAAAAAGTAGCACCACTAGTCGATGCGCCATAGATGCATCGGGGAGGGGATGAACCCTAGCAGAGTAAAATCCGCTGTCATTCCAAGAAAATATGTTATATATATATATATATATATATATATAAATGGGTATTTGGCAGATGTCCGAAATAACCATGATGTGAGCAGATTATTTATCGAGAGTTTGCACATGAAAGATGAGTCTCTAATAAGCAAGAAGGTTAAAGTAAAATTTCTGGCATGATTCAAATTATACGTACGTTGAACCAACAGTTGAAAACATGGGTACACAATATAAATATCATGTTCAAAATTAGACTAATTATACCAATAAAATTATTATAGGCACATAATACACGAAATGGAATCACAGATCAAAGATTGCTAGATCTTGCCTGGGGAGCCTAATAGTATCGTTACTACATAACAAATATTTAATGTAAACAACTATATACTCCATACAAGTTCCTTGTGTAAAAGGAAGAAGATGTATAATTGTGGTGTTTTCGTTAGAGGAAACACACATAGAGATAACGAGATTAGCTATTATGGCATACTTGAAGAAGTACTTCAGCTGTAATATCCAAGTATGTTAGGTATTTTATCTACTTGTTCAACTGTGAGTGATTCGATCCTATTCCAAATTGAAGAACATGAACACTTACCCTTATGATATCACGAAGTCAAATAAATAGATGATATCCGAAGTTTGATCCATTTGTTCTAGCATGCCAGGTCACCCAAGTTTATTACTTTCAATACCCTGGTAAAGCAAGGGATAAACTTGATTGGGCTGTGGTTATGAAGAATAAACTCGGAAAAACTATTGACATGCAAAGTATTAGTAAACACATTCACCAAGAGATAGATATATCAAATTTTTGCATTTAGGCGGGTACAAACAATGAAATATTTTCCCCAGAGAATACCACGAAAATTTATGAAGAGATTCCTCATGATATGGGTGACAATGATGATGAGACTAAAGAAGAAATTGTAAGTTTGTCATCAAAAACTTGTTAATCTAATGAAACTTAATAACAATGGTCTGCTAGTTTGAATTAATGTTTATTTTTATTTTTTTTAGTTTTAATGTTTTAGACGTAGCTACGGCATGTGTCTTATTTTGATTTTACACCTTCCCTTGTTTACTTTTGCTACTTATGTCTTACTTTTCGTGCTATTCTTTTTTTTATTTTAGACATATTTATCGCATGTTTACTGTTTTCCACCTTCCTATTTTTAATTTTATATGCTTCTCATGATGGTTTTGTTGTCATTACTAATTGTATTAGTATCTTTATCTTGTAATAGATGGCCATAGGTGGTGCAGGTGGTCAACCGCCTTAGAGACCCCATTTTCTGAGCACCTAATAGACCACATACTAGAGCAGGAAGAAGGGGTGATTTTTCTACTGCACTGGCTTCCGCACCTTCTTCCCCACACCTTTTGTGATTCCTACTGCCACACCTACTATGGTTCCCGCTACCACGCCTACTGTGACACACACCACCTCACCTACTGAGACACCCGTTGCCACACCTACTGCGATACCCACAGTTACATCCCCATCAGTTGCAGCCTTGCCTACTACAACCACACCTACTTCTATACTACCTCATATTTTTGCTCCTCCGATTAGCCTAACCTTTCAACTCTTGCCTTTGTGAGAGTACATATGTTGTCAGAGGGGACTCGTAAATTAATTTTAACATTAGATCATATTCATTGTTCATTTTTTAGATTTTTTTCTAACATTTTTTTTGTAGATTCATTCCCCATAAGCTGCCCATGACATGCATCATGGAGATCAACCGAAGCAGTACAATCATCCGTATCTCTCTTGGAAGCAGATCCTTGCTGCTACTCAAAACATGTGGTTCCGGGAGTTTGAGGTAAGATCATTTAAATTGAATCAGAATTGTAAGTTTAATTTATTTTGTTATACTAATAAACATGAACTTTTTTTATCTTGCAGTGTTCCTTCATCTGGCTACGGAGAAACAATACTACATCGGCCAAATTGTCAAAATTTGTGTCAAGTATCAGCTTAGGGACATGTTCACCTAGCCCTCTTAGATCAGTGAGAAGCTCTAGGCTCAATTGGCTGCAATCTGAGCCCTCGATTATGAGAGGAAGAGGCAAATAAATCGGGTGAATTACACTTCATATTGGAGGATCAATCCCCCATACAGAGCACTACAAGAGGTTTGTAAGATTGATATATATATTTAGAAATTCAATGTTTGATGTAGTTATGTGGTGCTAACCATTGTCATATGCTACACAGGCAAAGGAGTTGAACTGTGAGCCCTCCATTATGGAGTTGCATGTCCGAACCCATCGACGTTGGGGGACATAGCAGTGGGTTTGCGAGGACTCACGCTTGATGAATGTAAGTAAAAAAATATTTTTGTAAATTTATTTCAACTCGACTATTCAAAGTGCAATTAAACATTGTGGTCGGCACTTAAATATTTGAGGAGTTGCCTGTTGGAAGCTGCGGCCGCCGGAATTGAAATTTCATCGCTCGCTTCGAAAAGACATTTAATATATATT
>NW_018165286.1:65679-141157 GCF_001263595.1 Phalaenopsis equestris
TATATATATATATATATATATATATATATATATAAGTTTAGAAAAATATGAAATTAAACTGATCACATATCTTTCATAGTTCAAATGAAAGAACACTACACCTCAAACTATGTATCTATCCCGAAAGATAAACTAAGAAATATATGACATCTGTTTGATCTACAAAAATCATTTTATTTATAAGCTTACAAGTTCTCATATTTAATGCTAAGAATTAAATAGAGTTTATATTAAGCCGAGTTCGGAAAAGTTTCCTATAAGGGCAAACCCCTATAGTTAATTACATCTTAGATAAGTGAAGTCACCTAAGAAAACTCTCGATAAAAATCAGGGAATATTATCTTCAAAGAGGTCAAAAGGATAAGACTTTTCAAAGAGATCAGACAAAGAGGTGTGAAGGGGGAATGACTCAAATTTGGAACATTTATTGTAGAATCCAAAGGAGGAAGAACTAAGGGATGTCACAGACCCAGAAGAGAACCTCAGTGACTTCCCAAGCTACCCTATGGTTTGGCTTCAGTTTTGGAGAGAAATATATAAATTTTAGTAGAACTATACAAAGGCCTAAAGAAAAGTTGAGGATTTATGTCACATTAGGTGGAAAATCTCAAAATCCTATGGTTGATTGTTCAATTCTAAGGAATAGTTTAGGTAGTGTAGACATGTTTTGCTATTGAAGATGGTCATGTTGCCACAATTCTAACTCCACGCTCTTTATTGTAGCAAGTTTGAGTTTTTTATGGTGTTAAGTCGTGATGTCAAATCAAGTGTTTCCTAAGTTTACTATTATTTAAAAAACATGAGGGATTTTAAAGTTGATTAGAGCGACACCGATTAGGATCCCACAGTTCCTTCATTCCAGTATCACTATTTTCTTTTGTATTCAAATCGGATGTCCCTAAGGGTCATGGCTATTTAAATATTATGGGGCATATTAAAGTTGATTAGAGCGACACCGGTTAGGATCCTACGGTTCCCTCGTTCCAGTACCATTATTTTCTTATAAATTCACTTAGTCCAAATGAATTTACTAAACTCAACCTAATGAGTTCCATACTTTCAATTAGACCGTGGGAAATCTCGTTAGCAACCATAGGTTACCTCCTTTCAGGATTCCCGATCATCCGATAGAAATATTTTAATTTAGTTGCAATATTTGTTTTGTGATGTTTGTGATTAAATTTTGAGTTGTCATATATTTTAAATGTTCTGTCAATAAATTTTATCTTGATTGATTTTTAGTTTTGTTTTTGGTTTTATGACTATCCTAGCAGTTTTGGTTTTCATGCAAGGTGATATCGTTATTTAACATGCAAGCTCAAGGCAAGAAGCACAAAAAGGTAAATGTAATAATTAAAAAGCGTACATGTTGATTCTTCTCATTCCTCCACCTGAAAGGTTAGTACTTGCAAGACATGTATATAATTTTGCAGGGAATTTAAATTGCAGGAGTAGATGAAGGTTTAGCTACCAAACCCCAAGTTATGACTATATTGAATCTTAGAAGATCCTAGTTGATGGTTTTAAAACAAAAATATGGCAAGTCCAATTTGCCCTTCAGAATGTCCAATAGATTTTAAAATGCTCGAGGCACGACCCTTGACCACTTTGAAGATCTCTTAAAATATTCTGAGTTTATTTTTGAACTTATCATATTGTTTCATTAATCATCTGAGGTCGAAGTGTGACATCCCCGTTGCTCAATGAAACTTGACAAATTAATAATGTAATTACCCCAAGGATAGGATGCCCAATTAATCAATTGATGTTTCATTTAAAAGTTATGTGAGTGGATGCCCCTAAGGCAAGTTTAAGTCATTTATGATTGTCATGCCCGTAATTAAGGTCGTGCTTGTAGTGTTTCAAGATGTTAATTTCCAATCATGTTATCTTTTAAATCCGATCAATTGAGTGTAGACATCGAGCCTATGTCACTACTAAGCCCTTAACAATCATGATAGGTTGAATGGTAATTATCAAAATTTTGATTTAAGTGATATGTATTCTTATTAAATGATCACCATCATCCTCAACTTTTGGATTAAGAAAAGTAAACTATCATCTTTTTAGCTTAAGCCCATCACTTAAGAATTATTTGATCTTAATTGACTTCCAAGTCATGAAGATTAGGAAAATTATGATTTTGTTGATGTTGTACAAAGATGGTGAGTGAGTTTCTACCTTTTAATCTTATTGTATTTCAATTACCCAAACATATTCATTAAGATCAAAATTTCTCATTTTCCCTTAGTTAATCCAAAATTTTGATTAAGAACCAAACTTTAAAATGACTACTTTACCTCATAGCTCATTAAACACAACTCAAATGACTTGAGCATTCAGAGTGGTAAATCCACGGGTTAATTGAAACATCAGAGGAGAATAATATGGTTTTTCTTTTCTGTGTGTGTTTTTTTAAATAATTATTTAAATTCAGGAAATAGGGTTTTCAAAATTAATTTATTTAACTATCCAAAAAAAAGTTTTTATTTATGAAAAAATTATTAGAGCTTTTCTTAGGTCAGAGAAACGTTTAGGCAAAA
The DNA here is from genome assembly GCF_001263595.1 of Phalaenopsis equestris. Lineage (NCBI taxonomy): Eukaryota > Viridiplantae > Streptophyta > Magnoliopsida > Asparagales > Orchidaceae > Phalaenopsis > Phalaenopsis equestris. The sequence continues at coordinate 68,223 of NW_018165286.1, forward strand.
GTTCATGATTTTTTGAATTAAATTATTATTATTATTATGTAATGTTGGATCAATTTCAATGATTTAATTAAATAGAAAATAAAGTTTTAATTAGCAAAATTATTTTTATATTTTTATTAGAATTCTCTGAGTTCAGAAAATTCATAGAATCAAATTTTGTATTTTTATGATTTTTAAATTTATTTATTATAATTATTTTAATGAGATAATAAAGAAAATTCACTTTTAAGCTTTTAAAATTTATTTTTAACCTAGAAAAATTAGGAAAAATATGCTAATGAATTCTAAGTGATCAGGGAAAATTTGTACATATTTTTGAACCATTTTTTATGTTTTTAAAATTTTAATTTTTTAATTATTTTTAATTTAAAATACACTTTAAAAATATTTTCACAAAATAGATTCTATTTTTATTAAGCACCCCTGATCACAATGAACTCAGAAAACTATTTTTCATGATTTTTATAAGCTTATTTAATTAATTATAATTACTTTGGTGCAAAAATATAAAGTTTCTTTAAAAATCAACTTTAGTGCTTAGACTAAGCCAAATAATTTTTAAATTTTTACAGTAAGTAAATATGATTTTTATGCACAATGTAGAATTGATTTTGTCAATTTTTTATAAGTATATAATTTACATAGATTAACACAAGGTGTAGACATTTGATTAAATATAGAGTCTATGATGAGGAATAAACCTTAGAAATTGCAAGCCATGATGAGCTATATTTAGTCATGGAGAATTGAAATACCACAGAGGGTATTTAATTAATTAAAAATCATATACTTGGCAAATAATTTTTATTTTTTGTCCACATTATTCACATTATTCTCCTCTATTCACTAAGTAAGATAATATTTTTCTTTTATTTTTATGATTTTTCTAAAGAAAGATATGAATTTTTTAAAGTTCAGATATTAAAATAAATTCAGACAGTCCATATTTTTCTACTATCCACGCGGCGCCACCTCATCCTACGACGGCTCCGAGCTCACACGCGGCACTATGCTATTCAACGCTGCCATCCACCTCAGCTGCCACGAGGCCCGCCTTTTTGCTCCAAAGATTTGCCCTACTCAATCTCCTCCGTTGATTAAATAAACACGCGATCGGACGAGTCCCCATTCTCATCCCCAAATGACAGCCCGAGAATTGTTCATACTAAAACCGTAAGATCTTTGCCTAGACTCAACCAAATCGCATGAGGTTTATTTCTAAACCTTCATCTACTCAAGGCGAACACATCGATACAGTTAATCAAGTATGAAATCAAGCCATTACTCATGGAGAATTAAAATAAGCTCGGGTTAGGGTTAGAGCTCAATATCTTTGTCTGAGAGGGGAGGCCTCAATAAGATGGTTTTGGTAGCTTCGGTTGAGTCCAATAAACCTCCAGATGATGTCCTATGCCCTGGTGAATTATCTAGGTATGATTTCAACTAAGGTGGATTTCAGGTGTTGGTCTAGAGTTATCCTCAAGCTGTTTTAAAGGGGGCTTTGATGGGAAATCACAGTGGGAATCAAAGAGGGAAAATGGTGTGCGCACAATTAATTTGAGTTTGGTGGACTGTGGAGAGATGTCCTGGTTTAAGTTGAAAGTTTGAGCTCAAAATTGGGCTTCCACAATGGGGATCAAGGGGGAAAATGGTTGGCTTAAGCTAAGGAATTCTTGGAGAGTCTCTGGCTAGATTTTGACAGAGTTTCCCCAAGGATTTGGAACACCTTTCTTTTGGCAATGGGGAAGATGGTTAAAATAGAAGAGCTTAGGGTGGAGCTCAGGGCTAGTTGATGGGTGCAAGGAGTTGCTTAGGTGGAGGGCTGAGGAGCTCTAAAGAACAGTTAAGGTGAGCTGGCCTTTTAGGGTTAAAATAGGGTTTGATTTAAGGGTGGTGGCTGAAGGCTTTGGTATTTTCTAGCAAGTAGGGTGGCTGGCTAGAGCAGGGGAGGTGGTCAGGTGAACCAGGGAGAGGTTTAGTTATGATTAACCCTCAATGGTTTGTCATGATGGAGGAGATTTCTTGGTTAAGGCCCAAAAATAGGATGAAATCCCTTAATTTAGGGACCCATAGGTCCATAGCTCACTTGGGTGGATTTAGGGTGATTCAGCCTGGTTCAAAGAAGGAGCTTAGTGGTTAATTTTCATGAGGAGTTTAGAAAATATTTGGAGTGACTTTGAATTGGTTTGGAGGTTCAATTTGGAGAATTTTGGGCATTTGGTCAATTTGGGGGCGTTGGGACTTGGGATTAGGTTAGGCCCAAAATGATGGTTTAAAATGGTCTAGAGAAATGTCATAAAGAGTTTTTAACATAAATTGGGTGTCAATTTTGGGGTTAGGGCATTTAATTTAGTGTAATTTGGAGACATAGCCAATTTGGGGCAAATTTGGGGATTTTGAATGTGGGTTGAAATTGAGTGAAATTGAGGCTTGAACAAGGCCAATTGAAGGTCTAATTTGATATGTAGGATTGTTAGGAAGAATTTAGGGTTCAAATTGAAGCAATTGAGTGGATCATATGGTTGAATTAGGTGAGATTAAGTCATAGCGTCAAAATTGGGGGTTTAATTTGGATCAAAATTAAGCTCAAAGAATGGGTCAATTAGGCTTGGATTTGGTTTTAATTGATCATATGAAAGATGAATTTGAGTTTAGAATTGAAATTTGGGAGGATTGGGGCCAAATTGATGGGCATGTGAGGTGGATTTGGAGAAATTGGGTCTTGCTTTTTGGTAAAAATGGTCAAATTGGCCAAATTGGGTTCAATTAAAGGGTCCAAATTAGTTTTGGGGACATTTGAAATGATTTTGAGGGTTTTGGGAAAGTTTGGGCTACCAAAGGTATTTTTGTAAATTTGGCAAATTTGTGGGTATTTTCGTAATTTTGAAATTTTTTGGATGTTTTGGGCAATTTGGGTAGTTTCAAATGGTTTGAAATGATTTTTGAATAAGTTTGGATATTTTGGATGAATTTGGGAATTTTGATCAAATTTAGGGTTTCAAGGGTATTTAGGTAATTTGGGTGGATTTGGGGGCAAAATGCCAAGTAAATTTAAGGGCAAAAGGGTAGGTTGGGTATCTTGGTAGAGTTGGAGTGCCAATCACCATCAATAAGCCATGGACCAATCAAAATCCCCATTTGGGTCCTCTATATAGTGGTCTTAGCTAAACCTAGCCTTAGGGCTAGTGGGTCTAGAGGACAATCTACAAAGGAACCATCTACATGAGTTTCCCAAAAGATCAAGGGATCAAAGCCAACCAATCTAGGTTTTAGTGTTGTGAGTGAAAGTGGGTGAAAATGAGTGCAAGTGAGTGAACTAGCTCCAGACTAACATCCAGGGTCAACCTTATGGCCAAACAGTCCTATGGGGACTCCCCTTAAGCTTCCTCGATAGTGGCCCCACCTACTAAGTGCTAAATGTTATGACCAATATATGGAACTTCAAGTTGAGCACAGAAGAGTTCAAAATTTCTAAAGGTGAGGGTTCCTTTTCTAGTTTTCTAGGAATAGTCAACAGAAAAGTCCTATGGCTAGACCTTAGGCTACTAAAGAGGGAAAACTAAACCTCAACTAAAATTGAGGTCAACACATTGGTTTTAATTATGTAAGTTCAAATAGCTTCAAGAGAGAAACTTAGCCTCTCGTCCGCAAACATCCACCAGCAGTAATGGTAGTCATTCTATCTCTGTGCAGTCTGAGTTCGAACTATGGATGCAAGTGGCTGAAAAGAAGAAGGGGAGAGTCTATGGCCTTGAAGTGAAGGGCATAACATTCGAGACTAAGATTTCTCGTGCTCTTATGTGTTTCCCGAGCTCTTCATAGTCAGATCATGATACTCTTGCCAGACAGGTCACTGTAATGAATTAAGAGCACTGTCAGTTGCATGACCAGCTGATTCAAGGCAAGTATAGGGTTGAGAATTCCATATCACACATAGTGGAGAGCTTAGTAGATCGTCGGGGTAAGCGGCTGATGACGTCTATAGTTAAGGAGGAGGAGAAGGAGGAGGAGGAGGAGGGAAATAAGGATTAGGAGTTTTCTATGTTTTCTTTTTATTTTTCAGCATTCCATTGAACTATTGTTATGGACTTTTATGCGAACTTTAATGTTGAGATTTAGGATTATTTGATACATTATTTTAATTTTCATTATTGGTATTTGTTTGAGCTATAAATTGTGTTACTGTAATGGATTAATATATTGTTGAGATATACATTATTTGTTGCTTGCAGGTTATGTGAATGTAGTTGTTCTTTTATATATAAATATATTTTTCTGTATTACATGTTTGCATCGGACTTGAGTCGAATATCCCGACACAATTACAACAATTTTTCCTTCGCTGGGTTTTGATAATTTCAACTACAAATATGTTGGAAATCCAACTTAAACTATATAAGTTGGACCTTTCAACGCTAAGTAGACGTATCTACAATCTTGATATTAATCAACGCAATGGGACAAAAATCCAACGCAAAAAAAATTACATCAAAATGTTTTGATCACATTATTGACCACTAGTTTATCTGTGGAAAAAAAAATGAATGCAAAACGAATGCAAATCCGACGATAATACCATATTATAGTTCGATTTGTTATTGTTTTGTGTTTGATATGTCCGATGCAAATGTACATAATTTATGTAATGTAATGCTCCAATTCCCATTTGAATGCCGCAATTCTAGGCACCATTAACTTACTTTTAGCAGTTTTAAGATTTTTTTTTATGGACTACGAGATTTTGTATTCTTTTACTCAAGGAGTTGATTGTGAGCATTTTTGTGTTTTCAATAGTGTAAAGAGGCTCAAATGTGGTGTAATTTGTACGATGCTCTTCATTTTCTTCATAGTAGATTTCTTGGTATAATGTAACTCCATTATGTTTTCTCGTTCATGAGACTTTCCACCATAAATCTTATCTTCATTACATTTTCTTATTTTATGTGCTCCTATTTAAAGTCTTACTTTAGATCTCATAAACCGATTTTCTGCAAATCACATCTCTCCCCCAACATGTCCTTGGCCAAACATGTGCACAAGTGAACATGACCTCGCTTACAACTATCCAAATCGCAAGACCATGAATTATCAACCACTTGTTCTCACTAGTTTACTACAGCTATTATAGACTTCTATTGCTGTTGGGCAATGCTTCACCGTACAAGCAGTACTAAATCATCCTCTAGTACAGCATACAACTATTATAAAATCATTAGTAGTTGCATAATAATCACACACATCTACAGAACTTGGTTGAATATGTGGGAATAGCTATAACATCTCATAAAGGCCACGGGGGAACTGGTGTTTTTGAAAACTTGTATTAATTTAATAATTGTGTAAACAAGAAAAGTGATACATGAGTCTGCAGCAACAAACAATACTTTAAATTGTTTCTTTGACTCTGAAGCATCCGTTCACGCCTTGCTACTATCCTTGATTATGCTCGTGCTACGGTAAACAAACCAAAATTTGGTTAGTAAGATGGAAATATCTTATACGAACACACTTTCGGTTTGTCAAGTAAAACTTAATATACGACAGTATTCAAATTTGTCCTGGAGACCTGAATCGAGCAATGAAGGATAGGTTTGAGAAAGATACAGAAAGCAATAACACACTAATAAATAGTAGTAGATTTCAATAACTTTTAATCGTGAAATGTACCCCTATTTATAAAAATAGGTCTTTATATACTTACACGATAGATTTCAATAACTTTGAATCGTGAAACGTACCCCCTATTTATAAAAATGGGTCTTTATATATTTACACGTTGTATCCTTAAAGTACGTAGGTATGGCGGGGATATTCTAGTCCTTACATGAATATTTCCCATGGGGCCCATGGGCATAGATGAGCGGTTGTTAGGCTGGGCGGCTTATGAGGTTGGGCAGCTATAAGGCTAAGCTGCCCTCAAGCCGGACAGCTACTTGCTGGGGCTCCTTATTGCCCTCCTTGGAACCGGGTATCTGTTTCACTTTCTCAATTTGTTCGAGTTTGAAGGTGACAGGTACGTTCGAGTAGATCTGATCCGATGGATTTTTCAGGGGCGGTGTGTCTTTTATCCTCCTAAGGCATTGCGTCCCTCTGGTACGCGTGGGTTTTCGGTCGATCAAGTGGTTTCGGGTCGTCTTTGGTAGGCCACACTGTGTCACGTCACTTCTCCTGCTATCCCTGAGATGCCTTTGTGATTCATGTTGATGCATGTAATATGTACATATTAAAGTTTCTCAATTTTATTACTCTTTGATAATAACAGCTGTGAAAAGGGCAAGAAAGTTTTAAGACAAATGAACCTTATAACAATATTTACTTGATGTTACAAGTAAACTCTCTGAATTTCTGCGACGACGATCATCATATAGAAAACTTCGCAGGGTTGTCTTAGTCATCTCAAGTTTGTTTTTTTTTTCTGGGCCTTATTTTTGTTGTTCACAGTTTTGCTATGAAAAAAGGATCTGACCCCATGCTAAAACCTACTGTTATGGGCTAGGAAGCTAGCAATGGTTAGGGTCAGGTCGCGGCAACTTGAGGGTGAGTCATCGAGGTTCGAAACTGATTAAAGAAGTGAGGGCGGAGGAGTTGTCTGATTCAGTTTGTGGTTCACTAGGAAGGGCTTTACCAAAGGTCAATGAGGAGCAAGGGCTTTTAGTGATCGATATGCTGACGAGAACTCCATCTAGCCGACTGTTATGAATATTCCTCTCTTAGCCGATACTCAACGCGTCGCTAGTAATAACCGTCCGAAGTGAATTAAATCTTGGGCAAATTGTTTTTTCTCTTCTTTTTTTTTAATAGTGTGATACTTACTAATGGTTTTTTTCTTTTCATAGATGGATATGTGCATTGAGCAATTGCTGGCCGGCTTTGGTGATGGTGACCAAATTTTATGGACAATTTCAAATCTAAAGGGTCTCACATGTATTGAAGAGGATGAGGTCAGTCGTTTAGCCAAACCTGATGGGGTTTGGGGTGAGACTCCTGACGATTGTTGGCCATCCCCCAAAGCCATAGCATGTCGCATTGTGGAACTAGAGGCGATTCTTGCCAGTTAGGGCTGGAATTTACAAGTTGGGGTTTGATGAGATGCACGGAGAAGCAGCTGGCCTTCACCCTAAGATTGTTGGACTTTAGGAGGACACATTTGTTATGAAGGTGAGTTCTAAGGTCAACCAAATGAATCAATTTATGCTTAGTGACTAGACTTTGTTTAATAGGCTAGCTAGGAGGGGTTTAGTCCTGGCTGAGGCGGTTGAGGACCAATTAGTGAAATACTTCTTGTCAAACTAAATATTTATATAATCATATTTTTTGTGCTAAATAGAAATATTTTCACCCCAAGAGGCCCTCGAAGTCTTTTAGTGTAACTAATTTTCCATCAACATACTTGAATGTAATTGAAGATAGAGATATATTATTTTCCAATTTTCCTTAAAAAAGTAATTTTTATTCCAACATGTTTGATTTATAAAATTATAGAATAGTTTAAAATATTTTCTTAAAAATCCTTTTCCATTTTTTTTTATGAAGAAATAAAAAAATTAACTTTTTATTATTTTTTATCAAAAATTATTTTGAGTACAAAAAAGAAGGGCCTACTAGGCTCTAAATATTTTTCATTATACAAATAATAATTTATAAATGGTTTTTTTTTATATTTTGTTGAGAAAAAGAAAAGGAAAGCCAAAAAAGAAGGAATTGAAATAAAAAACTAAGCTCTTGAATACTAAGATACTCGCAAACCAAGAAATTTGAGGCAATTGTAATGCACCAGAACGAAAGATTTAGGGTGAGGAAGGTCAGAGTGCATGAAGGATGGGACAACCTTTATCAATGTTTTGAAAATCGGACAAGATCGGCCGGTTTAACCAGTCTAAACTAGTCATTGGTTTGGTCTGAGCATCTAATTAAATTGCTTCAATAGCGTTAACCTGCCGGCTCGACCGGTGCATCGACGAGCCGGTTCCGATTTGCGAGTACCGGGCTAAATAATTTTGAGCTGCTTCGATTTTCCCAGAGCTGCTTCAATTTCCCTCCCAAACAGTAGGAGGATATTATGAATTTTTTCCAGGACTTGGCAAATTTATGTTCTATCCTAACAAGCTTTCAAATATTAAATGAAATAATGGGTGGGACAATTTAATATTTTTTATTAAAATTTAATTAAAGTTCTTATCCATTTCTTAGGAAATTAGGTTTAAATTTTCTTTTATGTTTAAAAATGAAGTAATAAGTTGTGAAATATTAAGCATTTTTTTTTAATTTAATTCATAAAATATTTCAATTTATTGTGATTCTGTTGATCTACTTGATGTGTAAGTTAACATATAAATTGTAGATTACTATTCATTAGAATATTTTCATTTTTTTCTCTAGCCTTTATTTTACAATTAATCAATTTTTTTTTTAATTTTGCAATTCTGATTTTGATTACATCATTTTGATTATATTTAATTTAATAAATCATTATGAGGAGAAAATTTATCTTAAATTTTCATTTTTTTTCTCTAGCCTTTAATTTACAATTAATCAAATTTTTTTTTAATTTTGAAATTCTGATTTTGATTACATCATTTTGATTATATTTAAATTTATATTATGATTATTATATCATCCGGTTCGACTTCCGGTTTGACTCTGGTTGAACCAATAAAGCTTGAACATGTCTATGCCTGGAGAAATTATTCCATACTTACAGGGCATGCAGAGATGCATGCGCTGTTCGATCTCGGCCGTCGATCTCAGTTTTTTGTTTTTAATTTTTTTTTAAATGGGGCCCACCGAAATATAGTTTTACTTCGATCGACGATCAAGATTGGTCCGTATGGAAAAAAATTTTCCTATGTCTGGGCCACCTTTCACAACTTTGATTTTTATAGAAATTTAGGATTTGAACAAATTGATTAAAAAAATTGATTTTAACAAAAAATTAATAAATAATAAAATTAATATTTCTTATTTAAATATAGTTTTTTGAAAACTTATTCACCCATTATTGGTCAAGAGTAGGTTACTACAAGTTGTTATATTTAATTGTGCATGTGTCATGGATGCAAGTCACAACCATGCGGGCATTGGCGTCGTCATTATGAAAGTGATGTAAAATTATATAAGTTTTTTTTTTTTTTATTTTTATAAATGAAGATTATATTTTTATATGACCGAGAATTGAGCTGTGTAATAAAATATAATAAATACATTGATCTTGCATTTAAGACTAGAGGTGTAAATGAGATGGACACAGACGAGCTCATGCTTAGCTCGTGTTCGACTCATTTATATTTTTAACACCAAAATGTGTTCATGTTCGGCTCGTTTGCTTAACGAGTCTCGTGTCCGACTCATTTATATTTTTAACACCAAATTGTGTTCTTGTTCGGCTCGTTTGCTAAACGAGCCGAACACGAGCAGCCCGTGAACAAAGTATCTTTTTTACTGCTGTAGTCATGCAACAGTAAGATGTTAAAGGTTGGGGCGAGATTTAAATCTTATTATTTATATTAAAACATTTATTAAAAATAATTTAATTTTTATTATTCTATTTTTTAAATAATAATTTTAATTGATTATAAATTTTAATAGCCTTGCAGTCAATTAAATTTTTTAGAAATACTAATCATATGTATATATATATATATATATAATTTAATTATTTCGAGCCAAAACGAGTCGAACATTAATGAACAAATTATTTGTGTTCGCCTCATTTATATAACAAGCATAAAAAAATTATTCATGTTCGGCTCATTAACTTAGCAGACAAATCGAACAAGAGCTTCTTAACGAGTCAAACTAAACTGTACACGAGTAACGAGCTGTTTTGACAGCCCGATTTATGACAACCCAGCGAAGATTAAAAAAAAAAAACAAAAATAAAGGAAGCCAAAGGTCTAATTACAAGAGAACAAGTGCCTAATAATGTGCACAAGCAAGCTCCATCATAAGAGCCTAATAAAAACTGATTAAATCTTTATTTTATTATTAAATTATTCAATTTAGTTTTTAGAAGCTTTGATTTTTCAAATTTAGAGGCATGTACGGGCTAGCCAAGAGAAAAATAAATAAATAAATAAATAATTTAGTAAAATATTCAATATATTCATAGAGAAATATTTTATATTTCTTACATTAGCCTATTGATATGTGCAACCAAGTCCTCACTAGTGCTCTCGTAGTTAATGTTATGCATGTCACCATTAATTTTCCTTAATTATACTTAACATAGAAATTCTCATATACTGGTCAAGTAATAAATCATTATATAAATTGTTACAATCTACTAAATTTAGCTCATCGAGTTTCCCTTCCCTAGCAACGTTTTCATTGAAACTATTTTTTTTTCATTTAATTTGTATTTTGAGGGTAATAAAATGGGGATAAACTATGCAAAGATGCTAATCTTTAGGAAATGCCCTAACTTTATTCTTCTACTATTTGAAAGGTAGATTACAAAGTAGTGGTAGCCTATATGTAGATTGACTATACCTAGTAAATCATTAAGAAACCTTATGCCAGAGTGCGCGTCTGGATCTATTTTATGACTATGACACAATTAGAGGGGATGAATTAGTCTTTTTTAAAACTTAATTAAATATTAAACATTATTAAAAAAAAAGCTATATATATTCGTGCATAAAATAAATTTAACATTGTTTGATTCCTAGGCCTATAGTCATATGTTACCACTTCTCAAGAGTAGGAACCGACAACTATACGAAGGTATCTGCAGAACTAGATGCTAACACCTTACACCAATAAACTCTCTTTTAGGTTTCATGCAAATTAAGGAAGACTCTTACACCATGCAAATGCTACGGGAAATTGAGAAAAACAATAACTACGAAAACTCTGTTGTTGTAGCTATAAGAAGGAGACCCGAGAGTCTCATTACACTATATGGTGATAAATAGTGAAGTAACAAGTGTGTTAAGGAAAAATCTTATTGCAAGGAAGTGCATATAAAGACAGAACATTGGAATAATCTTGAAGGGAACAAGATCCTGACTCCATTGGTGGTTGGCAGAGAAAGTGGAAGCATAATTCCTTATGCAACCTAGAAGAGTAGGTTTGTTATGCCTCCTCAAGCTGTCAATCAGGTTGAGTAATTGTGAGCTTGCTCCGAAGATTATCAAATATGTGTGTCATACAACTCTTTGTAAGGATATCAACCACTTGATTTGAAGAGTTTATGTGCATGATCTATATTTCTCTTGATGTGGTGAGATCTCAACATGTTTTGTGCGAGCGTGAAAAATTAGATTGAGGACAATAGCTATGAATGAAGTGTTGCCACAAAATATTTGGGCGAGAGTGTTTATGTGAATTTGGAACTCATGAAAAAGTCGGTGAAGCCATAGAACGCCAGTTGTAGTTGTACCAAGAGCACAATATTTGGCTTCTATAGAGGAGTGACCTACAGTATTTTGCTTTTGAACAATTTAAGAGATAAGTGTGATGCCAAGAAATGTATAAAAGCTAGTGGTAGAACACTTATTTTGCTAGTCTCCTGCCCAATTTGAGTCATTATATGTTCGAAGTTGTAGGTTTTTTGTGGTGAGGAGGAGATAGAAGTTGAATGTGCCTTTTAGGTAACATAATAGATGCTTGAATACTTGAAAGTGACATATTAGGGGACAATACATTTTTGACATATTTGATTGATGACGCGGGCAATGTCATGTCTGGTTAGGGTAATAATTTGAAGAGAGCCAGCTAGTTGGCGGTATTATGTGACATCATGGTAGTCTTGGAGGGGGGATTGATTGGATTGTAGCTTGTGTAGAAGAGGAGTGTGGATTGGTTTGCGATAAGACATGCTAATTTGTTGTAGGAGGGCTACAATGTAGGAGTATTGATGGAGAAGGTAGTCAAATGATGTTTGTTGAGTGGTGGTACAAAGACATGTTGTGATGATACCAAGATCCATAATTTTAAAGTCAGTTTTAAGGTTTTGGATGAGGCTAGCAATAACAGATGGATAATTGCATAAGATAAGGATGTCATCCATACAGACTAGAAAGTAGGTTGTGGTTTGATTTTTTGTTGTAGATCAGGAGGGAGGTATCGACGGTACTAAGGTTAAAACCTTTGGTGCTTAGGTATGAGATGAAGGTAGTTTACCATTTCCTTGGATCTTGTTTACGACCATAAAATTTCTTTTTGAGGAGGCACACTCGATTGGGATATTTGTATCATGAAATTATTGTGGTTGAGTCATGTAGACAATTTTGTTTAAGGATCCATTAATGAATGCGTTGGAGACATCAAGCTGTTGAATGAGCTATAGGTGGTGGGCTACAGTAGAGAGGAGAATTCAGATGGTAGGCATTTTGGAAATGGGGCTAAAGGTTTCATTGTATTGAATGCCAGGTTGTTGCTTGAAGCTCTGTGCAATGAATCTTGCCTTGAACTTGACTGTCGATCCGTCTTAAGGATATCTGGTATGACATGTCTATTTGCAATCAATAATGCTTGCATGAGGTGGTGAATTGACAGAGGTCCATGTTCCTTTTTGTTGATGTCCATTAAATTCCCCGGACATCGCTTTGCGCTAATGAGGGTGTTTGATGGCCTAAGTGTATGTTGTGGAGTTGGGTGGAGGAGATATAAATACATGGAGATTAAAAATTTTGGGAGTGGGTTGTCATTCGATGTTTTATAGTTGTAGGAGGTGGAATGGTTGGGGATGTTGAGATTGAAATTGTTAAGTTATGAGGTGAAGAGGAGGTCTTAGAAGAGAAGTAAAGGGCGGTTTGTTGGTTGGTTGGTGGGGATGAATCATGGGTTGGTTCATGGGGGACATAGAGGTTGGTGATAGTATATTAGCTAATGCTCTTTATGCACTAGAGAGAGGGTAATATATATGCTTCTCTTTGTCACAAGACATCATTTAAACCATTAAACATTTTTGATTCCTACACTGATTATGAACTCATTGCAAGGGAAAAAATTATTTTCATAATTTGAACTCTCTCTTCAATTTAGCATATGTTAGAGTTTCTGTATTCACATTTAATTTTAAACAAAACTTGTAGGAATTTAGTAGATTTACTTTACATTTGAATTTGCTATTATATTTTTTAAATTAATTTCTATAGTTTTAAGTAAAAGTTTCACTATAAGTCTACATAAAGAATTACTGCTCCTTGTGGAATCGATCCCGGGGTTTTTATAGAAAACTCTATATTACTTGAAATGATACATATACTAGCGTAGTACCCTTAGTGTGAAAACTATTATTCTAAACTTTATAAAATTTCATTTGTTCACAACAGCTGTTAAATATAAATTGGGTCAAGTTTTTAGCTATCTTTTGGAATATAAATTTGCATGATTGCAAGTCGTGTCACCACCCTATCACTCAATTGACCAATATTAGCAGTCTCTGCATTGATAAGGCTTGTACAGGTGACTATGCTTAGTTAGGACAGCTGGTCGAATTTTGTTGACCTTTGGTCATCTGGACATGGCTCAGTAGCTTGAGTCAACTGATTGGTTTCTTTGGTCTGATTGTCAACTGTCGAACCCTAGCTGAGGAGCTCTTGTCACTAAGATGAGTCTAGAATATTGGGCATAGGGTGAATCACCATAATCATATAGGTAGCTCATCCCTTTACTAATGGTGATTTTGGGGTGTTGGCAAAATATATTCTTCGTTATTGGTTTCGGTCGACTCCCTTGTTGTCTCTACATGGCTTGTTCTCTTCATACCATGGCTAAGTGGAAGGGTACGATTTTTCTCTCAGTGTCCATATTTGGGCCCTCCTCAACAAAAGACAAATGACTCATTCTATCAAGGCATACGTAGCGGTAGAGTTGTAATTCTTGACTGAAATATGATTGTTGGATAGCTCCAACAATTAAGCTAAGCTCTTCTGTCACTAGAGACTCAGAGCATAGCAGAAGGGTCTTTCCTTCAACCCATGAGCTAGGGTGATGTTTTTGACTATGGGTTCCATATCTCTCAACTCCACCATCTCCTTCTATTATCATGCAATAAATGATTGAATGTTCTCATTTTTCCTTACATGATTTACAACAGGGCTTGAGAACTTTTCTATGGCTTCTTCTAGGTGCTGGCGAACTGTGCTATGAAAATTCTATTGAAGTCAATAGAGGACGTGATTACTCTAACAGAAAGACTATTGAACCAATTGATGGTGGAATCCCTTAGTATGGTAAAAAAGAAGTGACACTTTAGAGTGTCAGTGATTCTCAACAAGTCGACATTCAGCTCAAAGGATGCAATATGGTTGGTCAAATCAGTTATACCTTTGTAATATTCTAGCGATGATATCTTTAACTTTTTCGGGGGTTCAATAGCTGAAATTTGAAGAGAACACATTCCTTGGTTAGTGGGGGCCTTAGTACACCCAAAATACTATCTATCTAGCGGTGCTGACACATCACTATCCTAATACTGATGTCTCCTACTCTATCAGGTGCTTGAGGTTTCATTCGGTTGTTGTGAGCCAGCACTTCTTGATGGCAGTTCTCCCTTCCCCTTGTTACTACATCTCTAATGACTTCCAACATCCGTCCCATCATCTAGTTCTTCAACTCTTGTATTTGTTTTCGTACAAACTCCCTAGTGCACACCATATTTATAATGTATCTTTGGTGTATTTCTTCTCCTTATTGTTCTCCTCTTCTTATTGTTGGCATGACCCACACTCAGAATACCTTTCAGAATGTTGAATGCAAATTTTTCATGTGAATCAAACCCAAGAAATAGAGTAGAGAAAATGAAAGAATGAGATAGAGTGAAAGAGAGAGACAAAATTGTGCACCTTAATGAAAGGATTCTTTGATGACTGATTAGCCTTTACCGTAGAAATGACCCAACTTTTTATAGGAGAGGGAGTATTGTGTACAAAATTACATGGTTATCCTTGCTTTAACGTGGGCATCACAAAATATTCTGGGCAATTACATAAAAGAGTCTATGGCTACGCTACCCTATCGCTTGATCGACCAAAATTGGTGGTCCTTGAATCGACAAGGCTCTTTCGGCTAACTATGTTAAGTCGGGCAGCCAGTAAGATCTTGTTGAAATTAAGTCGTATGGACATGACTTAGTTAACTTGAATCAACCAGTCATTTTCTTTTGTCCGACTGTCGACTGTCAACACCTAAATGAGGAGCTCGAAAAGCCATGATGAGTCTAGACTGTCGTGCAGAAGGTGAATCATCGTAATCTGATAGACAGCTCGCCCCTTGACCGAAGTTCCTTTTGGGGTGTTCATAGAGTATATCACGGCAAGAATCTTTAGCCTCTTGAAGAGTCTTGTAGACTCTTATGAAGCCGTTGGTGATGTCGGGCAAGAGTTGGGCTAATACTTGATCAATCAAGTCTTTAGTCTTCCGATGATGAGACCGTCGGTCTTCCTTTTGTGGGCCATCCTTGACCGCATCTTTGTCTCTTAGTCTATTAAATTTTATCAAAATTCGTATTGAAGCATTTCTGATGTACGCTACAACTTGGTTTTATATTGGAGCTTCCGAACATCCAAAAGCTGTACTGAATCAGAAAATTGATAAGATAATTGAAGCCCTCTTATTTCTAAATTAATAAGATAAATCTAGAAATAATCAGTCACTCTCAAATCCATAATTCAAAATGAGATTTAGCATTGTGGCTTCATCTCTACTGATCTACAACCGTGTTTACAATCATCTAGAAACAGTTTGCTTGTTTAGATATAAAAAGCATAACATGAAAACTTTGATTAGGTTTACTAAGTACTAATGTTTGATTGAATCAATCAAGGATCACCATAGAATTTCATCTTAAAAATCCCTCAGATATACTGACTTTCACGCATGAGTAAATGGAAAGCAAAAACCAGCCTCCAATTAAAGCCAGCTCAAGCGAAGAACATTACAAAATTAATAGGGATTCGTCATATGTAATCTTATTCAATACACAGCAAAATGGTCTTTTGATATAATCATAACTTTCCCCTTTCAAACGTTTTCCCAAGGAAATGCTGCCAAAACGAACAATAAAAAAATTTGCCCAATAGATATAATCATAACTTTCCTGTTTCAAACGTTTTCCCAAGGAAATGCTGCCAAAACGTCTTTCTTTATTGTGATTATACAAAATGACACAGCTTCTGTTGTATTCAATTTGTTTATATGATTTTAATACGTCTATAGTAACTCCAATAGCATACACTAATCATTTGAATATTTTCATATTGGACAAAATAGCACAAAATTTGTTTAATAGTTTTATCCATGACATTATCATCTCTTTTGAAATACACGTCAATGCTGTTTGGATGAATGGGAAACCACCAAATGTTACAAGCTGTCTCCATTTAAATATTGGCATTGGTTTTGGGTTTGAACATTGGAAATCATTTTTTCTGTCAAATTCTGCTTTCAAACAGTAACTTTTTTTAATACAAAGAGTAGTAGATTTATGAGAGAGACCATGATATCGATTTTCTTTTTGCTAGAAATAAAGGCTGGAAAAACCAAAAGATTATCTTGGAGTTTACTTCTACTAATGATTTTTTCTCTCCCCACTAAAAATATCATATGCTACCCTTAATTCTCTTGAGAAACATTTTCCCTCTACCTTCCTTAGGTGCAGGGCTTGGGACTGTTTCCCAATAGATGATACAATTCGCTCACACTTTTAAACTATCTAGGTTGCTCTGGTTATGAGAGATGAGACTAAAATCTTGATTTTTTTTAGTCTTGATAACTCTTCCCAGTGTCATAACGAGTTTATTTTTTAGATTTTCTAAAGCTTATTCAGTAGATATTTATGATACTATCAAGAATTTATTGCTATCCAAAATTCTCTATAGATTGATTTAAGCAATTGAGATTCCTACATTTTCCTACGAGGTAATACACTAAAATTCAAGCCTAACTATCATTTTGTAGTATTTAGAAAATTGTTCCAAATATTCTTCCTGCCGGACTTAACTTGTCATGTTTTTAGTCTTAAATAAGGTGGAAAATGGCTTCATTCACTTGAGAAATTATTCATATTAAGCATTTCTCACAAATGAGAAACACAATAGGATTAATGATTAAAACACTCCAAACTTTTTTGTTTTGCTTACTTTGGCAACATTGTTAATTATACATGGACATTTATTTCCTATTTGATGAAGCCATCTTTTTTCCTTCGTTGAGGTTCACATATTACAACCCACTATTAAATTCAAATACTAAGAGGTAGCTCAATAAATTGCATGCCAAGTGCTTGTAACTCTTGCTTTATTTCTCTAATTCAATCAAATGGGTGGCTTTCTTTTTTACTCCAAACTCCATGATATTTAAGATCATTTTTTCCCGAATTAGCTAAGAAAGTGTATCTCTTCTTTAGAATGGGTATGCTAGTCCTTCATTCAATGATCTTACCAAATGCCTAGATGCCCACTTGCCTAATATTATTTAATAGTGCAACTATATAATGTGTGATATTAAATTTACTATTTGCTTAAAGATTATCAAAAAATTTTACATTACGCACTTTATGCCAAAACAAGAATGATTACTACTTATATAAATTGAAGTTTTTACTTCATGCTAGATTAAAGAACAATAGTGAATAAATGAATGGGAAGAAATGGCCTTGCAATTTGTTATGGTTCACATTACAGAGCTTGCTCTATTTACAAAATGTTCAAGTTTTATTAATTATATTTAGTGGTGGAAGGAAAATTGTCAGACGTAGTTATGATGGGACCAAATGGTCTAAACCTAAATTTTGGATAGTTTTTGTGGGCATCACGGGTCACTTCTCTTAAAAATTTTGTTCAGCATTTTAATTTCATAAACATTTTGGTCTTTGTTGTTCTTTAGTCTCCTAATCAATCTTACCTTTGATCATAAGTGCTTCCTTCCCTCCCTTATATATTCATCATATTTTCTTTATTTTTTTATGTTTGTTTAGTTTTTTAATACTAACATTAAAATAAATAAAAAAACATAAAAAACTAACTAAAAGCCAATTTTATATCCCTTGTTAACAAATGCTTCTATATTTAAATACTTTGAAGATATCAAGACCATATATATGACCATGTAGATAATATATGATCGAGATATTAATGAATAACAAATTTATATCCAAAATCAAATGAAGAAAAAGCATAATACACAAAAAAAATTAATTTGATTGTTTTATTATTGTTGAAATGTAATATAACTTATTTCAATAGTTTAATTATAAGTTCTCTACTCAGCAAGGAAGAATCCATAGAATTAATAAAGTTATTGTCAAAATTCAAAGATTGCTTTGACTGGAGCGATGATGAAATGTCAGGGCTATCATCAAAAGTTACAGTTCATAAGCTCGGGATGGACAAAGATACCTCGGTAAAACAATCTCCCAGAAGAATGTGCCTCGAGATAGAGCAACAAGTCATTGTTGAGGTAAAGAAGCTAATAGACGCTAACATTATAAGAGAAAAATAATACCCCACATGGTTAACAAACAGTGTACCGATTAAGAAAAAGAATAGAAAAATTCGTGTTTATGTCGATTTCAGAGATTTAAACAAAGTGTGTCCAAAAGATAAGTTTTTGTTACCAATACCAGAATTAATGGTGGACATCGCTTTAACACATGAGATTTTTTCCTTCATGGATGAATCATCAAGATATAACCAAATCAAGATAGCTCCAGAATATGCACTACTTACAGCATTCAGAACGCCGATCGGGATTTTTTGCTACACAGTAATGTCATTCGGTAGCATTCAGAGCGCCGATCTGGATTTTTTGCTACACAGTAATGCCATTCAGATTGAAGAAGGCCAGAGCAACATATCAACGAGCTATGACGAAGGATTTTGATGACCTCATTCGCAACCAAGTGGAATGCTACGTGGAAAATTTGGTCATCAAAAGTAAGCAGAAAATGTACCATTTGTACGATTTGAGGATCATGTTCGATGATTACGACAATATAATCTCAAGATGAATCCCTTAAAGTGTGCCTTTGGCGTCACCTCCAGGAAATTTTTAGGATTCGTTGTTTGTCATCGGAAATCGAGATCGACTCGGATATGATTAAAGCTCTCTTAGAAATGTCTCCTCCCAAAACTTTGAAACAACTATGTTCCTTCTAAGGAAAGTTGGCATATCTGAGACGCTTTATTTCTAATATCTTATATAGGTGTCAGCCCTTCTCTGCATTAATTAAAAAGAATGTAAAATTTGTTTAAGAAGAGAAATTCCAACGGGCCTTTGAGGTTGTTAAGCAATATTTAATGACACATCCTATTTTGGCATCACATATCCCAGGAAAACCTTTGATATTTTTTATTACGGCCTTAGATGACTCTCTCAAAGCCCTGTTAGCTCAAGTTAATGACGAGGGAATGGAAAACATACTCTAATACTTGAGTCATCATCTAATATGGAAGGAGATAAAGTATCCACATATTGAGAAGCATTGTCTAGCTTTAGTTTTCGTCGCCCAAAAGCTTAGACATTACATGCTATCTCATAAAATTACCATTATTTCGAAAGTTAATCCATTGCATTATTTAATGACCCAACCAACACTTTCCGGACGTCTAGCAAGATGATCGATGATTTTATTACAATTTGATATAACTTTTATTCCCCTCTACGCTATCAAAGGACAAATTTTAGCAAATTTTCTCACAACATGCCTACTTTTAGTTGGGTTCCCTTTCAATGATGAGCTACCAAATGAATAGATACTGTAAATAGAACTGTCTAGTGCCAGACATTGGGAAATGTGCTTCAATTGAGCTTGCTTCAATGGAGCTTCATCAGCCAGAAAGAAAAAAAGATCAGAGATAGTTATACCAGGCAAAGCAGAGAATGCTGAGATTTTCGTATCACCTGACAGAGCCGTGTACAAAAAATGAAGCAGAATATGAAGCGTTGATCACTGGATTGGAGTTGGTAATCTCAATGGATATAACAGACATTGTCATATATGACAACTTGCAACTATCATCCAACAAATTTTCGGACAATATAAGATTTTGAAGTAACGCTTGGCAGAATACCATTTGTACACAATGATTTTGCTAGAAAAGATTCCTAATGTGACTCTATATCAGGTTCCTATAGGAGATAATGCCCATATCGACACTCTGACAAAACTTGCTAAGGAACTGGAGTGTCCGTTGGAGAATTCCATTGAAATTATATTACAAAGACGTCAAGTTCTATCTCAGATCAACCTCAACAATCTACACAAGCTTGAAAAAAAGGAACGATGATTGCAGTTGTTGACATTAGCGAAGATTGGCGTAAGTCATTGATAGAATATTTGCAAACTGGAAAGCTATCAGAAGACAAGTCTGAAGCATAACACATCATGAGAAGAGCTATGTATTATGCTCTAGTGAGTGATGTCCTCTACAGAAGATCGTTTGATTTGATGTGGTTTAGATGTCTGAGCAGAGCAGAGGCACAAAATTTTGTCAAAGAAGTACATGTCAGATTGTGTGGAGCTCACCAGTCAGGGCCGAAGATGAAAATGAAGATTAAATGATTAGGATATTATTGGCCAGCAATGATATTTAACTGCATGGATACAACTAGAAGGTGTCACCTTTGTCAAGTGCATGGGGTGATCGTACACCAACCTCCAAATGTGCTACACCCAACCATCGTCTCATGGTTATTCGAGCGTTGGGGCACATACATAATAGTTCTGATAGACCCTCCATCCTCTAAGGGACACAGATTTATTCTAGCAGCCATGGATTACTTTTCCAAGTGGGCAGAAGTAGTGTCATTACGAGAGGTTACAACACAACATGTTCTCCAATTTTTTAAAAGTTAGATTGTCTACCGTTTTGATGTACCACACAGAGTGATTTTTGACAATGGGACAACCTTCAAGAGCACAAAGATTAACAGCTTTGTTAAACGACATGGGATAGACTAGAGATACTCTACGATTTACTATCCCAGAGCAAACGGCATGGTCGAGGCCTTTAACAAGACGCTCATCCAAATCTTAAAGAAGACATTAGATGAGAATAAAAGATGATGGCATGACAACATTTAGAACTCCCACTCAATGTGCACCCTATGCACTTGTGTACAGGTCCAAGGTTGTACTATTGCTAAAAGTCCAGACACTGTCTCTTAGAGTTGCGGTCGCCAATCAAATCACAACAGAAGAAAGTGCAAAGCTCAGACTTGAAGATTTGAAAAGTCTCGAGGGAAAATGGCTAGAATCACAACAGCGCTTGGAGCTCTACCAAGCAAGGATGGTGCAGGCTCATGACAAATTTGTCAGCCTGAGGGCGTTCAAAGTTGGTGACATTGTTCTTGTTCTCAAAAGGTCTATTCTTGCACACCGCAAGATAGATGAAAAATTTGAACCAATTTGGGAGGGATCATTTGTCATATAGAAGGTCTATTCAGGAGGATCTTACTAGCTGGTTGATTTCCGAGGTGAAAGACGTATGTTGTCGGTTAATGACTGATATTTGAAGATATACCTTGCTTGAAATATATTTTAAAAATTTACATGTTCTGGGGTTATTTATTTGGCCAAGTGTTTGTGACTGGGTTCAAAGTTTTATAATGAAATTAACGTCAACAAAATAAAAATTTTTGAATTTACTTATCATAATTTTCTTCGTTTTAGTTTTGAAATTTCACTAAATTAAATTAAACAAAAATATTTTTTGAAAAAAATAAATCAATCAACAAAAATTAAATTTTGAAAATATATTTTGATAATTAAATGTAATAAAGTTTGTTTCTCTCGAGTTCAAGGTTTCTCACTCTCTGTTTTCGCAGCACGAATGTCCTTGTTTGCACTAATTTGTCACAACCTTCACGAAGTTTCACACTCTACAAAAAATCCCACAAATCTTTTTTCACCACTGTCAATATTCACATTACCCATATCTATGAGTTCAGCACCATAAATTCTATACATTATCCTCATAGTGTTCTTGGGATCAGTGTCGACATCCTATTTCTCAATTTTCTTCGAGATAAGTTTAAGACCATCTTAAATAGGGTGTGGCATCCTATTCTCATCTTTTGAGATTGGTTTTAATGTCACATTAAGTATAGTATGGCATCTGATTCTCTATCCAATTTTCTTTGAGATAGGTTTAAGACCACCTTAAATGGGTTATGACATCCTATTTTCATCTTTTGAGATCGGGTTTAAGATCACCCTAAATGGACTATGACATTCGATTCTCTACCTAATTTTCTTCGAGGTAGGTTTAAGACTACCTTAAATGGGGTATGACACCCTATTATCATCTTTTGAGATCAGTTTTAAAGCCACCTTAAATGGAGTATGACATCCAATTCTCTACCCAATTTTCTTTGAGATAGGTTTTTTGATTTCTTTGAGATAGGTTTAAGACTACCTTAAATGGGGTATGGCGTCCTAATCTCATCTTTTGAGATCAGTTTTACGACCAGTTTAAATTTTCTTTGAGATCGGTTTTAAGACCACCTTAAATGGGGTATGACATATTATTCTCATCTTTTAAGATCGGTTTTAAGACCACCTTAAATGGAATATGACATCCGATTCTCTACACAATATCTTTGAGATAGGATTAAGACCACCTTAATTGGAGTGCGACACCTTATTCTCAATCTCATATTTTGAGATCAATTTTATGGCCACCTAAAATGGATTATGGCATATGATTCTCTATCCAATTTCCTTCAAGATAGTTATAAGACCACCTTATATGGGGTATGGCATCCTATTCTCTTCTTTTGAGATCGGTTTTGAGACCACCTTAAATGGAGTATGACATCTGATTCTCTACCCAATTTCCTTCAAGATAGGTATAAGATCACCTTAAATAGGGTATGACATCCTATTCTCATTTTTTAGATCAGTTTTAAGGCCACCTTAAATGGGGTATGGCATCTGATTCTCTACCTAATTTCTTTGAGATATGTATAAGGCCACCTTAAATGGAGTATGACCTTCAATGCTCATTTCAGGATTGATAACCAAATTTTAATTCTCATTTCGGGTTCAGTACCCAAATTCTGATTCCCATTCTCCAAAATTATTGAATTTTGAAATCAAAATCAAAATTTTCTAACATCAAATTAAAATTGAATATTCACCATGATCGTCATTTTTCTTTTTGTGATGGTTGTTTTCGGAATCAGCAAATTAAAATTGAATATTCACCATGACCGTCATTTTTCTTTTTGTGATGGTTGTTTTCGGAATTCCTTTCCTTCCAATCCCCAGCGAGAGTTATGAATCCTCGATTTTGATTGAATATTCACTTGCTAATTCCCTAGCGGAAACAACTGCCACTCAATTCAACTCTTTGTTCTAAGCATGTTGGCTTAGATGCTTGTGTTGGTTTTGTTGATCTCTTTAGTCAACACCAATACATGTGGTGTGCTTGCCCAGCACACCACATTTATTGGGGGTCCATTTGTTGACCTCAATTTTGGTTGAGGTCTAGTCTTTCCTCTTTAGTAGCCCTCTTTAGTAGCCATAGGACTTTCATGTTGACTATTCCTAGAGGACTAGAAAAGGAACTCTCACCATTAGAAATTCTAAACTCTTCTTTGCTCAACTTGAAGTTCCACATATTGGTCCTAACCTCCAGCACTTAGTAGGTGGGGTCAATATGGGGTAGATCAAAGAGAGTCCCCATAGGATTGCTTGGCCATAAGGTTAACTCTGTGGTGGTGTGGTCTTGGTTGATCTCATACATGCATTTGCACATTACACTTTCACTCACAACCTTAAACCCAAACATGCTTAACTTTGATCCCTTAACTCTTTGAGAGACTCATGTAGATGGTCCCCTAAACCCACTAGCCCCAGGCTAGGTTTTAGCTAGGATTTTAGCTAGGACCGAGGACCGATACATAGAGGACCCAAAGTAGGGGATTCCATTAGTCCATGACTCAAGTTGGGTGATTGGCACCCCAATTTTACCAAAACACCCAACATAGCCTTTTGCCCCAAAATCTACCCAATTTACCAAATTACCCTTGAAATCCTAAAATTAGCCAAAACTATCCAAAATACCCAAATTTGTTAAAAAAATCCTCTCAAATCATTTGAAAGCACCCAAATTGTACAAAAAACACCAAAATTTTTAAAATTACCAAAACATCTCTTATTTTTCCAAAATTACCAAAATATCCTAGGTGACCCAAATTGTCCCAAAATCTTCAAAATCATTTAAAATGTCCCCAAAATCAATTTGAACCACTACATTGAGCTCAATTTGACCTATTTTGACAAATAGCCCCAAATTACCCTTAAAGGTCTGATTACCCAAATCCACCCCCATTCTCCACCAATTTGACCACAATCTTCCCCAATTTTAATTTTAAACTCAAATTCATCATGTAAAATCTTGATTGAAACCAAATCCAAATACAATTGACCCACATTTGAATCTAATTTCATCCTAAATAAAAAAGCCCCAATTTGACCTAAAACTAAAATCTCTCTCAATTGAATCCCCAAATCTATCAAATTGCCCTAATTAGTCATGTCCCCAAATTCTACCAAATTGAATCCCATAACCCCAAAATTTTCTCTCAATTTCTATCCAGAACTCTTCATGAAAATCAACCACATCAAATTGAACCATCAATTGGGCCTTAGCCATGCTCTAGCCCAACTCAAACTCAAGTCTAACCTAACATACCAAAAATTTACCATGAGCAAAAATCCTCCAAATCAATTCAAAATCACTCCAAGTCTTTTCTAAACTCCTTGTGACTTGTGACAATCATATACACCTGTGACAATCATATACACCATCTTGATCAATCAATGGATTCCAATGGCACGACTAGCCCAACTTGAACCCAAAATTGATCCATGACCCAAATGTAACCAAACCTAGCCAAAATGGTCAACCTATGACCACTACAGCCACCAAGTGGACCCTAGTTACCAAGCTAGACCCATCAAGCCCACCCTATATGATCCATGGACCAGGCGTCCCCTAAATTAAGGGATTTATTTCCTAAAATGACTAAGCCATGGTTGTATTTGCCAAAACCCATCACCAACCCAATTAATTACCTTGCTAAACTCCTCTGAGATTCCTAAGCCATCTAAGCACCTCCCCTACCTTTAAAAGCTACCCTAGTCACCGGAGGAGCCAAAAATGAGAGCCCCCATGCCTCAATCCAAACACAAACTCATCCATCCAAGCTGACCAGCTCTAATTGGTCTTTGACATTCTTCTGCCCTCCACATAAACACTATTTTGCACCCATCAATTGCCTCAACCAACCACCCATTTCCCCTCTATTTAAACCACCTCCTCCATGGCCAAAACAGGAGCTAACCAATTTCTTTGGGGAAACTCTGCTCAATTGCTTCCAAACACTCTACAAGAACTCCTAAGCTCAAGCCCACAATTTTCTCCTCTAGATTCCTCTGTGAGAGCTCAATTTTGAGTTAAGCTCAAGCCCACAATTTCCTCCTCTAGATTCCTCCGTGAGAGCTCAATTTTGAGTTCAAAATTTAGAGACAACCAAGAAAGATTTCTCCACTCCACCACAGTCCACCAAACTTCATTTAACTGTGCACACACCATCCCCAGAGTGAGAGGAGTCGATCCCCCATAAAAGCCCCATCATAGAGGGCCTCTAACCTAGTTATAGACCAACACCTGAAATCGGCCTTGATCAAAATTATACATAGGCAATTCACCACAACCTAGGAGCTCATCTGAAGGTTCTTTGGACTCCCCTAAAGCTTCTCCAACCATCTGATTGAGGCCTCCCCTCTCAGACAAAGTTATTGAACTCTCTCCTCAAACCAAGCTTAATTTGATTCTCCATGTGTATAAACTGTATTTCATAACATTGTAACCGCATGGATGCGTTCTTCTTAAGTAGATGAAGGTGTAGGAGCAAACCTCATGTGATTTGGTTGAGTATCGAGAGAGATCTTAAGGTTTGATGTTGAACGACTCTCGGGTTAGGGAGATCGAGGATGATGAAAGAATGCAGTCTTTTCTCGTGTGTGTCAATCTAATGGTTGCAGAGGCGTCGAACGAGCGGATGGAACGAAACTACGAGCTGACGAGGCGCTGTGGTGTCTGGCAACGTTGAATGGTCCAACGCCGATTGGAGACTTCGAAGCGGACGAGGATGGCATGGTGTCGCGTGGATAAGTAGATAAATATGGATTTTTTCTAATTTATTTAAATACCAAATCTTTGAAAATTCATAACTTTGCATAAAAAATCATAAAAATAAAATAAAAATACTCACTTGCTCAGTGAGCAGAGGAGAATAATGTGGATCAAAAATAAAAATTACTTATTGATTCTTTGATTTTTAATTAATTAAATAGCCACTGTGGTATTTTAATTCATTATGATTATATATTGCTCATCATGACTTGAGATTTTTAGGGCTTGTTCCTCATGACAGAGGAGATGTTCTCTAATTTTCAAGATTGGATGGCTATTTTGGTTTAAATTAATTGTATAAATTAAAATATCACTTGAAAAGTTATGAGATAAATTTTAGTAAGTTCCCTGTGGTCAAAGAAACCTAGGAAAAATATCATGATGGTCTAAATAATGTTGTACATTTCTATAGTTAATTAAAGGTCCATATCTTGTATTAATTTATTTAAGTTAAATTTTAATAAAAAATTAATGAAATCAATTCCATATTGTGTGTGAAAATCATGTTGATTCACTGTAAAAATTTGAAATTTATTTGATTAAGTTTGAGCATTAAGTTGATTTTATAAGTACAATTGTATTTTTGTACAAAAATAATTATATTAAATTATATACACTTAAAAAATTTATGAAATGTGGTTTTCTGAGTTCCTTGTGATCAGGGGCATTTAGGAAAAAGTAAAAATTATTTTTGAGAAAATACTTCATTTTTGAATTATATTTTAAATAAAAAATAATTAAAACTAATTAAAAATAAATAAAAATTTCAAAAGTACAAAAATATTTCAAAATGTTCCTAATGGTTTCTTAGTCACTTGGGGCTCATTAAAATATTTTTCATAACTTTTCTAAGTTAAAAATAATTTTTTTTTAAAAGCCTAAAATGTATTTTCTTATTTTCCCAATAAAATAATTATAATAAATAAATTAAAAAATCATAAAAAAATATATAATTTGTTTCTATGAGCTCTCTGGACTCATATAGGTTTAATAAAAATATAAAAATAATTTTTTATAATTAAAACATATTTTCATTTAATTAAATCAAAAAATAATTATAAAATCAAATTAAAATTTAATTTAGAATGATCATGGTATTTGGTCTAAGTGCTTTTTTGACCTAAAGAAACCTCTAATATTTTTCCTATAAATAAAAATTTTATTTTGATTGATTAAATAAATTAATGTTGAAAATTTTATTTTCTAAGTTAAAATTTATTTGAATTAAATAAAAATTTGAAAACCATATTTTCTCCTCTCAGGTTTTAGTTGCCCCATGGACAAGGTACTCTAAAATTTTCAAAGCGATTTAGATTATGCTAAATGAGTTATGAAGTGAAGGGTCCCAAGGACAAAATATTAATTTTAAATTTTGGTACCTTAATTAAAATTTAAGATTAATCAAATGAAAAAAATGAGTAATTTTGATCTTAATGAATACTCTTGGATGATTGAAATATGATGGGTTAAAAAGGTAGAAACCAATCTTCCACCTTTCCATGATATGAGTAAAATTATAATTTTCTAAATTATCATGATTTGAAAGTTAATCAAAATCAAATGATTCTGAAGTGATGGGCTTAGGCTAGGAGGATAATAGTTCAGTTATTTTAAGCCCACAATAGATGAAAATATGATATTTTGGTAAATATATGTATCACCTAAATTAAAACAATTGTCGTTTTCTCTCATTGAGATTGTTAAGGCTGGGTAGTGATCTTGGCTTGATATTTAAACTTATTTGATGAGATTTAGAAAGACAACATGATTGATGGTAAACATCTTTAAACACTACAAGCCTAACTTTAATCGCTTAAACTTACCTTAGGGGCATTCACCTAAATAACACTTAAGAGAAATATCAACTGATTAATTGAATACATTGTCCTTAGGATAATTAAAATGTCAAAGTTCACCGAGTAATAGGGTAACCTTTTCAATTTGACCTTGGACGATTAATGAAACAATATGATAAGTTCAAAATGAATTCGAATATTTTAAGAGATCTTTAAAGCGGTTTTTGGAATCTCTTAGATATTCCAAAGGACAAATTAAACTTGCTATATTTTGTTCTAAAATCATCCACTAAGATCTTTCGGGACTCATTAAGTCATAATATGGAGTTTGTTAGATACACCTTCATCTACTCTTGAAATTTATTTAAATTCTGTAAAATTATATTCCTGTTGTAAAAGCTAATCTTTCAGCCGGAATGCCGCCGAGAAGATGATAGGTACACTTTTAATAGTGTTATTTATTTACTATCATTTTACTTTCTGTAATTTACTTTTACCATAAAATATTATAAATGCTTGGTTGTGCACCTTACTTTGCTTGCAAAACCAAAACCATTTTTCAAAAATTATCAACCTTTTCGAAACCTAAAACAAATTGTTTCAAAGATAACCATAAATCCTTTGAAATGACACTAAACATAAAACGTTCTTTTGAATTTACGGGAGTCCCTCGGAGGTAGTAACCCATGGTTGCTAACGAGATCTCCCTAGTTTAAGTGGGCTTAACAACTTGTTTAAGCTAAGTAAATTCAAAAGAAGATAGTGATACTGAAACGAGGGAACTGAGATCCTAACCAATGTCACTCTAATCAACTTTAACCTCCTACCCCCCCCGATTGAAATTCAACTTGTCATTTAAACCCTTAAACCTTAGATTTTAGGATTGCTACTTTGTCGAGAAGCCTGAAGCTAGCTTTGTGGGCAGCCTTTAACAGCATGAGGATCTACAACAACACATACTTTTTTAGAATTAAACAACAAGTCATAGGATTTAGAGGTTGTCCACCTAGTGCAACATAAATCCTCAAATTTTTTCATTAGGCCTTTTTTGTGGTTTTGCAATACAATTTAAGCTCTAACTTATTTTAGGATTACGACGTTGTCATTCATTACAACCTAAATCCTCACATCTTCTAAGCTATTTGTGTGATCGTCTCGCATAAATGTAAGCCCTAATTAATAAAATTAGCAGGATGTAACTTTTAAATATTTCTCTCCGAAATCGAAGCCAAACCATATGATAGCTTGGGAAGTCACCGAGGTTTTTCTCAATATCCATGACATCCCTGATATGCCTAAAAATGTACTTTTTTTGCTTTATTTTATAACGATATTACATTTTAAAGATATGTTTTCTTGTGTTTTGGTTGTAGGTACATCAGATTGAAGAATTTGGAGTAACTGGAGCAAAAGAAACAAAAATAGACCAAAACGGAGCAAACCTGAGCAAATTGGGTCAAATCAGGGCACACTGGAGCCATGAGGACCTAAATTGGACACTTAAGTGCCTGTGCCCAGCACTTAAGCACCCAAAATGGTGCTTAGGCGCCACCTTAAACGCCCCAGAATCAACGCTTAGGCGCTGGTGACGGTTTTCAACATAACTTCTTGAATATACGTCGGATTTGGACAATTTTTGAAGCAGTGCTTCATGCATCTTTTGGGGAATTCATTGGAATTGATAAAATTGAATTTCTAGAAGAATTTGGGGTGGTTAAATGGAGTTTTGAAGAGGCACTTAAGGCACCATTTGAAAGATTCAATGAATCTGAACAGTTTTGAAGAGACACTTAAGCATCTCTTGGGAAATTATAAAAAAAAAGCTTGAAAATGTTTTTAAAACATCTCTTAGACTCCTAAATTAATTATAAGAAGAGAAGAAGGCTTGGGCGTGAGCCCCAAGCAGGGCTGCAAGGTGAGAGATAAAGAGAGAGTGATAGATTTCTTCTTTTCTTTTCATTTTGTTCTTGGAGAGGATTGTATGGAGATTGCTTTTGTTATAAAAGGAGAGTTTGATTTCTGTCAAAGATAAGTATTTTTATTGTATTTTGATTTGAATTTAGTACTTTGTTTGTATGTTTTCAAAGTCTTGTTCAATGAAAAGTTCTTGTTGTTTCTCCATGTGTAGTGAGTAGCTTTCTTTACTCTTCTCTCTTGTAATGAATTAATATGCATGTTTAGGATATAGAATCCAGTAGAGTGAAAATATATTGTGATGATTTTACTTTGTTCTTCATTTACATGTAAACTTGATCAACTTGCATGTTAAAATTTGTTGTGAGAACATGTAAGATCCGGTATGGTGTTGTCTCAATCAACTGTGGTAGAATCACATGAGATTGTATGGATTAGACTGTAGTCCACATGGTTGAGTGCAAATAAATAAGGAAATAATCTTTAATGGGTGTAGAACTAGAGGACTTTTCTAGTCTGTTTTTAGAACTATTCAAACTTTAGATTAACTATTGTTCTTTATAGCATCTCTAGTAATGGTAAAAAATATAACTGCTCATATTTGTCATAATCTCTCTCACTACTTGTTTTACTTTTACACATGTCACTAATTTCATTTCATGAGGAAGAGTGAGGAAGAGTACTTTTAATATAGTGCTTTTAATATATTAAACCTCATTTTCTGATTTTGACTAAGTATTTTAGTTTAAGAGTGGAAGTAGTATTGTAGTGATTGTTGTAGGATATAATCAAAAGCAAACTTTTATCGACCTTCCAAGCTAGGGCAAGTTATTCTAGACTAGAACCTCTCTTGAAATTAGTTTAGATTAATCTTGATCTCCGTGGGATCGATATTCGGGACTTAATCAGAAAGCTCTATATTACTTGATAACGATACGTATACTTGCGTAGAATCCATAAAAATATAATTGAAATCTTACTTTGCTTGGGATCAAGTTTTCGCTATCATTACCCAGGATTAAAATCTTCAAATAGTGGTGTCAACTTCTTAAATTCTACATATAAAAGAACATCAGGATCAATCCCCCAGTTATTATTCCTTTTATTTCCATAATACAATGTTCCAAGTTTGAGTCATTCCCCTTTCACACCTTTTTGTCTGATCTTTTGAAAAGTCCTATCCTATGAAATTCTTGAAGACAATATCCTCTTATTTTTATTGAGAGTTTTCTTAAGTGACTTCAGTTATTTAAGATGTAATTAACTACAGGGTTTTGCCTTCAGGGTTTTCCCTTATAGGAAACTTTTAAGATCCCAGCTTAAAATAAACCCTATTTAATTTTTTGCTACATGGGTTTTCCCTTATAGGAAACTTTTAATATCCCAGCTTAAAATAAACCCTATTTAATTTTTTGTATTAAATAGGAAAACTTGTCGGTCAACATAAAAAATGAATTTTTGCAGACTTAAACGGATGTCATAAATTCTTTAGTTTATTTAATCAAGCATTGCCGATAAGTAGTGTGTTTACCCTTCGGGATAAATGCATTGCTTGCGGTATTATGTTTGTTTATTTAAACTGATGAGGATATGAGATTATGAGGATATGAGATCAGTTCTGTCTTGTATTTTCAAATTTTAAAATACTACTTTTCTCAATCTATATATACATATATTAAATTAAATCGGACACCAGGATATCCATTCTGGCGATAGACAACTTCCAATTTGGTGACCGAAACACATAAGCTACTAATTGAACCTGAATTGAAGCCCATCCAGCCACCCCAAGCTCCTCTATTTAAACTCCCTCTCTTATGGCTAAAAAAGTATTTTATCAATTTCTTTGGGGAGACTCTGTCACAATTATTTACTTCTAGAGACTCTTCAAGAACTCCTGAGCTCAAGCCCATCACTTTACCCCTTTGAATCACTCTGTCATAGCTCAATTTTGCATTCAAAATCTAGGGGTTTTTTGTCACTTAATTTAAACCTTTTGAAACTTCAAATTGACTCTTCCTTTAGCTTCCCTGAGCTAAAAGAAGAAGTTTGCCATCAAAATCCCCTGGTTCCGAGCACTCTAACCCACCTCTAAACCAAGGTCGCTCCACCTTTTCATTGAACTCATACTTGGACCCCATACCAGAGCAAGGTGACACATCCAGGAGGTTTGCCTGACTCCACTTAAGCTTCCACATCACCCAATTGAGGTCTCACCTCTTGGGCAAAGGTATAGACCATTAACCCTAATTTTGAGCTTGGTTTCACCAATTGTGAAGAGAACTTGTATTTAGAATGTGAAGAGAACTTGTATTTCATAGCATTGTAACCGCATAGATGTGTTTGTCTTGAGTAGATGAAGGTTTAGGAAAAACCATATTTAATTTGGTCGAGTATCGAGAGAGATCTTAGGGTTTGAATTTGAACGTATTACGAGTTTGGTCAGTTGGGGACGATGACCAGGAGCCGTCCGATCGCACTTGTATCGGACGAGGAGATGGTACATGAACCATAGGAGGTGTGTCGCTGATGTGGGTGGCGGCACCCAATCAGAGATCGTTGCGTGGAAAGCTCGACATGTACGAGGATTGTGTGGTTGCTGACTGGGTGGGTTAAGTAGGAAAATAGTATTTATTGATTTAAATAAATGTCAAAACTTCAAAAATTCATATATTTGCATAGAAAAATCATAAAAAAAAATAAAAATGTCTTCTTGCTCAATGAACATAAGAGAATAATGTGGATCAAAAATAAAAATTATTTGATGAGTCTCTGATTTTATTATTTGATGCGTCTCTAATTTTTAATTATTTAAATAGCCACTGAGCTATTTGAATTCTAATTAAGTAAATAATAATCACCATGAGTTGATATTTTAGAGGTATGATAGAGGGGATGTTTTTTTATTTTTTCTAAGGTTAGAGAGCATCTCTATGCATGTAACTCTAATTTCCAAGCTTGGATGGCTATTTTGGCATAAAATAATTACATAAATCAAAATATCACTTGGAAAATTATAGGATGAATTTTAGTAAGTTAGGATGAATTTTAGTAAGTTCCCTTTAGTAAGTTCCCTGTAGAAAGAAGCTTAGAAAAAATATCAGGATAGTTAGAACAATTTGTGTATATTTCTATTGTTAGTTAAATTCTTATAGCTTGTATTAAATTATTTAAATTAAATATTATTCAAAAATTAATGAAATTAATTCCACACTGTAGAGAAAAAATCATGTTAACTCACTGTAAAAAATTGAAGTTTATTTGATTAAGTTTAAGTACAAAAACTGATTTTCTAAGAAAAATTTTATTTTTGTACAAAAATAAATATATTAAATTAAATACACTTAAAAAAATTATGAAAAGTGATTTTTTGAATTTGTTGTGATCAGGGGCACTTAGGAAAAATAAAAATTATTTTTGAGAAAATACTTTATTTTTTAAGCTATATTTTAAATTAAAAATAATTAAAAATTACAAAAAACATGAAAATGGTGTACAATGTGCCTAATTGTTCTAGTTTTTCTAGTTTTAAGTACTAAATAAATTTTTAAAGGCTAAAAATATATTTTTTCTAGTTTTCCATTAAAATAATTATAATAAATAAATTAAAAATCATAAAAATATAAAGTATGTTTCTCTTAGTTCTCTGGACTTAGAGAGATTTAATAAAAATATATAAAAATATTTTTTAAATTAAAACAAATTTTTTATTTAATTGAATCATTAAAATCAATAAATAATTATAATAATTATAATTTTAAAAAATAATGAAACTTTTGTCCAAGTGTTCCACTGACCTAGGTGAACCTCTAGTAATTCTCTCATGACCAAAAGCCTTAGTTTGATTAATTAAATAAATTAATTATGAAAAATCCTATTTTTTAATAAAAAAAATTATATAAATTAAATAAAAATTTAAAAGACCACATCTTCTCTTCTGTTATATTAAATTAAATCATAATTGAGTCTCTATGAAAATTTCAAGGTCACTTGAGTTTCATTTGATAAGTTATAGGATAGAGAGCCTAGGGGCAAAATGTCAATTTTGAAATTTTAATACCTTAATTAAATTTTAGGATTAATCAAAAGGTAAATGGGTAATACTGATTATAATAAAATCTCTTGGGTGTTTGAAATAAGAAGGGCTGAGAGGTAGAAACCAATTTGCATCCTTCTCATGATAAATGTAAAATTGTAATTTTGATAATTGTCATGATTTGAAAGATAATTCAATTAAGATGATCCTAAGGTATTGGGCTTAAGTTATGAAGATAATAATTAACTCATTTAAAGCCCACTAATTGATGATTAGATGTTAAGTCTGATATTAATGAGAGCTGGGACTTCATTTTACTTAATATTTATTTATTATAAAATTACTTTAAAAAGAAAAAATTAAAATCAAGAGGGTCTAATTGTGAACTAGGTTTGATATGTTAGAATTGTCTTAAATGAGATTAGAAAAGATGGACTTAATTAATTGATGAACACTTTCAAACACTTTATGCCCTATTTTAACTCTGGGCATTAAAATCTTTAATGACTTTGGACTTGTCCTTTGGGTTACCCATTCATATAACTGTCAAATGAAATGTTAAATGACTATCTAACTTCTTTCATTCCTTGGGATAGTTGAAATACCAAGGTTCACCGAGCAATGAGATAATTCAATTTTAAGATGATTAATGGAACAATACAATAAGTTCAAAATGAACTCGAAACGGTTCAAGGGATTTTAAAAGTTGCTCAGGGTCATGTCCCAAACATTTTAAGATCTCTTAGATATTTTGAAAGACGATTGAACTTATTATATTTTTGTTCTAGGAAATCATCCACTAAGAGCTTTCGGGACTCACTGAGATAGCACAATTATCACATCCCTTGGCCAAACCAACTTTTCTATGCAAGTTCTGAGTCATTAATTGCTACATGGTTATTGAATATGGCCATAAATTTAACATATTATCCATAAATAATTTTCATAAAAAATGGATGTCAACTATAATAGACTTAATAAGAAAATACATAAGCGTGCCATCTAAATGAACTGGATCCTTAACTGAAATCTTTATGTAGATTTCACTAAAAAATGATCTTTACCAAACATTATATGTTTTTATAACATAAGAATATAGTAATAATATTTTATCTAATGTATTTTCTTATTACTAAGAATATAGTAGTAATAATGTTTTTATAACATAAATTAGCCAAATGTATAAGTTTCATAATGTTAATAATACTGTATGCTTACACATGCTAGTCGTCTGGATCTATAAATAGGTCCTATCTCAACAAAGCTCTTCGCAGAACCTCTCTCTCTCTCTCTCGCTCTCTTAGTTGTGGAGATGGGAAGCAACAGCGAGAGCAACGGCTCGGCGGGAATTAAGATTCCGAAAATACAGTTCACTAAGCTCTTCATCAATGGCCAATTCGTTGACTCCATCTCTGGTAGCTTATTTTTTTTAGCAGAATTGCTTTTGTTCTTCTTCCAATTCTTACAATTTAGTTCATAAATCTTCATATATTTGTATGATTGGACAAGATTTTTTTCATTTTTCGTTGTGTGGCCAGAAAGCCTCTGCCTTCTTTATCTATTTCCTTCAGAGGTTGCAACATAGTTAAATCATTACATAATAATAAATTCTTTTGTCTAACACTATAAGAAAAAAGAAAATCAAGAAATGATAGAAAATCTTAGAATTTATATTTCAATCAATCAAAATTTTATTTCCGTTTGAAAGACGAGGGGTCAATCCGTTATATTTAAGGTTTTCCGTAGCTTTGGGTGTTCAAATATAAAATTTTTGATTTGGGTGGCCAATTCATTATATTTAAAATTTTTTATAGTTAATATATAAGAACTCATTTTGTTTTTCGCCCGCCATCAAAGAATGGGTTGATAGGTCCTGGCCGTTTCAATAAAATAAATATCTCAGGGTCCGTTTGGGGCAGCTTCAAAACGCCGCCGTACCGTTTGGTTCGGGCGTTTCGCCAGTTTATCTGAAATTGCGTTTAGGTTTTTACAAGGTTTTTACACTAAACACTAAACGCAGGTCACGGGTCGACCCCTACGAGGGTCATGTTTCAGGATAAACAATTTCTCCTGAAACGCATAAGCTGACTCAAACAGACCCTTAATTTATGTTCAAGAAACTTTATTTTATTTTACGGTCAAAAAAAATAATTTCAAGCAACTTTATTTTACTCTTTTACAGTTAATGAAATTGATTTTATATAATTTATCAAATATTTATTATTTTCGAGGATGGAGATAGTAAAAATAATTCAATCATAATTTAACTTCTGGATGAGTTAAAAATAGTTCTATCCTTTCAAGCTAATTGTCAAAATGACTTTTATAATAGGGAAGACTTTCGAGACGAAAGACCCCCGCAACGAAGAGGTGATCACGGTGGTGGCAGAAGGCGACAAAGACGATATTGATTCAGCCGTTAAAGCTGCCAGAACTGCTTTAGATAGTGGCGCGTGGCCGCGCATGTCTGGCTACGTACGTTTTCCTTCCACGATAGTCGAACTCTTATCTTTATGATGCACATAATATGTTTCTCTTGATAAGGTCACGAATTCCATTCACAAAAAATAAATTTGTTGATTTATTTTATGAATCTATTTTAATTTAATTATGAAAGTTTATAAGTCTGTTTTATTATGATGATGTTAAAAATTATTATATACACACGCCGCATGCAGAGATGCATGCGGTGTCCGATCCTAACCGATGATTTACGGTCAGAATGTATTTCGGTGGGCCCCACTTTAAATTTTTTTATTTTTCAAAAAAATTTGAATGCATTCGATCAGGATCGAACACCGCATGCATATATAATAATTTTTCTATGAAAGAATTTGTTTTGATGTTTAGGAAAAGTTAATGATTTTTTAGGTCAATTAATTCTATATGATTATAGTCGCTGTCAGAAGTTAACTTCCATTTATTTATGATTAGTTATAATTATCCTTTTCTTGGGACCGGCTGGATTTATTTAAATAATGATAAAACGGTAGTCTCGCAAGCTGCTTGTCCTTCCATTTGTATTTGTTGTTAACCTAAATAACTGGTTTATTTTATTTTATTTTTTGTTTTGGGTGTTTGGCTGCAATTTTGATTTATATTTAATATGATTTATCAAATCTGATGAATCGGATTAAATTCACATTGTGATGATTCTGCTTGCGAACAACTGCAGATAAAATTTATTTCGAAGTTTGATTTATTAAATTTAGATTTACATCGTACTAAGTGTTATTTATGTCTTATTTCTCTTTTCTTCATTTGATTGACACTCCATTTCTTGGGCGTGATCCACAATACAATTTAGGATCCAACAAAATCAACTCAATCAACACTCCAATTTGATTTTTCAATAACTTTTTTTTTAATTCTTATATAAGAAATAAGTTAAATTCGACATAGCATAAAAGACTTCTTTATGTCTTAGGGATCCTTGTTTATGGTCTCTATTAACTCAAATCCAAACTATAAGCAAAAGCTTTAAAAAAGAAAGATAAAAAAGAGTAACATTGGAGAACATACTCCGATTAGTAAGATATCTATTTTGATAGGGATTTTTGGAATAAGTTTTATTTTTTATTTTTGTTTTGATTTTTTTTAGTTTCAATAAAAATGTTTGTTCAGTATTTCTATAAGTATTTTTATTTTTTCTATCTAAGAATAAATTAAAATATTTTTGAAAAAGCACAAACTAAATTTTATATTTTTTGAGTGCTTTTAAAAGCCATCATACCTTAATCAAAATTGTCAAAACATGTTTTGCTTCAAATCAAAATATATATGTGCCAAAGTAAAAAATGTGTGTTCCTTCACTCTATAAAAACTTGTAATACTATTAGGCCTAAATTTTGATGTCATATTTGAATTCAAGATTTTAAAAACTAAATGTAGTATCATTTGTGCTTTGATTTTAGCCAAAAAAACAAGCAATTAGATGCTTGGTGGAGATGAGTTTAACACACAAATCAAGCATTTTCAATATAATGAAAAATTTTGTGACATTAATTGAAAGATCAAATGAGCATCAAATCTTATATAGTTAAAATGAGTGGTCTGACAAGAAGAGTCTAACAAACTAGAAATCACTTAATCAATATTTCATTAGAGCAGTTAAATACTTAATAAAATGTCTATGGTATATGGAACTAACATGGGGCATTTGATGGAATATTTAACTAAAATACAAAAATACAACTCTAAAATTATAAATAGAGCCTTCATGTCCAAATGTGAGAGACCATAGGCAAAATTTAAATAAATCCTAAAGATCTAACAAATTTATTAGCCATGTACAATGCTCAACATCGATGCAACACTTGTGAGTGTCTCCCACAATGGTCACTTAATTTTTGTTGCCCACAAATTATATCTTAGTCATAGTCACTGATCATCATTATACTACCAGTGTCACTTAGTCATCATCTCCTAATCATTATTTTTTTACTACTTCTCTATCAATCATTTTATAGCCCATAGGAGACCCTAATAATATTCTTAATTTTGTAATTTCACTTTATTATAAAAGGGAGAATGCACACTACTATAACATCACATATTTAATAGATCATTTCAATAGGGCTAGTCCCCATAATTTTTCCTCTTTCTAAATTTTTCACATATTGGTGTCTTTTACAATTTCTTTTAGTTATGCGTGTTGGTTTAGACAAAGCTATAAGGTAAATCAATCTTTATTACAATGGATAGACTAACACGTAATAAATTGGAGCCATCTACATGAAATAACTTATCTATTTTACGAACAATCTCTAATGATTGGTCATCAATCCCTCTTTGTTAGAAATTACTTTGAATAATGATTAAATACTCCAAAGTAATGATTGAAACAACTATATATCATCTTCAAACAATTTTCATACTATCATTTAGAAAGAATCAAACAAGGATTGAACCTATATTAAAAGTTTTTTTTTTAAATAATTAAATAATAGTCAAAGAATTACCAAACATGATAATTTTACTCTTGCACTTGATAATTTTTTATTTTTCAAAATTACATTGCAGGAAAGAGGAAGGATAATGATGAAATATGCAGACCTGATAGAAGAGCATGCAGAAGAGTTAGCAATTCTTGATACAATTGATGGTGGGAAGGTATTTTCAATTTGTAAGAATATTGACATACCACACACTGTTCATCTCCTCCGCTATTATGCGGGCGCGGCCGATAAAATTCATGGCGAGACATTAAAGCTCTTAGGAGAGTTTCAAGGATACACATTAAAAGAACCCTTAGGGGTGATCGGGCATATTATACCATGGAACTTTCCTTCAACCCTCTTCTTCGTAAAAGTCAGCCCTGCCCTCGCTGCTGGTTGCACAATGATAGTCAAGCCTGCTGAGCAGACGCCGCTTTCAGCTCTTTATTATGCTCACTTGGCTAAACAGGTAATTAATTGTGAATCTTTTTTTTTTTTGGAAAGATTATTTTTATCCAAAAATATAAATTTCCAGTGAAACAAAATGCATGGCTAGTTGAATTAGTAATCAATTGAATTAATAAATAGTATGAGTTTTGAAAATTATCCGAGAGGAAATAGGAGATCAACAACAATAAGTCTGCCTTTATCCCACTGTGGGGTCGGCTACATGAATAATTTTTCTCAACTATGTCCTATGAAGTGTCATATTTTCATTTAATTCTCGTAAATTAAAATCATTTTTTAAACAATCTGCCCGAAGTCTTTTTAAGTACCTTTATCTTTCTTAACATAGGTCGAATCTAAAACATCTACTCTCCTAACCGGATCATAAGAAGACCGACATTCAATGCGACCAAATCATTCAAGACGACTCTCTCTAATCTTGTCCGCCACTAAACTAAAACAACCCTTTCACGGATAGATTCATTTCGCATTTTACCTCGTAATGCATTATTATTATTATTATTATCTTAAACTTATATATAACTTGTTAATCATGACATTATTTGGTGTATAAGGCTGGCATTCCCGATGGAGTCCTTAATGTTGTCACTGGATTCGGCTCAACTGCAGGTGCAGCACTTTGCTCCCATATGGACGTTGATAAGGTCTTTCATTACCTTATTCTTATATTTCTTTTTTCTAAATACAAAAAAAAAAAAGAATTGAATTTTTGTTCTGCTGTATTTGCATCAGGTAAGTTTTACTGGATCCACAGAAGTTGGGAGGCTGGTGATGGAAGCAGCAGCAAAGAGCAATCTGAAACATGTATCGCTCGAATTGGGAGGGAAAACGCCGCTCATCATCTTTGATGATGCTGACTTGGACATGGCTGTGAATCTCTCTCAAAATGCAGCATTTTTTAACAAGGTGCGCCATCCTTTTTCTTGTGTATTAAAATTTACAGGAATGATTTTATTATTAAATTTGTAGGGAGAAATTTGTGTGGCTGGATCACGTGTTTATGTTCAAGAAGGAATTTATGATGCTTTTGTGGAGAAATCTGTTGAAATGGCTAAAAGTAGAGTTGTTGGAGATCCTTTCAATTCAGAAGTTCATCAAGGTCCCCAGGTATGTAAATTATCAAATTTAGGATCCGTTTGGGACAGTTTATTTGGTGTGGCAGCGTTTTGAAAACGCACTTGGACTGTTTGGCAGTTTATCCGTTTTGAAAATGCTGAAATCAGCGTTTTCACACCGCACCTAGGTGCGGTGCGGTGGTCAGTGGTCTGGCTTTTCCAAAAAAAAAAAAAAACATTTCTAATAGCCACCGAACTTACCTTATCAGTAGATTATTTTTAATCAGCTTATCAGAAGATTATTCAATAAGCTGCAGCTGCCCAAAAGAGACCCTTAGTTGTTTACATTTAGCAATTATTATTATTATTATTATTATTATTATTTTTTTGAAAATGTATAGATTGACAAGAAACAATTTGAAAAGGTTCTTAAGTATATTGAGTATGGGAAGAATGAGGGGGCAACTTTGCTGACAGGAGGAAAAACATGTGGGGATAAGGGCTACTTTATTGAGCCAACCATTTTTGCTGACGTCAATGTAAGCTACAATGAGTTACTCATTAACATATCATATTCCATATGAAATGATGTTTTTAATTAAAGGTTGTCATCAATTTGCATTACCTTTGTATTGAAAATTGTGATAGGAGAACATGAAAATTGGAAAGGATGAGATATTTGGCCCGGTGTTGTCCCTAATGAAATTCAAGTAAGCCTCATTCTTATAATTTTTTTCGCATGTTTACTTGAAAATTATTGTGAAAAGCAATTGTTTAAAATCATGATATCCTAAACCCAACATTATTTGATTTTTCATCACTTTTGTCTTTCGTAGGACGATAGAAGAAGCAATAGAAAAGGCTAATGCGACTCGTTATGGATTGGCAGCCGGCATTATTACTAATAACCTCAACATAGCACATAGAGTTTCGAGGTCGGTTCAAGCAGGCACAATTTGGATCAATTGTTTCTTTGTGTTTGATCCTAGCTGTCCTTTTGGTGGATACAAGATGAGTGGGTTTGGAAAGGACCAAGGCCTGGATGCAATTGAAAAGTATTTAAATGTCAAGTCTATTATTACCCCTATTTACTCTTCTCCATGGCTCTGAACAACTATAAGAGAAACAGAGAGTGAGAGAGGGAACGATGAGTAAAGATAAATCCCTATTTACTCTTCTCCATGGCTTGAGTAATCATATGAGAAAGGAAAAGACAGAGAGAGATTAGTAAGGATAATTTGTCCTTACTTATCTCTCCCTCTTTCTCTCTCATATATATATATATATATATATATATATATATGATTGTTATGAATAAATTATATTGTTGGAATTTGTTTTCTTCATGGCTGAATATGTTTTAAATGTCGTTGGTTAATTAAATTTATAAAAAAGAAGATGAAATGTATGACTTGCTACCATTATCAAGCAAACAATTAAGAGATGTCAAATTATATGATGAGCACATTTTGTGGATTATATTTTAAATTTAAATTTTAAGTCATTAAAGTAGGTTTAAATTTTATTTTTAAGCTATTAAATTAGTGCTCATTTACATACATATGACACAATTCTTTTGTTTTTTATGTATTTTTTACTTAGATTTTTAGTTTCACTTTTGTAAAATTCAAATCTTTTATATCGCATAGAAAATATCACCATATTAATCTCTTAAAAAGTGAAATATACATATTCATGTATAGGTAAAGATGTAAGAATTTAATGTTTAGGTGTTTTATATGTAAATACATAGGAATTGGATGACATGTTTGGAGATATTTCATTAAATAATTTTTTCATTTGATTGGACATAATGTCAAATCAACATCCTTGTTAACTCTATTAATCTTCTTCAAATGTCCACTAAATGTGATTACTTTTTTCTTCACATATACAAAGAGTGTAAATATTCTCTTTTGATCTCATAAATTAAACAAGCGATAAAAATTTTTGTCTTATTATTTTCTTCAATACAAATTAATAATCATTAACTGAAAGAATAATTACCCAAAAAATGCTATGTGTGGCAAATACAAAGATAAGAGAGATAAAAGGCCTAAATCTAGCTTAATTTCATTTCTTCACCTGGTGGATAAAAGGCCTAAATCTAGCTTAATTTCATTTCTTATTACATGAAACATTTAGTTAGAATAAAGCCTAGTATATTGTGGACACAAACTAATGGTTTCCTTTTGCCCCACCATTTGTGTTGGAATTTGTGTTTAGAAAATAGAGTGTTCCAATGGAACCTAACAGTAGATTAAATAAAAAAAAGATGCAAATGCTAATTTGTCTTGATCATATGCATATAATAAATACTAGGACCTAATAAAATCAAATTAAAATATAATTTCATTTAGAATGAGAGGTAATAGATGTTTCCTAAATTTGCACAAGATGTAATATAGGATGAAGTAATTGCATCCTCCATTTGTCCTTCCTTACTTAAACATATTAAGAATTTTTCTTTTCAAATGATATGAACCATCACATCAATCTTCTACATCAAGAACACTTTCTTTTCTTCTATTACCCCATTTTATAGAGATAAGAAGAAAAAGTACAAAAGTTTATTGAAGAGGATGCAAAATGTAAGAAAGAGAGAGGGAGGGAAGGAGTAAAATGTTAAGTACTTTCATCATAGAAAAAACTCATAGAACAAACTAGAAAAAAAAGTTTGAAAAGTAAACAAACTTCACTTAAACAAATCCGTAGGAAAGTTTAATGAAAGTTCTTTCCAAATAACAAAAGATAAATAAAATTATATGTTCTTAAGTGCTCCAAGAGAAATTCACTATTTCAATAGTAAATTACATATGTGAAAATACCAAAATGACTATTGATTATAAAAATCAGACTTTGTGTTTCAATTCTTTAAAGCATGTTTGTATATGTGTGTGTGCA
The DNA here is from genome assembly GCF_001263595.1 of Phalaenopsis equestris. NCBI lineage: Eukaryota > Viridiplantae > Streptophyta > Magnoliopsida > Asparagales > Orchidaceae > Phalaenopsis > Phalaenopsis equestris. The sequence continues at coordinate 111,486 of NW_018165286.1, forward strand.
GGTATACTAATAAACAGTTACCATAAAAAACATCAATTAAAATGTAAATGGTTAAAGGGATTTTAAGATAAGTAAAATGTTTTTAAACTTATAAACTTAATTTAAGGTTTTATGGTTTCTATTTTAAATTAGTAGACTTCAAATCTAATCAAACTTGAAGGTGGTTGCCCTTGTTATGAATCTTTTTTTTTATGAACACCTTTCATTTCCAAGGAAAACCAAAATACAATATCATGGGTTAACCTCTAACAATGGAAAACCTATGTTATCCCCATGTAAGAGAAGTCTTAAAAGAGGGGGAAGAACACGATCAATAACAACAGAGTTAGAGTGGTTTCCTTCTCTGTATGATTGATGTGTAGAAAAGTATGTTTTATTTCATTTATATTTGCACATTTTTATGAAAGAATTTGCACTTTAAAGAAGGTTATTTTTATATTTTTCTTGTAGATACAACAAGTAGTAGAAGTAGAATGAAGTTAAGAATAAATGGAGGGAAGCAGGGCTGATATGGAGCAATTGGAGATCCAAGAGACTAAGGCCTGGACACCAGCCATTAAGCGCCAAGGCTCTCCTACTAAGCTCCACCTTGGTGCCACTTACTTGGGTTCCAAGGTGCTAGTATACAACTGAGCAGATAGAGAGGCTGGTGCCTAATCGCCAGTCGATTAGCACCAAGGTGCTAATAACTGCAGACCAGTTTTTGAGCATTTTCTCCCCATGACTTAGGGAGTTATTTGGCAGATTAAAATCAGTTATTTAGAGAGAATTATAGGAATTTTTTTGTGGAGAAGAAGGAGAGGAAGGTAGGGTTTGCTTTAGGGGAGAATTAGGATTTTACTTAGAGAGTTTGGTCAAATTTGACAGGTATCTTGTGAGGAGAATTATCAGCACAACAATAAGGGTCTAGAAGATCCCAGGAGAGCATATTTAGAGCATTGTAAAGAGGAAGAAGCTAAGTATTGTTCAATTCTTTTCTTATAATTTTGTAAAACACAATTACTTAGAGGCTTTTCTTTATGTCATTAATGTTTTGTGGTATTTTCTCCATACTTCGTGAGTAGTCTTTCTACCTTTCTCTTATGATGATTATGTTAGTTGTGTAGAAATAATAGAATGCTTTTAAAGTTTCTTATTGATCTTTAATGCAATGAGTATTATTCAAAGCTTCATTTACATTTCATTCTGGCCAAGTGATTAGTTAAAATATGTTGTGATCCATAATGACTCGGGAGAGCTATGGAAGAATGATTAGAATATTCACGTCGAACTATAGGGTATGAAGCAAAAGTAAACTATAGGGAGATGCTAATAGATAGGGAAATAATCTTTGATGGTTTCGAATTAGGGTTTAAGGAATTAAAATAAGTTTAACCAAACTTATTTATGCACTCGGAGGAGGGAAAAGAAGAGAGTTACTCCTATTTTTCACTAACCACAATTACAATTTAAAGCATTCATTTTTCTACTCACTACTTATATCATTGCGAGGAGGGTAGTTTATTACTATGCATAATAAAAGGCCAATACACCTCTCCTAATCCAATCCTAGATTCAAGGAGAGATCACTTAAGAGAAACTAGTTTGCCATTAAGCATGATTAGGCTCATCATTGGATGTGTACATTCACATTACCATATGTATGCGGTGTGTTAAGCATAGTGCATGAAAATTGGAAATGTTGGATGGCAAAATGTATTTTTATCACATGATTATAAGTGTGTGAAAATGTTTCGTTATTTTGCTTGTGGATTAAAATCCTAATGCATAAAATAAATGTGTATGTTTTGCTTATGATTGAACATCAAATGTGTGTAGAACTATGTTTCACTTGATATTAACATTCCTACTTGTAAAATGTATGAAAAGTATTTTGGAGCTTGATGCTTAAAGTTTTAACATTTCATGATATGTGAAAATAACTTTTGGCTTAATGTTTGAATTTTCACATGCACCATGTATGAAAATTTTTTATTAGCTTGATGCTTACATTTCTATACACATGATGTATGAGAATATATATTGAATTGATGCCTATTTTTCAAATGCATGAAAACTTATGTTTTGATTGGCTTATGATTATATGCCATATTCTTGTAGGATCACAGTCCATGCAATGGTCGTATCTCCATACTCATAATGCATGAAAAATTTACTTTGTGCTTGATGTCTGCATTTATCCATTCATGATTTAGAAAAGTATTTTTGAGGTTGACGCTTGCATCTCCTTATTCATGATGCATGAAAAATTACTTTTAGCTTGATGCTTATTTCATGCTGCATGGAAAAATATTTTTGCTTGATGCCTATGTTTTCATTTCATGTAAGAAAACTTTGATTTGTCATGATCAACTTGTTAGCATTTGACATATATAGAGGTCCTAGTTGATCCCTTATGCGAGGATAATGGTTGATCCAACATGAAAGGATCCTAATTGATCTATTTATATGTTGCATTGTGCATTTGCATGTTATGTAGCACATTATATGCTTGTTATTTGTTTATGCATTTCTGATTGTTATTCAAGTAAGGTGTAATCTCCCTTAGGGGGTCTTGTACCTAATGCAATCAAAATATTTGTATGACACAATTCATATTGATAATGCTTGTCATTTGATTGAGTGTTTGGTTGCTTCTTGGGTAGATGTAATTCCCCTCCGGATTGTCTTGTATCCTAAGTAGCCAAACCTGGTATCACTTGTGGACCACCTCAATTATATAGTTAGTTCTAATTGAAAAAGCTTCTTATATTTGTAGATCATCTTGTTTGTCTTGCCAATTCCTGTCTAATTAGAACACCTTGATCACTTCGCTACCTGACTAATTTATGGTGCTTTAATAAAAAAAAACACCTTAATTATTAAGTTATATCTTATTGAAAAAGTACCTTATATGGTTAGATCATCCAATAAATCATGTCTAGTCATAACACCTTGATCGCTCAGCTACATGACAAATTTATGGTGCTTTACTCAACAAAATTACATTAATCACTTAATGAATTCTTGTTTAAAAAGCATCGTATATGAATATATCTCTAACTAATTTTTATTCAACTAGGGCACCTTGATCACTTAGTTCACCTAGATGATTTCTAATGCTTAGTTTGATGGGACATCTTAACCACATAGATGGTTCGTATCAGAAAGGGGCATCATACATGACTGAACAACATCTTTTTTTTTAATTGACTCCTCAACCGGAATACCTCAATCACCTACCTAATATGGTTGATTTGCAAGCCTTCATTTTGCAAGATCACCTCAATCACCAAGATAGTTCTTATTAGAAACATTATGTTTGACATTATCATATTGATTGTCTAGCTAACCTTGAGTTAGTTAGGAGCACCTTGTTCATCAAGTTAATAGATTTCAATCACACCTCAGATGATTGAATATCTCAAAATTATAACTAATCGGGCTTAATTTAGCTTTGAATCAAATTATTTATTTCCAATAAGTGCACTGTGCCGCATCAATCTAGTACACTTGATGAGAATCTTTTGTTGAAATCAAGTTTGATGTAGTGCATATATGATGACTATTTAAATATTATTAGACTAACTTTCATGCTTATATAGTACTTCATTGTCCGAAACATCCAGAAAAATTTTTAGCGCACATTTTCCCACATGACCTAAGCCTACACATGTTCGTAGGTGCGTGCATGCACTTGCACACCTATAAAATATATAATAAACACTTGTAAAAGATAACATATGAATATGATTTTATGCATTTCCCTTTGATGGATATGAATCCCTACAAAGGATTTCATATTTTCTATCCTATTGTGAATTCTTAAACTTAGTACACTCAATAAAAAAGTTAAACAAAAAGATGGGACTTAATACAAGCAACCAAAGAATAATCAAATATATGAAAATTCATCACTACACTTTACTCCAAACTAAAAAAAAGATCCATAGGTGTATTGTGTCACAACATATAAATGTGTCCAAGTTAGTGTAGCTAATGGCTCAAAGGATCTAAATAAGTTAGAATTTAACACCCTTTTGTTTAAGTTAATAAAAAAATTCAAGCGTAAATTACTTACAAAATAAATTTTATTTTAAAAGGATTGGCCATACAAATGGTCTATATAAGCCAAATGATTTTTCTTAAATATATTTTAAAATATAATTATATATATATAATAAGAAATAATAGTCTTTACTTAAATAAAGTGACCTTATATACGAGCTAAGAAATCAATTTAATGTGCTAGGTTACTTAGAAGCTTAGGACAATCAAAATGAAAATTTGGTTATAATGCAATAATTTGCATTGCTCAATGAGATAAACTTGTGAAAATGTTCATCAATGCATTATAACCAACAATTAATCTCCTAATTAAAAGGAGTATTGTCATTGATGATATGACATACTCCTAGGATTATATGCTAGTAACATGTTGGTATCCCTAAAAAGAATCATATTGTAGACGTGAATTAGAAATTATGTATTATTATTGATCACATTTTAGATAAAGTCTATTTATTTTTTTCTAAATCAACCTTAGAGCCTAGGATAGAACCATAGAAACTCCTTAGTGACTACGAAAGAGAACTAGTTGATGATCGAACCCATTTTAGAATCCAAAATCATGTCCTCACCCCCTCTGGTTTGAAATGTACATGGCTTAATCCTTAGCACATAATTTTTATGTTAAGTTGATCATTTGTTTGGTTATTAAAAGTGGAGGTTGAGTGCCCGTTCTTGGCATGTCTTTATGGGACCCATTGAACCTAGGGCCCTATCCCAAAATCTTAGGTTACCCTTGATACTCAACCTTAAGAATCAAACTCAAACTCTTAAGAGCTTATTAGGAGCCCTTTACCCACTTTGACTCACCTTGTGTTAGCCCATTCAATTTGACCTACTATATTACCTTACAACCCCTTAGAATTTTTCAAACTCAAAATCAACTCAGACTGAACTAAATTTGAAATTAAATATAAACAAAAATTAAACTAAAAAAAATCAATATCTAAACTTAAATTTAAAACTATACATAAACTAATACTAAGTTTAGAAGTTCAAATTAGGGATAAATACATTTAGGGCTTTGAAAACAATGATATTTACAAATAAAGCACCCATGTGATTTTTTAAACTACCGAAACGAAGCATTTATGCATGCCATGATCAAATCATTGAGAATATGATTAAAAAATAAAATATGGGTTGGGGCTTTATCATGAACTTTAATATTTGAGTGAAAATTTGAAAATTGGATGAAAGCGAGTTTTTCGTACATAATTTTGAGTGCTCTGTATGTAATTGCCCCTTAAAAATAGACCCTAAGCTAAAACATAGAATCAACTTGAACCTAATTTAAAGCCAAATCAGCCAGTCATCCTTAATTTAAATTGCAATCAAATTGGCCCTCCACTCACATAGAGTGAAGTCGAATTGACCACAACTAGATTATTATAAACTAATAATTGAACCAATATATCGAAAAGGACTTTGCGCTCTCTTTGGCTTGTCATTGGGCTCGAAATTACATCCCTTTAGCTGCAGCACACTCGCTCTTTATCATATTTGAGAAAGAATCTGATGAGTTTGGTGGTGATTTGTTGGGCTTTTACGTTGATTCGTGCCTACAAAGCCATTTTTGTTTTAAATCTTTACCCACAAAAAACTTCTATTTTGGAATAATTTTTCATAAAACTGACAAAGCCAACATGTCAGTGTCGTTGAAACGGAAAAAATTTGCGTATGATAGACGTACGCAGCGCTGCGTACGATTTCAAGGTTATAAGAAGGGTATAAGGGGGTTATACCCATGTTAAAACCCTCTTGTAACCTCCATGTAACCTAGTGTAACCTACTTGTAACCTACAAATAAGTTCCGCGCTTTTACTATCATATATTAAGAATTTATTAGTAGGTTACAGGTAAATTACAAAAGGTTACATGGAGGTTACAAGAGGTTATACCGTAGATATAACCCCCTTATACCCTCGTTATAACCTCGAAATCATACGCAGCGCTGCGTACGTCTATCGTACGCAATTTTTTTCCTGTTGAAACGTTTCAAGCGAGCACATTCAGAGCAAACTTAGATTTTACTTGGGGCCCGCTGGGATTAAAAGAAATTAAATAATAATAATAATAATAATAATAATAATAATAATAATAATAAATCAGTTAAATGAATTAAATTTTAAACCAAATTATCTATTAGATATGATGAAAAAGAACAAAATTAAATTACTAAAATTTTAAAAATATCAAAATCAATTAAAAAAATATAAATGTAATTATGAAATGATAATATTATTGTTTTAAACACTATATAATATAAGAAAAAAATGAAACGAAATTACATTAATGATATGAAACATAATAAAAACAAATAAAACACTTTAAAGAAGAATAAAAACAATTAATTGATTAACATAACACAAAGTTTGTCTATAATACACTTTAGAAACAAAATTAAAATAATTTAAGAGAAAGAAAGTGAGAAGAGGTTACAATTTGGAGAGAATTTTCCCTCTCACATTATTAGTTAGAAGCCTTAACCTTAAATTAAGGGCCCGTTTGTGTCAGCTTATATGTGCGACGGTTTTTTTGAAAACGCTGCCTAATAGTTTAGTTTGCGTGTTTTTGAAAATGCTGTCTGCTGCGTTTAAGTTTTTTCAGGCCACGGATCGACCCCTGTGGTCAACCCTCGGGCCGCGTTTCAGCAGACTGCCCCAAATAGACCCTAAATCTTTAACCACCATTTTAAATACCAATAAAAACCATCAATTTAAACCCTTATAAAAAAAAATGAAAAATGATTAAAGGGCCGTAACTCCTATTATCCTACCATTCTGTTTCGAGAACTGCTGCAGGCCCTCTTTTCCTTCCCGTTACGCAGGTAAGGCTGAAATTGACAATTCCCCAATTTTTTTTCTTGCCTTGTTTCTTCATTAAATGCTATGTCTGCTCTACTTACTCCAAGCTTTGTTACTCTTAGATGCCTTGAGTTATTGCTTGTTAGATTTTACTGATTCATCAAGTATTCCATCTTCTATATTGGCTGTTTGTAAAATGCAAGCAGAATAGTGATTAGAGTATTTAATTGGAGGATTTATGCTATGCCTACCAAGAAATTTCATGGACACTAAACTTAATATTTATGTTTTCATAGCATTTTCTTACTATTGTAACAAACATTTCTTATTGCTTTCATCGGAGTAATCAGATAGGTTACTGCGTGCTTAGTGTTTGTTGGAATGCTTCAAAGAGGCTTGCTTGATGGTTTCATTTGCCAACACTTTGTATCAATATATATATATATATATATATATAGTAGGTTACTGCGTGCTTAGTGTTTGTTGCAATGCTTCAAAGAGGCTTTCTTGATGGTTTCATTTGCCAACACTTTCTATCAATATATATATATATATATATATATATATAGATAGATAGATAGATAGATAGATAGATATATGGGTTCCAACTTGGATTTCTTCTTTGCTATTTTGGCTTCAATCTTTCCAACCTCCTGGTGTTCACTCCCATGTTCTGTTGAGAATATGAAGAAGAGGCACAAGGTTGAACGGAACTGAGCATCGGCGAGGAGGTCGGGTGGTCGAAAAATTTGGAGGTTGCGAAAGTGAATCCTAAGCTCGCAGCTATGAACAAGAAGTTTGGAGTGATACATGGCACTTGCAAATATTCTTTCCTTTGGCGGCCTTGCAATGCAGTCCTGGTACTTGGCTGGTAAGATTAAACTGTAGAAATGTTTAACGGATGTGATTTATAATCTTCTTTGATAACGTGATTTTATGATCACTAAGGCATGTGGGTGGAATGAACTTTACTGTATTTTAAAGGAGAGAGGTCTTATTATGCCTTCTCTTTATATATATATATATATAAAAACTGTGTGGTGTGTGGCTTGGTGCTTGAATTACATATATATTAAAAAAAATTCTCTATATTTATAAGTCTTAGAGTTAGAAATTGAACTAGTTTACAAAAAGGCATATAAAATGCTAACTTTTGGTATATAAATGTGTATACATGTGTTGGATCATCCTTAAATCATACCATTAATTAAATTGATTGAATACTTGATGTATATGAAATGCATTGGGGATAAATTTGCTTATACCCGATCACAAATATAAGTGCTAGTTAAAAAATGGTGATTAATTATTTTTATCTTGGATTTGAAACCTTATCAAAAGATATCGAGCAAGTTAACATTTGTATTATGCATACTGTTTGAAGGCCTAACAATGTCATTTTCCTAAATTATTTGGTTAACATAAATTCAAATGCACAATCAGTTTTACAATTACGAACATAAAGATACTTCATGCATATTTTTTAAGCGCCGACACATATATTACTTGTTGGTTTTAAAAAATTTGAAACCTCAAATGAGATGTTCCACCTTCATGTCATTTGCATTGATTATCATATTTCTACCTTGCATGCATGAAGTAACTCTGTACATTAATTGCCACATAAAAATGCATTATGTTGTATTTTTTTGAGTCAAATTCAAATACAAATCTCCTTATGTGTTAGTTGTGAGGTCTTATTTATTTGTTTCTTGGCATCTCATAGTTCTCCCGATTAAGGTTGAAGTCGGTTTACTACCCAGTTTGTTACAATACCGATTAAAATGCATATATTTTATATTTTCAAGACCTTACTTGTGTATGTGGATGGCTGGACATATTATAAACTTGCTTTTACTTTTCTACCATCGAGTCACATAGGGTTATGTAGGATAGAAATCCTAAAGAATATTCAAATAATCCTACTATTAAGATTGCTAGTATGGAATCATTTGATTTATGATCGGTGGTTTTCATCAAGTCATACTTGTGGTTTGAACCGCTTAATTTTCAATCAAGTTGGTTCAAATAATTATTTTGCATGTTGGGAGTCATGTAGTGCTAGATCCTATACTTTGATTAAATACCTTGTTGGTTTTGCCGCCTCTAAAAGCATGTTGGGTTGGCAATCTAGTAAGTAGGATTAAACACAAAATAAAAATAAAAATAAAAACTTCAAAAATCCATAAATAACTAAGAAAAATTTAAATAGATAATTGTTAAAACTAGAAAAATTAATCTTTCTTTGTCAGAAGTAATTTTAGAATTAAAACTCAAATATTTTTTAAAATTGAGTGTGTGAAATTCCGTGTTTCCTCTTTTAAATTTATTCTTATTCATTTTTTTATTATTATGTTGTATTTCTTTTCTTTATGGTGGTTATTTTTTGGTAAAGTGTCATTGTAGTAATTATATTTCGCCCGAGAGTGTTGTAATTTGTTAATTAAGGAATAAGAGAATATTTTCCTCCCACCTTTTCTTTTATGTTATCAAAGCCAAGCCCTTAATTTCGTTGGCATTATTGTTCTCTTCTAGACCTCTCTTCTATCGCTCGTGTCATCATATCAGCTGAGCTCTTCGTTCGTCATTCATGTCATAGTATCAGTCATTTGCCACTCAAGGCTCATGGAAGGCTCTACTCGAGTTTCCGTCGTCTCATCCACGCCACTATTGTCTCTATTCAAATGCCACTGTTGCTGCCGTCTCTGAAAAGTCCTCAACAGAGCTTTCTTCGAATTGCTTCAACCGTGACTGTGTAAGTGCTTGACAATGTGTCTCGCCCCTGTTCGTTTTCCTTGGTGAATATCTGTTGGTTCTTGGCCCTCCTATTCCTCATATGTCGGCTTCTCTTGCTGCCTCTACAACAACTCTCATTTGCTCCCTCCTCCCTGCATCCGCCAATATTTTCTTGCAGGTCATCCCTCTTGCGAGGGGCAGCCAACTAGTTTTTTTTAAGCCCTGGACGTGCAAATATAACAAAGTACATAATGAAGGTTTCTAGCTTTATTGTGGAGGCTAATTCTAGAGATCTAGAATTTTGTCCAAATATTTCCATAACTCTCTGCCTTTATCACAAACCATTTACTCAATGGTCATAACTTTCTTCAATGGCCCCAATCTGTGTTTATGTATATTTGTAGAAAGGGAATAGAGGAACATCTTACGAGAGAGTATAGTTTATGAGCTCACTTATCCTAACTATTGCTCCTGGAAGATTTTGGATCATATGATCATGTCTTGGTTGATCAATTCAATGACCATATATGTTGAAAAAAAATTTCTACTTTATAGGAAAGTATGAGAGATTTGGAAAGCAACTCATGAGACTTATTACAGTACCAAAAGACTACAGAATTGTTTGAGATTGAGACAAGACAACATGAACTTCAACGTGAAGAGTCAAGTGTTACCCAATACTTCAACGCACTATCCAGATACCGATTATAGTTAGATGCGTATGATACCTATTTATGGAAGTATCCTCAATTTGCTATGATATATAAAATAATAATGGAAAAGAAGATGATGTCAAATTTTTATTGAGTCTAAATAAGAACTTTGATGAGGTCAGAGAATGAATCTTAGAGAAGAAGTCTCTCCCTATCACTTGTAAAGCCTTCGCTGAAGTTATAAGAGAAAAAAGTAGAAAGAAGCTCATGATAGCAGGAAGTGTGGATTCATCTAGTATTAAAAGATCTGCCTTGTGTATGCATGATTCTTCCCATGAGTCAAAGCCAAAGAAGAATTGTCCCTCTGGTGAACATTGCAAGAAATCTTGTCACACAAAGGAAAAATGTTGGCACTGCATGAAAAACTTGTAGCTTGGAAATCTGGAAAAGAGAGGAATGACCAAGACAATAAGGCCCATGCAGCTACTTCTTTTGAAGGGTTGGCCGATCCTAGTCCCTTTGCCAAGGAACAACTGAAGGTGCTGAGGAAACTCTTTTCTAACACAACAGTATATTCTACCAACTTAATGAAACACCAATGTATTATATTTCTTTCTCCCATCTTGCTAACAGTGAAATATTTTGAACTTCGATTATAGACTCTAGTGCTTCTAATCACATGATCGGAGTTATCCATGCTTTCACCAACTACCAAGAGTTCGCCACCTCCAAATTTGTTAGACTTGCTGATAGGTCTCACTCCATGATTATTTTGAAAGGAGATATGGAAGTCTCCAATGAAATTTAACTTTCTTCTGTGTTCTATGTTCCCTAATTAGACAACAATCTACTGTCTATTAATAAGTTTACTCATGATTTAATTTGTGTTACTAAATTTCATTCTTAATATTATGAATTTTAGATGGAGTCGGGTAAAGTGATTGAAAGTGTTGAATTGCATCATGATTTATACCTGCTCAAAAATAGCTATTCTCTTGATGTACAAGTGATTTCTCCACTATCCTCATTACATATTCTTGAGTCTATTGTTTCTTAGTTTGTTGAGAGTCAAGTTTTAGCATGACCTTGTCATCTAGGTCATCCTAATTTTCATTATGTTACAAAATTGTGCCCCCTCCCCTGTCTTTTTATTAATAAAAGTCTAGAGGTTTATCAAAGTGAAACATGCTAATTTACCATACATACTTTTCATGTTATCCTCTGTTTAAATACAAGCTATTACATTATTTCTCTATCATTCATAGTGATATTTGGGGACTATTAAAAGTAAAAAATTGTCAATAGACCCAGATGATTTATCTCCTTTATTTATGACCACACAATAACTAGTTGAATATTCCTTATGAATAAAATATTCAAAATTGCACAAATCTTTCAATCCATCCATAACATAATTTTCACTCAGTTACACCAAACTGATAATACAAATAATTATTTCAATTCAATCATTGGGTTCTACCTTGCAAAGGACGATATCATCCATGTGAATTCCTATTTTTGAAACTTCATAGCAAAATGAGATAGTTGAGAGGAAGATAGACATCTCCTCGATGTATCTTGGTTTATAATATCTTCTCAAAATGTTCCAAAATGTTACTGGGGAGATGCTATGCTGACAACTACCCATCTCATTACGAGATTGCCAAGCAAGGTCATTGGGTTCAAAGACCCTCTCGATATTATGATGGAAAAATACCCTCATGTCAGAATCTTCTCATCCAATCTTCCTCTAAAAATATTTGGTTGTATTTTTTTTAACATTCATCAACCAAATCGCACAATGTTTGACAGAAAATTCATCAAATGTGTTTTCCTGAGACATGCTTCTAACAAAAAAGGGTACAGGTGCTATTCTTCTATCATGAAAAAATACTATAACTCTATGGATGTTACATTCTTCGAAGACCAACCATATTATCCCAAATCTGATATTCAGGGAGGGAGTCCATGTGAATATCAAACTTGGGACCCTACTCTGGATACCAACACTGACCTAGAGTCATCACAACCTATTATGCTTACCTACGCTACTCTAGCTACCCACACTAATCTAGAGTTTTCATATTCTCCTTCTAAATGCCTTGTTACTCAAGTTCCACTAGTTGCGAATATCCCACCTGAAATGAACAAGAAGGAACCTTGTGTGTATACTAGTAGAAAGAGATCCACTGACTAGGATAAGGAAAATACGCAACCACGAGAATGTTCACAACCAAAGCTGAACTTAACACATCTCAGTGTTTCCAAGGGAAATGTAATCCAGTAGACAAGACAGGGACAGTTGTACAAATTATCCTATTAAAGAGTATGTTGTATTTGGGAAGTTATCATCAACGTACAAAAATTTTGTATTTAATCTTAATAGTCTATTAAAGAGTATGTTGTATTTGGGAAGTTATCAACGTACAAAAATTTTGTATTTAATCTTAATAGTGTGCTGATATATAACCTTATTCACGAAGCTCTTTAAAGTCCAGAATTGAAAAAGGTTGTTGAAGAAGAAATTCAAGCACTTGAGCTAAATGACACATGAACCCTTACAAAGCTTCCTTTAGATAGAAGATCTGTTGGATATAGACGGGTGTTCAATGTCAAGTACAAAGAAGTGTGAGCATTGGGAGGTTCAAGGTAAGGTTGGTAGCTAAAGGTTTAACTCAGTCTTTTGTGAGACTATCAAGAGACATTTCCTTCAATTGTTAAATTAAACACTATAAGATCTCTTTCTTTGGCAATGAATAAAGAGTGAGAGTTGTATCAACTTGATATCAAGAATGCATTTTTGAATGTAGATCTGGAGGAAGAAGTGTATATGGAGATTCCTCCAAGATTTGAAGATAACTCAAATAAACATTGGATTTGTAAATTAAGAAATTCACTTTATGGCCTGAACAATTACTAAGGTTCTAGTTTGATAAGTTGGCCAAGACTATAGAATTGAATGGGTAAATTCAATGCCAATCAGATCATACGTTATTCATAAAGCATACATAGGGAGGTAAGAAAATGATACTTATTATTTATTTAGTGATATGATCCTGATAGGTGATGATAAAAATATTTAGAAGATAAGGAGGCTCTCGCGATTAAATTTGAAATTAAGGATCTAGAAGTGATGTGATACTTTCTAAGAATGGAAGTGGTCAGGTCCAAGAAATGCAATGTGATATCTCAAAGAAAGTATATCTTAGACCTATTGAAATAAACAATAATGTTGGGATGCAAAACTGCTAAGGCTCATATGGATTTCAATAAAAAATTACAATTAAGGGGGGAAAAGACACCAGTAGAAAAATGTGGTTATGAGATATTTGTTATTAAGCTTTTCTATCTGTCACACACCAGATCTGTTGCTTATTATGTTGTCATAGTGAGTCAACACATGAACAATCCAAATGAAGAATATTTGGAGATGATTTACAGAATATTGAGATTTTTTAAGAAGATCTTTAACAAAGGGTTATTGTTCAATAAATTTGATAACAAGAATGTAGTGGTTTATACTGATGCTAGCTGGGCAGGAGAACTTACGGACAAAAGATCCAACTTTGGGTATTGTTCCTATGTCTGGGGAAATCTTGTCACATAGAGGACCAAGAAGCAATAATGGTCTCTATCCAAGTACGAGCACTTGCTTCAGGAATTTGAGAAGGATTATTGATTCAAATGGGTATTAAATGAGGTAGGATACTCCACATTCAACCCCATAAAGATGTTTTGTGATAATCAAACCACCATTTGTATTGCAAAGAGTCATGTGCATCATGACAGGACCAAATACATTGATATTGATCTATATTTTTTTTCTGAGAAGGTCAATGCAGGCATTATTCACTTAATCTACTTTCTGACTCATCCTCAAGATGTTGATCTATTAACTAAATCTTTACCTCTTAGCAGCTTCGCTGATTTGAATACCATGCTGAGTTCTTACAACATTTATGACCCAGCTTGAGGGAGAGTATGGAATTCTGTGTTTCCTATTTTAGTTTTATTCTTGTTTATTTCTTTCTTTTTGGTTCTTATATCTTTGGCAAGGTGTAACTGTAGGAATTTTGTTTTGCTCTAGATTTTATTCATTATATAAGGTGAGCTATTGTAATTTGTTGATTGAGGAATAAGAGAATATCTTCCTCTCATGTTTTCCTTCAAAATGAATATTATAATCCAATTAATAAATAATAAACTAAATAATCTTTTCTTTTGATAAAAAACTTTATAAATATCATCTAAGTCATTAAAACCTTTCATAATTTTATCAATGTGATTTTAATTTAATTGGATAAGGTTAAAGGATTTCCAAATGAGTTTTAATTATTATCAAAATAAATAATACAAAAATGAAAATTTTAAACACAATCAATGAGTCAAGGAAATATCTCCTAAAGTCAATAGTGACCTTTGATGTCATTTCCTGAAAGTATTAAATTAAACTTGAACAAAATTAAATAATATTGACTATTAAATTACTATTAAATTAAATAAATTCATAAATGAATATAGAACCCCTAAAACTTGTAACAAATCTAATGAAAATCAGACAATATATAAAATTTTAACCATTAAACTACTTAACCTCAAAACTCACTTTGATACCTTTATGTTTCCTTGTTGATTAATAAGGTGGTTCAAGGTATAGGTTTGTAGGCTGATTGAGTTCAAACTCATCTTTAACTAAAATCAACTCATAAAGTCAAACATTAACTTAAAATTTAAACATTGTCAAACACTTAAACTAATTCAAAATTTAATCAATTTAAATTACCTTAGTTTTTTAGAATGGTGTGATCGGCCCTCTTGAGTACAATACCCAGCTCAATAGGCTTAGGGTGTTATGAATGTGAACCCCTTTTATGTGGGTCTAGCTAATCATAGAACTCTTGAGAATCCAAAATCAAACTTGAATAAATCAAACTCAAAACTCACTCTTAAATCTTTAATTACTTAAATCACCCGTCAGTAACTTTAAATATCAAAAAGTCAAATCAAAACTTGAACAACAAACCAAACTAAAACTTTAAATATAACCAAGCTCATTGACTTACCCTACAATTCACAAACACTAGGTTAGGGCAACGATGATTGTGATTGTTGTGCTATTTGTGTGATTGTGGTTTTGATTGCGTGTTGGACTGGATATTCGGCCAGCTGTGTATACGTTAAACTAGATGTTAGGGCAGTGACTTTAGCGGCTCCAACGCTTCTTTTTTTTTGTCGTAAGTCATGTTTTTTGTGACAATCACGAAATTTTATAAAATTTATAAATCACTATGCCTTTTCTAGCAGGTGCTAAATCATGCTTCTAAGCTCGACCTAGTAGGACATAAGGATTGGCACTGTGATGTTAAGTATATCTAGCCTCTTTTAATTATTATATTTGTGATGTGCTCTTTTGTCCTAATCTTTGTCTTATAGGGGCTATTGTAAATGTAGGTTTTACTTTCCTATTAATATAGTTAAGTGAGTCTATCAGTCTTTTGGTTGGATTCAGTTGACGACGAAGCTTAAGAGTGAACTTCAACTCAAAACATGGATGAACATCTAAAGCAAGAATGAATCTCAACTCAAAGCAAGCATGAACCACAAATGAACTGAAACCAGAAACATGGATAAATTTCAATTCAAAGTGCAAAGAGTTGGGATGAACGAAGATGAGCTTGGATGTACATCCAATATAGGTTATTCCAAGTGAAGCTTCATGAAGCTTAAATAATTTATAAGGAAGAACTAAAGACTCCCATAGGCTTAGTCGTTGGTCTATCTTAGGTCAAGGTAGGATTGTATAAGGGGTAATGCTTGACTCCCCAACTTTCCTCTTTCTTTTAAGGTCTATAAGGGAACCTAATCCAACCGACCTTTCTTTGTGATTTTGTGATTTTGCTTTGTTTGTTTCGGTATTTTTTTTGGTTATGTTTACTTTTTTGTATTTGTATGATTGGAACTGCATGTTAGGTTTGTTAGGGATTTGTGATTGACCAAAATCTATGTGCAGTAGGCTTTTAAAAACAATCTTTCATCTCACTTAAAAATTTAAATATTGTATTTTAAAACTCCAAATTAATCACTAAAGCCTTAAGAATGATCAATAAAATCAAATTGAAACTAATAGGGATAATGAACCATTTGTCCGTACATATTCGTTTTTCTCTTTACTTCAGACAATTCTCCTATTGCATACATAAAAGGACAACTAGCTTGAGGATCATGTCTTTTTTTGGGAAGTATACCTATATTTGATTAGTTGTTAACTCTAAAATCAATGTATTTATAATGCATAGTTTCATACCTATTAGCATTAAAAATTGAGTTAAGTCAAATAAAAATGAATCAAAATGTAAAATTTTGCCTTAGTTAGCTCTCATTACATATCGCGTATTATTAGGCAAAGTGATTTTTATAATCAAATCTTAAAACCTATTCTTTTCATTTTAATAATTTATAGCCCAACCTATCCTGCAGTTCATATATTTGCCCTCTCTTGATTTTGAGATGCTTAAGGGTGTTAGCTTGAAGCCTTCTCCATGTAGGACTATAAGTCTAGTAAAGTCAAACTTGATTTAGTTCCCTATGGGATTGAGTTATGAGTCATTTCTACACTTCATTAAATTAGATTTGAGGCTCTATTTAGTTAATAGACCTCACCCTTAGTTTTAGGATCCAAGATTGTTTGTTCTGCTAAAGAAAAGTTCTCACCTTCTAGGATATCACACGATCTAGTGTTATTAGAAGTTAAGTCCTAATTTTATAATAAAACAATCATTAAATTAAACAAATCATTCAATTTCAAAAGAATTAAAGCTCAACCACGGCATAATTGGGGTGCTGTTGAGCTTCTCAATTTCAAAAACACTTCATATTCTTTCTTCTCGGATTTCAAAAAGATATGTTCCTTATTGAACTATGCTAATTGAAACTCTAAATAACAATTTTGAAAATTCAATTTTGAATTCATACATATTTAAGCCACAACCTTAATCAATAGTATTTTTAAGAGAATGCCTCTCTTAAGATGTAGTTATTTATGGGGCTTAACCTTATAATAAGCTTATAATCTAGGCTACCCTATTTAACTTTTAGTTAGGTAGGGTAAATATCTAGACCAATCAATTTTGAATAAAATTGTTTATATGAGTAAGCTTATAATCTAGGCTAAAATAAACCCTATTTAACTTTTAGTTAGGTAGGGTAAATATGTAGACCAATCAATTTTGAATAAAATTGTTTATATGAGGGAACAGGTTCATCTTAAAGTAATATTTTCATCTTTTGAGATATTATATTACTCTTAATGTCGTATTTGATCACCCAAAATAAATAAATATATGAAAAGTATGTGTGGTGTCGCAGTTCTAACAAACAATTACTCTTATATGCAAAACCATACATTTAAAAGTTATAATTAACACGAGAATGATATACATGAGATGGTTAGGGGAGTTATAACTTCAGTGTATACATGAGTTTCGATAACATGAATGCATGTGTTTAACTTTTAGATATTTTGAAATATTTAAATAAGATTAATGCAAAGACTGAATTACAAAAAATTAGAATTTTACATCATGCAATGTATTTGTTTAACTTATGAATAGATTCATGCAGTTAACATTAAGAACGTTTTTTTAATCATAAACACATGAACAAAGAATGATATTCCTGAAGTTATATATTTTAGATAAATATTATTTTATCTCTTATGTTCATACATTTAAAATATGAATATGTTAGAAAAAATTTGTACAAATAATATTGTACAGCCTTAAATATATAAAATTCTATATAATGGAATGTATACACCTAGAGACTTAAACTTATGAAACTAATGCTTGACAAATAGATTTTAAAATTTTTAAAGCATCAAGGATTGTACATTTTATATAATTAGCATAGACATATAAATGAAATATAATGATGTGATTTCAAACATAGTAAATTTTTTTTTTATGCTGCACAGACATAAATAAGACAAATGTTACAAAATGAGAAGTGCATAAAATCTTAAGTATAAAATAAAATATCATGTGCAATCAATCAATCAACTACATAGTAGTATGATGATTTTATATTTGAACCTTTACTTGATCAACTTGGTCATTGGAATTTCGTTAAAGAAATTTCATGATAAAGGGAGCATGCTCTCTGAATTTTGTATTCTATCAAATAGAAACTTTAACAAATATCTAATAAGTATTAAAAGTTAAGACTATAGAACATTAAGCTTTGGCTCCAGTAAAATGGCATTTTGATTTTTATAGTAATCAGTTAGGGGTTGGGAGGTAGTTTGTGAGACTTTTAGAAGAACTCCATCTTATCAGGTAGTTTGTGAGACTTTTAGAAGAACTCCATCTTATCCTTGTTTGACTTGTCAATCAATTGGCACACCCAATTCAAGTCCAAGACCTTGTATTACGAAAGTACAGTCAAGATAATATGTCTTAAATACTTCTCATTGATAGGGGCATATCATGATAGCCATCTATATCGATTAACAAATGAGTCCCCCTTTATAGACTTTTTCAATCACAAAAGGGTCCTTTCTAGATAAGCTTAAATATTTTGTGTCAAGATTGATGGGTAATAATAGTATGTCGTAATAATAGTACCCAATCAGTAACAACAAAAGTTCTTAGTCTCATTAACTTATGTGGTCTTTAGTCATACGGGCTGGTATAGTTTCAAATTCTATTAAGCCTGTAAGCTATGCTCATTCAAAATTTTCAACTCTTCTAATTTGAGATAAGCATTTTGATTATTATGAATGCTTATTTTTAAAGCAACACATAAGTCGGGTTATTCAACTTCTGATGGAAGAACTACCTCGGACCCAAATGACAAATTATATCAAGTAAAATGTGTGGGTGTGATACATTGTACGATAAGCCTACAATGCTTATAAAAAGTTTATAATCCCATTCCTTTGTATTAGTATTATGGATTTTCTTAATAAGATTTACCTCAGTGTTATTAAAAGTCTAAGTTGGACTATTAGCTTTTGAATAGTATATAGTGGAATACTGCTATTCTATCTAATTGCATCAAATAAATCTATTTATCTTGGTGTTTTGAATTCCAAACTCTTATCAAATATTATCCAATGAGGTATACAATATGTATACAATATGATCTTTAGGAAATTTAGCATTGGTCAAACATATTTTAACCACTAAGGAAATCACCTAGAGGAACCAAACAAGGGCTCATGTACTCAAACTTGATCTTAAAGACAAAAAAAAAAGCTAGAAAGTGGGTTTATAACAACATAAAAAATGTGGTCTACATGGTTAAGCATACTTAGATCATGGACTCTAAATGACCACTCTTAGGCCTTCCTTAAGCCAAACTAAGTAAATTAATTCTAGTGGCCCTCAAACTTTACAAGAACTTTCATCAAATCCTTAAGTTAGCCTCCATGACTATCTCATGTTACTTGGTCCAGTCCAAGTGGGCCAAACATCCTGAGTGAAGTTCTCTTTGCAAGCAAAATTGAGTCGAACCCAATAGGAACTAGGTCATAGTTCATCCATGTTAACCATTACCTAATAAACTCCCTAATTAGCACTAGCTTAGGAGAAATTTATTAATAAATTTGTTAAAGCTATCCATGTCAAATCTTCTAGTTACATTTCTTGCTCATCTGTAGCATGAAAATTATTTTTAAGACACTTATCTCAACATCATTGGATGATCATTAGAAATTTGGCTGAGAGAATAGTAAGCTCATGCTGGAATATAAGATGATTTTCTATAAAAAGACCTTCATTCTGTAAAAATTATTACGCTAACTTTTTCATTGAGCTAGCTCAATTTATATATGAGCAATCATAACACTCTCACTCCCTCTTTGTTCTCTTTGTGGGTAAGAACATTAACCTTTGGCTATAGTAAAATGGCATTTTGATTTTTATAGTGATCAGTTAGTGGTTGGGAGGTAGTTTGTGAGACATATAGAAGAACTTCTCCTTATCCATATTTAACTTCTCGATCAATTGGCACAACCAATTTAAGCCTGAGACCTTGTATTATCATTTTTTTTTTGTAAATTTACCTTAGAATTCCTAGTATCTCAATGAAATATTAATATTAAAAGGATCCAAGTAATCAAATAGGTTTATTGTTCCTTCAAATTCATTTATAATCAAAATCCATGAGGTATCCCATTTAGTCAGCAAAGATCAAATATGTTCCAGTGGATAACACTTTTTAAGGGTTGGAGGTAAAAGATGAGCCTGAAGCCTTTCAATCATATTTGTTTAAAATGTATATGATCTTCTTTCGTCATTTTGTTGTCTACCAAAAGACCTTTGTCCATGATAGCACGAAAAGTATCATACTTTAGAAGGATATTATACAGGCCTCACACTTTAAAAAGCTTCAATTCATGCATTTACAGATTATGGGAATCCTTCTATAAAAACAGCTTTAATTTTTGTATGATGCAAATGATATTATGACAACCAGAGCAAAACATTAAGGAAAAAAAAAGGGTAGTTCCACAATGCATTACTCTGAAGTTTCAAAATATATTTTTCCTAAAACTATAACGTTCAAAAGCAAAACTTTATTTTCTCACGAGGCAACAGCAAGAGAAGAGAACTTATGGTAATTTCTCTTATACTCAGCAAGCAAAAATCAACAGCTTAGAGCCAGGGAGAAGATTCAATTGGATGGATAACAGACTTGACATTTAAATACTTGTCGAGTGCTTCAATTCCCTGATCCTTTCCAAATCCACTCATCTTGAAACCACCAAATGGGCAAGCCGGATCAAAAATAAAGTAGCAGTTGATCCATATTGTTCCTGCACGCACAGATCGTGATACCCTATTTGCTATATTCAAGTCATTGGTGATGATACCAGCTGCAAGTCCATAGCGAGTTGCATTTGCTTTTTCAATCGCTTCCTCAATTGTCCTGGCAATATTGAAAAGCAATGAAAATTAAATAAATTTATTTGGTTTCTTTCCTGAAATTTACCTTGAATTTGATTCACTTCATTACCATTTATTTAACATTGCATGAGGTGTTGTTTTTGCCACTTCAAATTAAGATAAATGTCTAATGAAAAACTTTATTATTTATAAGGTTTTTCATTTATATTTAAGACACTGCTTCTGGTGATAAGTAAAGATGCTTACTTGAATTTCATTAAAGCCATCACAGGACCAAATATCTCATCACGTGCTATGGTCATATGCTCCTGCAGAAAGAATTACAAGAAATTATCAAAGCAAATTTGGACCAAATTAGTCTGAGATTATTGATAAGGCGGCCTGATATTTACAAGTATTTTACCTCTACTTCAGTAAAAATGGTCGGCTCGATATAGTATCCCTTGTCTCCAATGGACTTTCCTCCGGTGAGTAAAGTGGCTCCATCATTTTTGCCTTGCTCAATGTATCTTAGAATCTTTTCAAACTGTCGTTTATCAATCTGCATGCTCAATAGAACGGAAAATTAAAATGATGTATGTATACTATATAGTTTGGTCTCTTTGATTCAGTTGTTCCATTAAGTATTGGATGGATAATTGGATTAGTAGTCATACATTGTCTACTATATTTCAAGAACTACTTCTAGTTTAAAATTAAATTTATTTCATTCATTTGAAATTTAATTTATCACGATTAAATCTCTATACATTGGAATAAAGGTATATATTTGAAATTTTATCACTGTAAGGGGCTTGTTTAACATTTTTTGATATTATGAGCCTCTTTGCTAAATTGAATTTAGATGAACTTGGTAAAACTATTAACCAAAAACTTTATAGAAATTTGATTGGTTCACTTTTATACCTTACTACTTGTAGGCCTTATATTATATTTGCTATTTGTTTGTGTGCTCATTTGCAAGCCAATTCTCAAATTTGATGACTATTATACTCAAATTTGCATATAAAGCACTATTTTCTCACTAACCAATTGAAAACCTTTTGAAATAGTCTACGAGAATAACCATAAAAAAATTTATTGATTTAGATAGCACACCCAGTAATGATCTCTAATTTAGCATTTTTTTTTTGTTTTTAATTTTTATAAACAATAAATAGGAATACGTAAGAAAAAGAGACTAGATATCATTAAATACATTAAATATGTTGAATAAATAGATAAAAAATTAAACTTTAAATAAATATTATTTTAGAGATTATTTAGTGATATGTATCACATTTGAGACTTTTTCTTCCACAAAATATAAAAAGTTACACGTGAGAAAACGAGCCGTTTAAGATTGTTAGAAAAACTTTGTACAAATGGTTGTATCATTGAAATGCCTCCAAACATTTTTATTACCCATTTTTTTATAATTTGAAAGTATTAATAAGATTTAAAAGCAATATCATAACTTTAGATTAGAAGAGTAACACTATTTCAGAGAAGATGGAAATCAGTTGCGGGTTTTCTTTTTCTAGCCTTCATATATTAAAGTTAAGCATACTATCAAGGATGATATTCCATCAGATGGAGATGTTGTATATATGTACTTATCTCTAAAAAATACTTATATCACTTTTGTTCTCCTTCTCTCTACTTTTCCTTCAAGTTGACAATTCTCTAGGCTTGGCTCCTTTTCTTTTGGCTCCCTTAGTTTATATTTTACATAGTAATAGTGCTCTTGATTCAAAATTCATTAATCTCAGAACCATGTTAGTATTGTCTCTAGGTAATTACAATCTTGATTTCATCATTGGCATCTAGTCTAAAAATGCGTAGGATCATGTGACTGTTTGAAGCAGTTTTATCATTCAATAAAGTTCTTTTGAAAGACGCATTGGCGGAAAAAAAAAGGCCCTCTGTGATTAAAATGGCAAAAAATTATCGTTATTGCAAACAACTTTGTGAGACGCTTGGCGAGCGCTGCTTCACCAAATGAAAACTTTCTCAAGCGTCTGCATTCACTTCAACGCAACAGAGGTTCAACGTCTTCTCAAACGAAGCTTTAATTGCACCTCCATTTCAATAAGTAGCCAAATTGTAGTAAAGCTTTGAGCCTCCATGTTCACAAAAGTCTCCTTCCACTGGTAATCCCAAATCTAATTTTTGTTAGGTCCTTCATAAGATTTATGGGTTCCCATTTAATTCTAAGCATCAAACTACACTCATAGTGCATAAAAAAATGGTTACATCTTGTTTAATCTATGGGTTATACTAAAACCTTTTAACTTAATAGAATTTAAAAATGAAAAGAGAGATGCAAAAGTCTTCAAGAATATAGACTATGCGAACTCTTAATCTAGACAGTGGGAAAAGTAGAAGGAAGTTAGAAACCTTTGTCCCTTCCCATAATGTCCTATTTATAGGTAGGGGTCTAGGATCTTGAGTGCTACATGAAGAGCCGTAGATTGAGCTATATGCATGTGAGATGAGTATAATATAATTTAAAAGTATTGGGTTGCATTTTTTTAAGTACAAAATTAAGCTTGAACAAGTGATCTACTGTATAAAGGGTTTTATTGTGTCTCCTTAAAATATAGACCGAGTAGCTTTCTTAGTTATAAGTTGTTGTATAGGATTGTTAATTTTGAGAGTAGTGGTAGAACGAAATATGTTCTTCTTTGAGCTTGTTAGATATTCCTCCTATAATTTGTCATTTGAGCATCTCAAGTTTTGTTGGACGATGCCTTAAAATCTAATTGAGTCCTCCTCGAGCATGGCTAGTGATCTTTCTTAAAAACTAGTTATTAAGATCATCTTCATGTACTCCTTTTTGGTGTTCCTCATCTTAGATATATTGATCTTAAAATCAAGGCTCAAGCTTAGGTACAAATAAATTTGTAACTAACATCCTAAAAGACAAAATTAAAAAAAAAATAACATTTGAGGATATAAAAGACGGGATAACCAATATTTAAAATTCCATCATTATAACTTTTTCATCAACTTTTAAGGAATCCAAACTCAATAAGGCAATTTAAAACCTACATTCACCTTGATCTAAGGGAATAATCCACAAAGTATTTCCTAACAATCTTCACATTTCTCAAAAAATTATGAAGCATGACACATAAAAAGTTGTTCCATTCTTTGGAGGAAATTTGCTATATGGGAATGTAAACTAAATATCCCAATTACTTTAATTTGGAAAATCCATAAATATTTTAAACTTATAGTTTAAAATCTCAATCATTTGCAGAAACTCGCCACTTAAGTTACATAAAGCTTTTTAAAAAAGCTCATCAGTTATTTTCTTCTAACCTAGACAAAATCGAGATAAGAATTCATCAAATTAGGCAAGTGCAACATTACATCACAAATCAATCTTTGGCTTTCAAATCCTTTCCAAAAAATAAAATATATTGCAATAATTCATTCCTAATAAAATTCTATAATATTATAAAAACTCTCCAATTTTGTTATTCTAATTTAATATCTTGATTCATTATTCATCATGTTCCATAATTTTGAAAGACTACCTCTCAATACTAGGAAGCTCATTGGATTAATAAATTCTGGTTTTTTTTTTTTTCATTTTTTGTAGAACATATATGGAACTTTCCAAAGAATGAAATTTATGATTTGGTAGCCTATAAAAGTCCCTTTATCATTGAAAGTCTACTATACCTGACATTGTTATTTATAATCATTTGATAATTGAGAAAAAAAAAAAATTTATTTTAAAATGGTGCAAATGACATGCCAATTTACAACTTATAACCGTAGAAAGCCCAAACCCTAATATCTAGCTCATTGTTTTCTTGCAAAGAAACATAACATTGAATAGTGCATGAGTTAACTTTATTTGGTGGGTTTGGAAGAGAACCATTGCAAACACAAAATCCTAGTGAGGTTCATCAAAAAAGATAACAAAAAAAATTTAGGACATTGAACATCATGCGAGTCAAAATAAGAAGAAAATTATGATTCAATATTACTTCATGAGATATTTGATAATTTTGAAACTCTAAGATAATAAAAATACTATAAGATATGTTAATTATTAAAAATTTAATTCATGCATCATGTTTAATCAAACGTTTGACCTATTAAAAACTTAATTCATGCATCATGTTTAATCAAACGTTTGACCCTTGCATCGTTCACTGCACTCTAATCAACCAATATATTCAAGAAAAGTATGATGCTTTTTATGAATTTGTTTATCATATATCTTCTTTATGGTTGATAAACTTGATGAACTTAACATGATCTAGCAAGTGTGAAATGCTTGGTTGCTCTAAACTTAAGTTATTTTACTAACCTTCTGATTTGGTGTTTTGGAGTTGTACAAAACTTAGAGTCTGTTTATCATTTCATTGAGGGTTAAAACTTGAGAAAAGAGAACAAGATTGACTCTACATTATAACTTGGTAGCCATCCACTAGTGAAAAGAAGTGATACCCATCACCTCCTTAGACATCTTTTTTTTTATATTCACCAACGTTTTCATTTGCATTTCCTATACAACCTAAGTTAAAACTACTAGAGATTTGATCTTGCAATACATGTTTATTAAGGACTGATCCCACTCAACGATAGGCTCGATGTGAGATTGTAAAGAAAAAATAGTTTTTCTATCTAGACATTAGTATTTGTTTAACTAATTTATGTTGTGCATTAAACATCATTTTTTTATAGATGCCTATGAAGATATTTTAAAAATATAGTGTTTTTAAATTAGAGATTTTTTGGAGTTATTTTTTTCTTAGCATAACACACATTTGAATAATGAATTGTTTATTATGATACTACTGAGAAGCTAATTTTCTATGTTCATCCATGTTTACTAGCTTAATTCCTCTCATAGGGTGACCAAAATTCACTTACTTCTTTCCTTTCTCAACATTGCTTAACCTAGGCTACATATCATAACAACTCCTCACTGCCAGGTGCTTCTATAACATATTTGTTCAATGTAGAGGGCTCATATTGAATCTATCTATTAAGGTCATGCTCTACCCTCATCATTAACGATGTGTTAAAATTTCTATTTTGGTATTAGGGACGCCCTATATTTTTTGTAAGGTGCTCTACAACTAACTCAAGACATCAAATTGACCCAATTCAACAAAAGTAGTTGTCATCGAGGATGCTTTTTTTGGAACTTATGCACACACTTGTATATGTTAAACCTTGAACTTAAGACTTTATGATTAAAGAAAAGTTCCCATCACTAGGATAAGTTGGTTGCACATTATTTTCATTACAAAGGATGCTAAAAATTGTGAAGGCCATGATTAAGTTTTTTTAAGCAACTTAGTGATGTGCCAAATTGAAAAGAAATGATAAAGTTTTACTTACCAAGCAACTTGTTGGTAGATGGTTAAATAATAAGTTTCCTTGAATAATCCCTTTGATATTGAATGAATACAATCCAACTCTCTCTCCTACAAATTGATGAAGAACTCAAAAATTTTCTTGGACAATTACATAGATGTTAGCAGCAGCTTCTACGCATTAGTATTCTGTGGCAGCTGTAATGCAACAATTTACTATTAAGCTGCAGTTTCCCCAAAAAGACCCTTACAGAGTCCATATGAATTTGCCATAAACAAAGACTCACCATGATCCGAAAAAAATATGATTAAAACTATGATCAAGCTACCGGTGATTCCCATGACTTGCCCAAGTTAATACCATATGCCTTGTACATGAAGGCACTAACTTATCTCAAAGATGCTTGCTTAGTTCCAAGAGGATTCCTAGCTAAAAGAAACTTACCTTGTTTAGGAGAGCTTAATCAATTGTCAAAAGCACTTGTCCCAACCTAGAAGACAATTCAATCAACCTAAAGATCAATTACTTCATTATCGAAGGCATTTGCCTAATCTTAAACAGAACTATATAAGTTTGATGATTTTTTTCCATTTCACAAGGCAATTTTGTCCAAATAGTTGACAATCCCAAAAAATAAGTTGTAGAAGTTGTTTAGACGGTCATTGAGAGATTTGTCTATGTGTGCTCTCTGAAGTCTTGGTTTTTCTTACCATTTGGTTGTAAGAGTCTATTGATGTGCTTATTAATGTACTATCTAAAATGAAATTTTATTGTTTTTGTTGTAATACCCAAATTTCTATAGTATAGTCAAAGTATTATTTTTTGTAGGGGTTGAGAAAGGAGATTTTATTATACAGCAATAGTAACAAAATCTTTATCCCACTAAGTGGGGTTGGCCACATGAATTCTTTTTTCTCCATTGTGTCCTATGTAGTGTCATATTTTCATTTAATTATAATAAATTAAGATCATTCTTTTTACAATATGCCCAAGTCTTCCTAGGTCTACTTTTACCTTTCTAAACATAAGTTGAATCTAAAACATCTACTCTTTTAATTGAATCATCAAATGGTCGACTTTTAATGTGACCAAACCATCCAAGATGACTCTCTCTAATTTTGTCCGTCATTGGAGCTACATCTATGACGGTTACATCTATCACGGATATATTCATTTCGCATTTTGTCTTTAAGTGTAAAGACACTCATCCACCTAATCATTCTCATCTCGGCAACAGTTAACTTAGTTTTATGCTTCTATTTTAAAGGCCAACCTTCAGCGCCATAGAGTATTGCAGGTCTCATCGCCATCTTATAAAATTTTCTTTTAGGTCTAAATGGTACTTCTATCACTCAATATGTCCGAAGCATTCCTACACTTCAACCAACCAACTTGAATTCTACTAATAGCATCCCCATCAATATCACCATCACATTGAATAATAGACCCAAGATATGTAAAGCGTTGACACCTTTTAATAATTTGATCACCCATAGTTACTTTTTTGTCACTATAGCTACTACTACTACTAAAATTACATTTCATGTATTTAGTTTTAGTTCTACTCAAACGGAGGCCTTTATACTCCAAGGTAGACCTCCATAATTCAAGTTTTTCCTTAGTCTTTTCGCTCTTCTTATCCACGAATGGAAATCATTAGCAAAAAGCATACACCAGGGTACATCCTCATGTAAGTGTCCACTAAGCCCATCTATAACTAAAGCAAAAAATATAAGTGCTTAAAGTCGATCCCTGATGTAAACCAACAGAAATAGGAAAATATTTGGTTAATCCTCCTGTTCGAACATAAGTAACAACTCTTGTATACATATCTTTAATGACTTGAATATAAGTCATATCAACACCTTTCTTCTCTTCTCAAGAACTCTCCAAAGGATATCTCTTGGAACCTTATAGTACGCTTTTTCTAAATAAGTAAAAATCTCATGTAGATACTCATTATCTCTGACCTTCTCCATCTAACATCTCAACAAAATATATAGCTTTCATGGTAGACCTGCCTGGCATAAATCCAACTTGATTATGAGAAATCTTATTATGCTTAAAAAAAAAAAGAGTACATGTCATCCTCCGATGGAGAACATTCTCCTTTCCTTTTCCATTTTAATTTCTTGAGTAAGATTTAGGCTTATTTACAGCTAGAAATACATCCACTTCTTTGATTAATATATAATGGATACATCTTATTTTATTGAAATCTTCTCGATAGACTAACTTCCATGTATTATTTTACCATGTCAGATCATAACATTTAGGACAAGAATTTTAAGGCTATTTGGTACCACACTGCAATCCTGAGTGTATTAAATAAATTATCACATAATGATAATGCTTTTATTGTTTCATATCATCTTCTTTTAGAGAGATAAAACAGCGTTGTACGTGGAAAATAATAGGATATAAAAGATAAATGCATGAAATTTATGCTTATATGTTCAATTTTATTCTGGAAAATGAGTATGTCAAATCATACTTAAAGAAAAAGCAACATTTCAGTAGATATTGATTGATTAAAAAAATAATGAAAACAATAAATTTCTATAATAAATTTATACCTGTGGGCCTTGTTCAACCTTAGGATCAAATGGATCACCAACAACTCTAGACTTTGCCATCTCAACAGATTTCTTAACAAACTCATCATATATTCCTTCCTGAACATAGACTCTTGATCCACACACGCAAAACTCTCCCTGTTATCGAAGAAACAAGTGTAATCAATATAATGGAAATTATTATATTTAATCCTACGAATAAAAACAATGTAATATATATATATATATATATATATTTCAGAAACACATTCACCTTGTTAAAGAAATTAGCAGTATAAGCAATATTAACAGCCATATCCACATTAGCATCATCAAAGATAATGACTGGTGATTTTCCTCCCAATTCAAGCGAAACATGCTTTAAATTGCTCTTTGCCGCTGCTTCCATCACAAGCCGACCTACTTCAGTTGATCCAGTGAAGCTTATCTGATACAAATTAATCAGAAAGCTATATTTGTCATCAAGTATTGTTAAGGTTTTCTAATTCTTTAGTTTAATTTATGGTTAAAACCTTACTAAACAAAATTTAATTAACCTTGTCCACATCCATGTGAGCGGAAAGAGCTGCACCCGCAGTTGCCCCGAATCCAGGGATAATGTTGAGGACTCCATCAGGAATG
>NW_018165286.1:141167-147585 GCF_001263595.1 Phalaenopsis equestris
GAATGCCAGCCTAATAGCACATTAGAAAGCATTTTAACATCTTTCATCTCCTTCAATAAATTTATTTAAAATGACTGTTGTACATATATTGACATACATGCTCTATATATCATATGCCATATAATTCTCAACATTTTATCTTTCCATCATTATAACATAAATATTTACCTGTTTAGCTAAATGGGCATAATATAGAGCGGAAAGAGGGGTTTGCTCGGCTGGTTTGACGACCATGGTGCAACCGGCAGCGAGAGCAGGGCTAACTTTGAAGAAAAACAAAGGTGTGGGAAAGTTCCATGGTATGATGTGCCCAACCACACCAATGGGCTCCTTTAAAGTGTACCCATGAAACTCTCCAGACAGCTTCAATGTGTCGCCATGAATTTTATCGGCAAAACCTGCATAATAACGGAGGAGTTGAACTCCTGCTGGGATTTCCATTGCCTTCCCCATGCTCAGTAGCTTTCCACCACTGATACTATCAAGCAGAGCCAATTCTTCCACATGCTCTTCGATCAGGTTCGCAAATTTCATCATTATCTTTCCCCTCTCCTGAAACAAATTTTAATTTTTTCTTTTATTGATTCTCAAAAATGACAGAATATAAATATAATCATCTGAACAAAATCTTTAAAAAAAACTTGTTCTGTCAATTCTTAAATATGATTAGAATAGCTTGATCCAGTTTTTCTTATATAAATAAATAAGCAAAAAGGTAAACAATATAAAAATATGAATATGTTCCTAACCTCATTTAAATTTAGTATAATATAACCTAGTAATTCATTTTATTTAGAATTTCTAACCTAGTTCTATGCAAATAATGATGACTATGATACTAAGTCTCACATCATTGATTCATATAATATAGATCAATGAAAGTTAATGCATGCACAAGTCACCCTTCACTATAGAATATAGAAAAATATAAATATTTTTTAATCTCTTTGATGAAAAAAATATTGTTAAATTTTTAATTGCAATGCTTTGTAAAAATAAGTAAAACTTATGGAGTTTTTCTAATTATGCTTTTAAATCCTTATTACTATAAATTTAAGATTGGGAATATTTTGTTTCAATAGAAATTATCTAAAATATTTTCATATTTATTTAATGAAATGTTCGAAACAAAGAGAATTTTGATCTTTATGTTTTCCCCCATTCATAAACGCCACATTTTAATGTCCTCCGAAGTGTATTATACATAAAAGATATTTTCTAGTATATGGATGAGAGGGAAAATTGGTTAAAAGGTACCCGAGTGATGGCGACATATGCACTTATGTGGTCAAGTGCATGGAGTTTTTTTTGGTATCATCATAAAGCCAAATGAGGTGTTTCATTCAATTCTTGTAATAGCTTGTTAGAAGTTTTTTTTCTCCTAATGAATTCATTATCTCATAGTGATTGCAGTTAGTTTTATGTTATCCATCCTCATTAAAGAGAACTTCTAATCATTAACTTTTTTGCAATATAATGTCTCTATGCACTTCTCTTAAGATTTATTGGAGCATTTAATTTTTATATTTAACATCAAATGTGGTTGACTCCAAGAACCTATAGTAGTACCATAGTATTTTATGATCATAAAGTTTAATTAACCTAGGTAGTTTTAGTAGCACATTCTTATGTCAAATTGAGTGCTAATTTTAGTGTGTATTGAAATAGTATTTCAAATATTAGGTACAATCATGGAATATTATATAAAATTGTGATAAGCGTGTTTTTCTAAAGTGCAAGACTAACTCATATACATAGATGCAAGTAATACAACATGTCCAAGAGATCAATCTAGATAGAGAAAATAAACATTAGAGCTACAATTGACAGGAAAATAAACTTTTTTGTGTCCTTATTGTATATTTGTAAGGAAGAGAGAATAAGATACCAAGCACACAAACATGAGAGTTTAAGCTTGAAAAATAAATTAGTAAAAAACAATTAAAATTGATTATAGCACATCATATTATGTGAAACAAATTATATTGTATGGTATACCTTAATCTAAAACTAAATTTTAGTTCAATTTTTTTTTTTTACAATCTAAAATTAAATTTTAGTTCAATTTTTTTTTATTTAAGAATTTTTAAATAAATATAATCATATGATATCTTGTTAATCACATCTAGAATTAACCTTATTGTGATGTCAAAATTACCTAATCAATTTATGTAATTAGATTGATTTAAATTTTGGCTTAAATCTTTTTACACGATGCATGTTTTACTCTCATTGTGCATTAGTACTCGATATATAGTAATGATAGGGACTTGTAGGAAAAGTCTAATAAAATGATTGAGTAAACACAGCTCATTTTCATTATTTTCAACTATGAAAGAGTCGTTGACACAAATTTTGTGATATAATTTGCATGTTACATGTAATGCATAATTTGTTTGAAGTGGTAAAGTAATTAGCCCTTATCGTAGGAATTCTAAATTTAACTATAAATTCAAGGAATCAAAACTCTGAGGCACAAAAACATTAGAAAAGTTTGAAAACAAAAAATAAACGAACACATACATAGCCGGACATTCGAGGCCATGCGCCATAATCAAAGGCCTTTCTGGCAGCCCTGACTGCTATATCCACATCTTCCTTGTCTCCCTCTGCGACACTCGTGATGACTTCTCCGTCACGTGGATCTCTTATCTCAATACTCCTTCCTATTCAAAGATATATATCTTTGGTTTATTAGATAAACATGAAGAAAAATCATATTGCTAATGATATATCTTTGGTTTATTAGATAAACATGAAGAAAAATCATATTGCTAATGGTTTAACAATTGCTAATCAAGTGTACCAACTATTTCACAATTGCAAGATTCCAACTTAATTGCTAATAGACTTGGATTAATTTCATCTCAAATGTATTATCACTCTCTCAACTTGTTCTAATATATTTTGTTGACTTTCTTATGAAATGAGCGGTGAATAAAAATTATTTGAATATGACTAGGCATCTCAAATGTATTATCACTCTCTCAACTTGTTATAATATATTTTGTTGACTTTCTTATGAAATGAGCGGTTTTTATTTATTTATTTATTTATTATATATATTTTAACTACAGATAATATACGAATAAAAATAATCTTCAGCCGGCCGAAATTGAACCATGCTTTGCCACTTGGTCCTCGTCCCATATCCGGCCTTCACCATCTGCCGGCCTTCACTATCTGCAACTTGAGGTTTTTGCTTTCTGATTTGTTTAATGTTTTCACTCGAAAGTGACAATTATTTTTGTATGCTAATTATTACACTAACAATACAAGTTTCAACGCTTGAAATTTTATATTTTTATAAAATAGGATTTATTTGACATTAATTTTATTTATTCTTTACTTCTAAAAATATATTTATTTATTTTTTACTTTTAAAAATATATCTTAAATATTGAACATTAAATTTTTAGTACATCTTTAAATAGTTGCAGGCTAATGATGGCGGATTTAACGCATATGTAATGAATTTTGACAATTTTTTTTTTTTTAATTGTAAAGAAATTCAAGTAAATAACATTTTTGCATAACAATTAAAGTATTTAATTTCATTTCAACTAAGTTTATTATATCAATTGGTGAAATATTCTTAATATACGTTCCAAAAATGCTGAACTTACATTGTTTGAGTATTGTAATGACAAGGGAGAAATTTACATTCATGATAGACAATATCTAAAAAATACCCAAGTCTTTTAGTTCTTAAATTAGTTAAAGACCAAAACAATGTAGAGTCTTACCATAAGGAGGGGATTCTTGTCATGCAACACCAAGAGAAGGGTATGATTGAAGTATCATTTCTATTCTACAAAATGAATGACTATTCTAATTTAAAGATTATGAACAATAATATAATCGTTCTTCTATTTAGATAAAATAATTTAATTTGAGATTTATAAAACAAATAGATTAGATTGGATTAGATTTGAAACAGATTGCACAACTATTACTTTTTTTTTAAAAAATATATATATTATCATCCTCCTTTTGTAAAAATAAACAATTTCAATTCATCTTTAAATGAATTCTCTTATTTTTCTTCCCAATTTAACTTGCAGTTTTTGAAATACTCACAAAACAAGCTTAATGAATACGAAAAAATTATTACGTCCGAACTCCTCCGGACGTAGAGATACCTCCGGAATCCAATGAACCACCACCATGTGGAGCTGACAGAAAAAAAAAATCTCGTTTTCTTGTGATCCGGTCAGGTAACATGGGGGAATAGTTCTCTCATGTTATTTCGCATTATTCAGATGTTATTGTGGTGGTATTGATGTGTTATTTTGTTATTATAACACGGGAAATATTCTCAGAACATAATAATACATGAATACGACCACAATAACACTTGAATAATGCGGAATAACATAGAAGAAATATTTCCGTGTTTCAAAATTATTTTATTACGTGGACGTATCTCTACGTTCTGAATCGTCCGGAAGTAATATTTGTTGAAAGCATCTATGCCAAACTTTGCAAATCACCAGAAACAGAGTCGACGAATTCCCCGTCGATAAACAGCTTCCTAAACTTTATTTCCGGGGCTTTGAATCCATCTTCGCCATTAGCATAGCTTCCCATGTCTTCTATACCAAGATGATGCAGAAAAGAGATAGAGAGTGGGCGAAAGAGAGGAGAAAAGAGGAAGAAAACGGGGAAGTCTATTGGTGGGAAAAATGGTGAGACGTTGCCTATTTAATGAACGGAAGCCGGCTGATGTTTGGCATTTTCTTAAAAAAAAACATTTTAAATTAGGTCGTTTCCGGTGAGCTGCTGGAACTCCCCTCTCTATTCTCTTACTGTTTTGGAGAGGAAAACAATTTTCTATTCGACAGTTCAATGTAAGGAAAGGAGTAGTGAAGTTTCAGAATTTTATTGTTTATTTTAATGAAAGGTTTGCGTGCAGAACACAATTCTTACGTATTTTGTTACCTATTGGGCAAATTTAATTTTTGGAACATTTAAATGTTTTAGTTATGCGTGAGATGATTTAGTTGGCTTTTAAAAGTTTGAGCCTCCCCATGAGGAGCAGTTTTCCATCCTATGAGAAAGATTGTGCCTCGGTTAGCTCGAAAGCATGCTGGTAAGGTTCGACTGTGAAGGAGAAAGAAAGTGAAAGCAAGCAAAAAAATAAATAGAGTGACTCAAACTTGAAACCAGCTTCGTTTGTGAAGGAGAAAGAAAGTAAAAAAAACAAATAGAGTGACTCAAAGTTGAAACCAGCTTCGTTTGTGAAGGAGAAAGAAAGTGAAAGCAAGTGAAAGGCAAATAGAGTGACTCGACTTGAAAGTGTGTCAGTCCTGAGTATATAGCTAGTGAGAAGTCCCCGCTATAGTGTTATAAATGTAAAAATTAGATTTTTGATGTTGGATCTGTGATAATATATTTCTTTCGGTGTTGAATTTGAGTTTATGCAGGAGGCACACCCGAGAGATTCTAGCATTTGGACTAATATGAAATGAGTGAGAGAGAGTGAGAGGAGATGAGAGAAGTGCACAATGACTTGCCCTTTTAGGATAAAATGGAGTATTTGTGGGCTTGTGTGACTCTTTTTAGATAATCAGAGGAGGATCCAAATAGGGTCCATAAGGGGCAATTGTCCCCCTCTACCTCAAATTTAGATTTTTACTTATATGGGAGGGCAATTTGACATTTTGTCTCTCCTGAAATATTATTTTTGTCTCTCCTAAAATATTACTTTGTCCTTCATTGTCATTACCCCTCTTAGATTTGGTCTAATGTGACATCAAAAAAGAGACTGATTATGCCTCTGTAAATATAATCAAATGTTTTTGCTACCTGAAGAGGTTGAAGGGCTAAAGGCCCCTTCTTGTTATAAGATAAATGAGAGAAGGAAGAGACAAGTAGTCCCATTATATTAGAGTACCCTTTTATTTATAAGAGTGGGTAAGCAATGAAGGAAAATTATATTTATAATCCTATTTTATGGGGGGTTGTAAATGTTATTTTGGTAAATAAACCTCTTCGGCCCTAGTCGACCTTGTCAAAGAACGACAAGCACTAAGCCCGAAGAGTAGTCCCCACATACGTTTATCTATTACAAGTCTCCTCAGCCGATAAGAATTTCCCCAACAAAAATCGAGGACTGACAACCAAATCAATTCATCTAGCTGGTTAACATCAGCTGGACATACCCATCTCCTTGATTATCTCCCAGAATCCTCTCGGTCACCGCTACCTGAAGGGCCGACCAACTGACGGTTCCCATCCGCTAAGCAAACAAGCTGAGCATAAAAAGTTTTTTTAATGCTCACTATAAACGAGCTGAACATGAACAAAGTTTGTTCATTCGTTTCCGACTAGTTTTGGCTCAAAATAATTATATATATATATATATATATATGTATATATATATATATAATTAAAGAGTACTATTTTAAAATATTTT
>NW_018165286.1:151994-172661 GCF_001263595.1 Phalaenopsis equestris
TATGAGTATTATTTTTAAATAATTTGATTGACTACAAGGCTATAAAGTTTTATAATCAATTAAAATTATTAAGTAAAAAAATAGAACAAAAATATATTAAATTCTATTTAAATAATTATTTTAATATAAATAATAAAATTTAAATCCAGCCACTACCCTTAACATCCTATGGTTGTGTAATTAAGGCTGTCAAAATGACTTGTTGTTCGCGAACAACTCGTGTTTGACTTGCTAAGCAATTGAGCCGAACACAACTAAATTTTTTATGCTCAACATATCAATGAGCCGGACAAAAACATTAGTATTTTTTATCTACTCGAACACGGCCTGAGCCTGGGTTTGCTCAAGCTCAGCTTGTTTACACTCCTATGGATGAACAAGAAAAGAGAGCTATTTGTGCACCAATACCTGTACTCCAACATCATGAACAGAGTTTTGTGCCTAGAGGAGTTTGTGGTGATGACCGATGAGTTGTGGGAGGCTTTTGATGCCCATGAGGCAAATTGGAAGGAGGAGGGTGCAGAAAAGCCAACTTGGAAGAAGCCGAGGGTACAGACAATCTGCCCAAAGGTGACTGTTGTTCTTCGACTATAGAAATTGTTTGTTCGTGTGAGGGCCAACATAACAGGTATGGGGATTGGTTCATTTTGACTTCAAAAAAGACTTAGGGTCTGTTTGGGGTAGCTGTAGCTTATCTAGCTTCAGCTGATAAACAGTTTATCCTGATAATTTCCTGATGAGCAGTTGATTCGGATAAACTAGCTACTTGTTTGGTTTGTGCGTTTGGAAAACAGATGATTCTGGATAAATGACTATTTTGCCCATGTTCTGTATAAGCTGTTTAGTTGTTTGATTTGTGTATTTTATAAACAACTTATTTATAGATTTTTTTAGTTAAATGACCAATCTGTCACGCAGAATTTATAATTTCGCAGAATTTGTAATTTTCTCAATAAAATTGAAGTTTAAATGTTAAGACATGAAAATAAAAAAGAGTTGAATTACATTTATATAAATCAAATATTTCTGATCACATCAAAGAAGCACATTTACATCAATGAAACCAAATATTTCTGATCACTGCAATGAAACTAAAATTTAATTCATAAAATATTTTGATGAGTCTTCCCTTACGTACCTAAAGCCAATAAAACATAAAAGAGGTTTTATTGGTTCACTCGATTGAAGTTTCTTGTGGTTTGATAGGAGAGAAAAGAAAGAAATCTTTGTGAAAATATCATCACTCATTGAGCCCCCATCTAAAAATAAATAAAGCTTATTTTTGAAGTAAAATGTTTTTCCCCTAAATGAAATACATTATTCCACGATAAAAGATGATTAATCAGTTTATAGCTGCATTAGGTACAATCCATTAGAATTCACATAAGAAAACTTTCTACCTATTTTAAAAAATTTAAGCCGTTTTTGGATTGATTAGGAAAACTTTTGCAGTAGAGAGTAGCCATGTACAAGCTACATGTTGAGAATTTCATACATTACGGAACCTGATATTTTCAGAAAGAATATGAAACTATTGTTAGGCTAAAAAGCAGCAACAT
Organism: Phalaenopsis equestris; assembly: GCF_001263595.1. Taxonomy (NCBI): domain Eukaryota; kingdom Viridiplantae; phylum Streptophyta; class Magnoliopsida; order Asparagales; family Orchidaceae; genus Phalaenopsis; species Phalaenopsis equestris. Next base: position 153,554 of record NW_018165286.1, read on the forward strand.
ATATGATGGTTTACGAAGCACTTGTCCGGTTAAAGCAAAACAGAAGAAAGTTTCAACATTTAACAATTTACAGTTGATACAACAGGCAATGGGAAGTCCCGTTTAAAGGAATATAAAGGAAAATGAGCTATGATAATCGGTAAATCATTACAGCTCTTGTACGAATCGTTTGACATCCATATATCTAAAAAAAAGAATTAAAGACTTCCACAACTCACCAGGAATTCATAAACTTTCTGGTAGGAATGCTTCTACTAAATCTCATAAAAATGAAATAAAGACTTCCATATTTGCATCGCAACTACCTCCACATGGATATTGTTCTCTTTGGCGAATAAGATGAGGTGTGATTTGCAGTTCAAAAGCTCAAAAAAAAAAAGATCCGAACTAGGAAGCCGTAGAGGAAGAAATGTCAGAGAAGAGGAAGAAGATGGAGGAAATGTCAGAGAAGCATGTGACACTGTAGGGAAGAAGAAATGTCAGAGAAGAGAAAAAATTATTCGGCAAGGTTGGAGAAATATTGCATTAATTCTGCTCAAAACCTTCTGCAAAACAGCCTCTTAAAAATGAAAAAAATTATTGGTCAGGAGTCCTAATATTGCCGTAAAGCACGCAACAAGCATCCCCTAGAGAAAACATGGGTAAGAAAATTGGAAGCCGGAGGGCTCAGTGTAACCTTATCTCCATCACCAAGCAGATCCACCCGCTATCTCTACACCAGCGCTATCTCTACACCAGCGATGCACTCTACACCAGCGACGCACAGAGAGAGCGGTTTCCCGTAGAAGAACGGGCCATCCAAGTTGCTCCGGCGCCAAAGCAAGAGAAGCATTGCCATCTCTGAAGCACCCTCGGAAGCATTCTTAAAGCGGATTATGATCGCCTTCCGTGATGGATTTCATCGTAACTGCCCAATTAGAGGAGCGCTCGTTGGAAGGATTAGGTCAAAGTAATCAATGGCCATGAAGGAGCCTGGCATTAGACCATCCTCCATATGCCTCATACTTGAGGGCACCGGAGCAACGACCATGTGAATGCCCATGATTTTTCTGTCGCATGCGAAGAAGATGGAGGAGCGGATAGGGCAGAGGATGAACAGGGGCACAGGAGACGCTGAGGGCACCGGAGTAATGTTTTGTGAATGAAACGCGGACCGCATGGTCATCCCCACGGGTCGCGTGCTTCACAAATACAAAACGAAGATTTTGTATAAGCTATGAAAAAGCACGAAACAAAAGGCGAGGCGGTGTTTTCAAAACGCCGCCCACTTATAAGCTGCCTCAAATGGACCCTTAGTGATTTTTTGCTTCTTTTGGAGAGTTCTTGCTAGCTGAAAGAATTTCTTGGTAGGCGTTGGAACTAACATTCACTGAAAGGACACTTCTAAGATGTCATGAGTGAAAAAAAAGAGAGGAATGTCGGCCAGAGGAAATGTAGCCAAGTCATTTGGCATTCCCTTCAATAATGTCAGGTCGAGGGACGAGGGGAGCCAATTGTCTCCCATTTCTCTACTAGATTCCAACATTGAGGCCAATGATGAGTAAAAGTCTGACTGTCAGGAGAAAGATACTCCATACCAAGAGGGAAATGCTTGTGCTGAAGACATCTCCCCATCTTGTCCTACCCAGTCTAAATGAAAGGGTTCCCCTCTAAGGTGCATCCATACATCGAGGAGGGTGCCAACATTTAGTCGAGCAATATGATACGCTCTGCAGCGCTACCAAAATACTTGACACACCCTAATTCTAAGTGCATGGATCTCACATAAGTGTACGTGTCGTATCAATAATATCAAATTTTGGAGTTCAGAATATCGATCCTACAAGGAGTGAGGCAATTAGACTTAAAAGAAGTTCTAGCCAACTAAAATCGGTCTTAGCTTGGAAGTAAAGTTGGTTTTAAGTTTTGCTAACTAGTCTTATTGAATTACAAACTACTCTTGAATGTTTACTCATATAGAAATTCTACTTAATATATTTGACTTGGTGATAATAAAGTTATAAAGTTAACCTCCCTTGCAATGATATAAGTGGTGCAAAATAAATGAATACTTTAAATTGTAACTATGGCTTGTGACAAGTAGGAGAAACTCTTTTCTTTACCCTCTCTTGAGTGCATAAAGAAGTTTGGTTAAACTAGTTTTAATTTTCATATAAAACTAGTTTTACCCATCAAAAATTATTTCTATATAAATTTTCATCTCCATATAGTTTACTTTTGCTTTATACCCTATAGTTCAATGTAAATACGCTAATCGTTCTTCCATAGCTCTTCTGAGTCATTATGAATCACAAAAAAATTTAATTAATCATTTGGTCAAAATGAAAAATAAATGAAGCTTTGAAGAATACTCATCACATTAAAAGATTGAAAACTAATTTTAAAAGCATTATACTATTCCTACACAACCTACTTATTCATCATAAGAGAAGAGGTAAGAAGACTACTCACAAAACATGGATAAAACACCACAACACATCTTTGAAATAAAGTAAAATCACTAGAATTGTGTTTACAACAAATTACAATACAAAAGAGAATGCAATACTTAGCTTTTTCCCTTTACAAAGTGTTGGAATTTCCTCCCTAAAAGATCTCCCAATCCTCATTGCAGTGTTGAATGTGTCCCCTCCAATACAACACACTAATCTCACCAAACTCTCAAAGTAAAAGCAAAATGTAACTTAGAATCTAACCCTAGACTTCATATAGACTTTCTTCCTTTTTCTCAAAAGTGTTCTCTTCAATCATATCCCTCTGAGCCCTTATATGGTCTGCATAACTTCCCAAATCATGTAGGAGCAACTATTGAAAACTGCTCAGGCAGTTTTGGGCACTCTCTGTCTACTGGTTTAGGCATGGGCTCCTAGGCATCCAAGAAAGTGACACCAAGGCCCTTAGTAGGAGCGCCTAGACGCCTAATGGTTGTCGCCTACGCGCCAATCTCTTAGGTTCCTTTTTGCTCAAGTTCACCTCTGCTTCGCTCCATTTCTTCTCCACTTCATTCCACTTCTACTACTTGTTGTACCTGTAAGAAAAACATAAGTAACATTTTTTAAAGTGCAATTTCATCCATAAAAATGTTCAAAATATAAGGGAAATTAAGCATGTTTTTTTTACACATCACTCTATAGGGTTTTTCACCATAGTAGATATCAAGATGGATTGGTACATGGAGATGCTCGTGGTGGCAAATTATTCTTGTCTCTTAGTAGAGGTGCCTCACTTTGATTTCTTCGAGCAGCATTGAAGAGTATGGGTGGCATGGATTTCAGTCAACATAACAACCAGTTCCAAATGATCGCATGGTCGGCCACCCAACATTAGCCTAAGGCCTTCTGCCCTTTTGAGGAAATGAAGGCACCCACTGAGTGAGGGATGGTTGAGGCGATCTCCAAGAAGAGGGAAGCGGAGCGAAGGGTCTTCCAGACAGAGTAAAGGTTGAATTTCTCCATCGAGTGCCAGATGAGGGAGACTATGGAGCATGAGGAAGTCATCATGGCTCTGATGAAAGAGAATGTTGAGCTTAAAGTGATGCTGGAAAAGATTGTGCTTCTCATTAAGTACATCAAGGGGCTTTCTTAACAAATTTAGGTGGGCATCACTTTGGTTGTCCATTGCTTCGTCAAAGAAGGCTTAGTTGACCCCAATTGGGCTGACATCAAGCTATTAGGCACCCTGATAATGCTTATTCCAGCAACTTGTGCATAGAAGCTCCTTTGATACTTGTACTTTTTCCTCGGGATTCTATCATATTCAAGGATTTTTCTTCTTCTCTTCTTGAAAAACTATATCCCCTACTAATTAAAAAACATTTTTCATAATGTAATTTTCTATTTCTGCTATCCTTTTAAATGTTCCACATAGAGGAGCATAACGAGGCCTCTTCTTTTCATTACTAGGAGACTCATATTCAAAAGGAGGTGGAGGTGTGTCAGCTATTCTACACTTATCTTCTTCTTTTTATATAGTTGAAAGTGAGTGAAACCCAATTCCTCTCAAGGGAGGAAAGGTTTCAGACAAGTCATATCCATTTTAATGAGAATCCTTCTTCTCTATTAATTTTCTTTCCTTATCAACATGTATGCATTTCTTGGGAAGCCTCCTAATCTTATTCATTTAATGTGTTTTGATTAACATAAGAGTAGTCTTGGAAGATGAGCCAACATTAAATACTGATGATGCATTACAAATTTCACCCAATACTTTAGCAGGCATCTTATCCATCATTTTAATAGACTCAAGGATTTTAGAAACTTCAATGACTGCATAAATTTCTATTTCCTCATAAGGGATTTGAATCATTGGTACAACATCAGTAATAATAGTAACAATAGGAGAATAGCCAATAAATCTCCTCTTCAAGGGCAAGATGTTTTCTTCATAATTAAGATTAATTCATTAGTGCTTCCTTTTCATCAACAACTTTGAGGTCTACCTTTGAGAAACTAAGATCATCGTAGGTTATTTTAAAGAGATCAATTCCCATTCCAAACATAATTATGCACCCACCATTCTGATGAATTGGATTAAGTGCTAGGTTTCTTCCATTTTTAAAAGAGAAAATTAGCTTACGGGATGACATCTTTCATGTAATAGGGATATAAATAATAATAATAATATTAATGTGTAGTCAACTCTCAAATCATTGAATTTTAATGAGTTTAAGAAAAAAATCATTTGAAAGAGAACTAAATCAAGGCATTGAATTTGATAAAAGAGAGCCCAAAAGCATAATCATTAAATTTGGTTTAAATAAGAAGTTAAAGGACTTTGAGTTTGAAACATGTTAGCTGGACCAATTCAATGATTTAGTGAATGAAGAGTCTAACAAGAAAGAGATGGGCAGCTTGAGTTTGAAAGTAAAACATACACAATACTGATGAAAAAAATATAAGCCAATACCAGAGATGGAAAGAGGAATCATCCCCAGTGGAGACAAAAACAAATTCTTGATAGTTAATTTTTTTTATTTCAATGGTGTCCACCATAGACTTTAATTGATTTCTATCTAAATGACGATATGCTTCATTTGAAGAACAATATACTACCTTGATAGATAGAAATACTATCTTTTATTTGATCTAATCACTTTGATGAGGAAAAACTTTAAAATTTATGGGTATGTGTAAACAAATACTTTTTCCATGTTTTATGGAGTAAGATAGTGTTTATTTTATTATGGGATCTCGTATCCCTATAAGGGAAAACCCTCACATTAAATTAAAACCAATGATTTGTGGCTCCTGAGAATACTCTTAATTAAAATATTAATTTATATCATGCATTATTGCAAGGTTAGTGTCTTTAAGATTGATGTTTAGGACTTCAAATGAATAGAATTAGGGTTTGAAAAAAAAATATCTTAAAATTAAAATGTTCGGACATATAATCTAATGTTGATATGCATGAAAATGCCCAAAAAAAGGGCTAGCCAACTTTATGAAGAAGGGACATTCTTGGGATTCAAATTATAAGTTTGTTGATAGAGTGGGGTTTTGATTTCAAGGTTGGATTTGGATTAAAATGTTTGATTTTAGGTGATAGTATTCAACTAGATTCTTACTTGAGCTGAAATGTTTGATTTTGGTTGATTAATTTGAGTTGTAGGTTTTGTTTGGGGTTTTAAAAAGTTTGAGGTTTCAAATTTTAAAAAAAGGTTTGAAGTTTATTTGAAGCGTTTTGAAGTTTATTTCAAGTTGAGTTTAAAGGTTGGTTTTAAATTTAAAAAATGTCTTGAAGTTTTGAAGGTTTCTTTTCTTAAAGTTTTGAAAAGGTTTTGAGCTATTTAAAGGTTTAAGACTTTCAAGTTATGGAAATGTTTTAAATTTTTAGTTTTCTTAAGATTTTTAAGTTTAAAAAAGATTTTGAAGTTTTAATTGTTTAAATTTTGAAAAGGATTTGAAGTTTTAATTTTTTAAGTTTTGAGAAGGATTTGAAGTTTTAATTGTTTAAGTTTTAAAAAGGATTTGATGTTTTGATTATTTAAGTTTTGAATAGGATTTGAAATTTAAGAGAGATTTTGAAGTTTTAAACATTTAAAATTTTGAAGTTTTGGAAAGATTTTGAAGTTTTAAATATTTGATTTGGGTTGAAGAGATCTGCATAAGGTTTGGATTAAAAAGGTTTGACTTGGGAAAGGTTAATCTGAATTCCTAAAATTTCAAACTAAAAGGACAAGATAGACTAGAATGGCTTCTAGATGGAAGTAAAACCCAAATGCTAACATAAACTTTTACTTTATAAGGAGGCTAAATAGGTGAAGTACTCTAATTTTGAGGTATAATACTCTAAATCAAGATATTTATGACTTTCCATCATCTCAGGTTCCTTAGCATCCTTAAACTATTCACCAACTAGATAGTTAGAGATCTCCACTTAATACGAAAGTGATGGTGAAAGTAAACAATCTTACAATTAGGTGATTTGAGGTGTCTTTGTCAGTAACCATTGATTATTTCATCCTAGGACATTAGCAAAGCCTAAAGGGGTAAGGTTTTTTGTTCTATATTTCCTAATCCTTAACTCTAATTAGGGGTGTCTAGTAATCTAATCCAGACTTCTAGACTGAAACATTTTAAGGGATGTTTGATCATTGGTTTTATTTCTAAGTTCGCTAACCTAGGATTCAAAGTTAATCAATCTAGTAATAGTTTTTAATATTTAAGTTAGCAAATTTTAAATTGTTTTGGGGTTTTATATTTAATTCATGATTTTGTTCCGGTTTTAGTTTTTTGTTTAACATGAAAATTAGGGGTATCATAGGTTTAAAGTGTTGCATTCAGTTTTATATCCTATGTTGGTATTTTTCATTGATTTTCCTCCTAAGTTTGATTTCTAGTTTTGGTTTATTATTTTTTGTTGATGCTTACATGTCAAAAGGGTCTCATATATAAGCTTAACACTTACATTTTCTACAATTAAATTTCATATACATGCTTACCTTTTAAAATTTTATTTTTCACACATGAAAAATATAATCTCTATCAATACATATGTGTAAATAATTTTTTCAGACAAAAATACTATTAAACATGTAAATTAATTAAGCAAAAATTGTATGTTAAAGTGTCAAGCTTATAACTCACATGTTCTCGAATAAAAAACACATGCAATTATAGGCTAGACTTGTATAAATCTTATACAAATTAGTTATTTAGGAGGATAATTTATAATTTATATGAAAATATAGATATTTGGTGAGTTCATGAGAAATTTTAAAAAGAAAAGAGGAATGCTTTAGTTTAATGAATAATTTACTTAGATTTAAAAATATTTTTATCTTAGCTTTTAAAAAGTTTTAATTTGTTCAATTTTATTTTGAAAAACATTTATTTTCTTAGTTTCTAGAAAAAAGGATTATTTAGGTTCTATTTTGAAAATGTATTGGTTTTCATAGGTTTCGGTTTTAATAATTTTTATTTTATTTTATTTTTAAAAATGATTTACTATTATTTTGCTTTAAGTTTGTTTCAAGAAAGTTTTATTTAAGTTTTGTTTTGAAAAAAAAATTATTTAATTTTTGTTTTGAAAATTATTTATTTAATTTTATTTTTTTGACAAAGTGTTGCTTAAATTTTGTTTTAAAAATGTTTTATATAAGTTTAGGTTTTGAAAATGTTTTAATTAAGTTTTGTTTTGAAACTGTCTTATATTGAAAAATTTATAATTTAAAATGATTTTATTTCAATTATGATTTGAAAAAATTTTTAATTTTAAAAACTTTTGAAAATGTTTTATTTGAATTTTGTTTGATTTTAGTTTTGTAATAACTTTATTTTGAAATGGTTTTATCGATGTTTTGATTATATTATGAAAATGTTTTATTTGAGTTTTTTTTTTATTTGAAATTGTTTTATTTCAAAAAGATTTTATTTTAATTTTGTTATGTTTTACAAATATTGTATTTGAATTTTTTTATAAATATTTTTTCTTTGAAAATGTTTTATTTTGAAAATATTTTATTTAAGTTCAATTCTCAAATGATTTTATTTTATTTTTTATTTTATAGATAGTTTTTGTTATTTTTTCTTTTAATAAGGTTTTATTCTATTTTTTTGTTATTTTCTTGGAAAAGGAAATATTTTGAGTTTTTTTTTTCTTTTGAAAATGTTTTTGTTAAGCTTTTTTTAAAAGGTTTTTATTTTTTTAGCTTTTTTCCTAAGAAAAAGTTATATTTTGAAAAGGTTTTATGTACGTTTAGAAAAGATGTCATATATTTTGAAAGAGTTTTACTCATCTTTAAATACTTAAAACTCAATTTTAAGCAACTTAAACCTTACAAAAAAAGGTTTATGTAGATATTTTGAAGTTATAGCATACATAAATAAACTTACACCATTGACTTTTGAGTAAGAGAGAAGGCGGTAGTTGGATTAAGGGATTTAGATGAGATTTGAGGTAAGAGAGAAGCCAGAAGTTTAGGTAAGCAAGTGTGAGACTTTGCAAAAGAGATATGTAGGAGTTTAGGTAAGTTTGTGTGATGTATCAGATAAGGGAGAAGGTGGGAGCTTATGTAAGTGAGTGTGAGGTACCAGGTAAGAGGGAAGGTGGGAGTTTTAGTAAGGGCTTTGGATGAGATTTTTGGTAGGGTGTTGAAAGGGGAAGAAATTGAGAAGAAATATGAAATTTTGCCATGGTGGAAGAAGGAGAAATAATGGAGAAGAAAATTAGAATTTGACCATGGTTCGGAGAAGGAGAAATGAGAAAGAAAAGTGAAATTAGCCATGGTGGGTGAAGGAGAAGAAATGGGGAAGAAAAGTGAAATTCGGCCATGGTAGATGGAGGAAATGGAATGGAGATGATAATTGAAATTCAATCATTATGGAGTAAGGAAAAGGAATGGAGAACAAAAGTGAAAATTTTTCATGATCGAAGAAGGAAAAAGAATGGAGATGAAAAGTGAAATTCGACAATGATGGAAGAAGAAGAAGAAGAAAGAAAGAGGGTTACATAATAATTTACAAAATCATTTAATCTTACTTGTTGAAATGAAAGAGAGGAGAATCCTTACATTTTCTTGGGTGGAAGTCCTTGGTTGCGTGCTTGGATGGAGAAAGCCCTCTAGCTTTTATTGGTGAAGAGAGGGGAAGGAAATGGCTTCGGCTAAGTGAAGATGAGAGTAAAGGATAAGAGGGGTTCAACATTTGATAAGAGAGGGGAGTGTTTGGGAGTTTTGGCCTTAGAGAGGATGAGCGGTGAATGAGAGATTTTAAGTACGAGAGGGCTTAAGTGGGGAGAGAAGTGGAGGAAGTGATTAAGATAGGGAGTGGAGAAGATTTTGAAAATATGGAGAAAACTTTGAATTTAAAACGGTGTTTGGAGGTATTTATGAACAAAATGATAAACCTAGATCATTTAAAAGAGAAAAATGTCAGGAATCTAGTGGTACAACTGGTTTTGGTTGAAGTTTTATATACTTCATGGTTTTACCTTCACTCATTTGGTTCAAGAGACTGAATAAAACACACTGATGCAATTGGATTCGATTAAAGTGGACCATTTCTCAAGATATTTTCAAGCAAAGTGTGGGCCCCTGGGAGAGAAAAATTGGTGGATTTTGAAGGAATTTTTTAATAAATTTTAATAGATTAATTTTAATATTTTTAGCTCACATTTCCTTTAATTAAAGTTAAACTTTTATCTGGGTCTATTTTTGAGTTAATTATTATGATTATTCTCTTTATTATCAAAACTATCATTCATATTGTTTTATGCTTAAGAAACCCCCAATTGGAGTCTGTTTTAGGCACATAAAAGTCCATCTAAAAGCTTCAATAATTTAGATGTGCTCATGCAGTCCGTCTTGAAAAATGATTCATTTAAAAATTTTAATGCGAGTCCATATTTCATGCATGAAAACCCAAAATAAAAAGTTTAACATAACAATGGTGTTTGATTATCATCAAACTAGTTTGTATGCTTCTCATATATGATAATGAACATAATGCAATGTATTGAATGAAACTATGATTACTGGATTCATCTATGGAGAAAATAATAATTTTGAGATGGTAGGAGCATTATTCATTCATGAAAAATTAAAAATTTTTGGTCAACATAAAAATGATGCTATATAGTAGTCAATTTTTTTTCATGGTTTTTATATATAATAATAAATATCACACAACTTTTTGAATGAAGTTTCAAGTCTTTCAATGCTTTGTGGAGAAAATGCTAATTTTAGTGTGTATTTCTATTAAAGCTGATTTTTAGATCAATTGTTTGGTTTAACTGAAGGTGGTTATGTTTGGTTTTATTTTGGTTTGCTTGATTTCAATTTTGTTCAGTTGAATTTTAATTTTAAGTTAAATTAGGGTTAGCCCAAGTTTCAGCTCAAGTGGAGTTCAAGTTATAGCCCATTTGAGTTCAGTTCAGCTATTCTGTGCCACTTAGAGGGATGTCTTATGTTTGATGAGGTTGTATATAAGCTAAGAGAAATATTTTACCAAAAAATAAGGTCAAAATGATGCCCCAATCTCGAGTTAGCATCATGGTGCCCCATTAAGGATATTAATGGTGACCTTTTAGAAGATGTGGGGAGTTTATGATTGAAAGACTTGGTGTTGTTGTGCCATGCGTGTGTTATAGTGCCAAAGTGCTTATAAATATAGTTTGTGCAAAAATAGCTTTTGTGCATTCAAATTTTCTCATATCCTAAACTCTTGTAGTGTTTTCTTCCCTCTGTGATATTTACCTTACTTTAAAATGTAGTTATGATAGTGCACCTGAGGAGTAAGGCCAAAAGGTTGCATCCCAAACATCCCTATCCAACCCTTAGATAGTGAGTGGAGGGATAAAATCACCACTTTTAACGTCTCTTTTGTATAAGGAATTGCCAAACCTGAAAGTAGCCAAGACAGAAGTGCTTCGCTCGCTAGCAGCAACTTGCTTCATTTCTTTTTCTTAACACCTTCATATGTTGGGAGAAGAAATCTCTAAAATCATACAAAAGGTGCACTCTTTACTAGATTGACTGAACTGCATCATAGGTAGGCTGATTAACATTGAGTGATAGTAGGACATGCTAGATGAATGGAGCATGGAGGCCTACGAAAGTGGGGAGAGAGAGGCTCCACATTCTTCTCATGAACAATGTCCTAGGGAAGGGGAAAACAAATAATGTATAACGACATAAAAGGCATTTAGTTATCCAATCCTTAGATTACACGTGACATTTTCACTATAGGACCAATTAGTTGACAGAACAAGACAACCAAAAAGTTTAGCTCAGAGTTTGGGTACCATCTATAGCACCCTAATGCCAAGATAGCCATTTTTTTATTTTTGAATCCCAAAGGTGATGGATTATGTGGCATGATTTAATGTCATTTTATTTTTGAATCCTAAAGGTGATGGATTATGTGGCATGATTTAATGTCATAATTTTCATCGTGTCGGGTATGGCATCGTAGCACCTTGACCCTGCCAATCCTTTGGTATCTCTAATTAGATAAACATCATTACATCTATTGATGTGGTACTAACCATGTCAGTGAAACTAGGCTACCTATGACAGCACATTGATGTCTGACAGTACTAGTCCTCAGGGTGATTCCTAATTAAACAACAATTATGATTACTACTAACATGGCAAGTTGGTCACATCAGTGGTACCATTGTGGCAAAGACAGTGTCGTAACACCTTACTGACATATGTTAAATTATTGAGCCTCATACTTTATCTTATCAACTGATGTGGCTTATATTATGTCAATAGTGCATAAGCACCCCAACGACATCATAGTGTCATAGTGACATTAAACATTATAAAAGAGATAGCTTTGGACTTCCTCAGTTTTTTAGATTTTTGAATCCAACAAATTCAATGAGCTTATCAGGGTCTCTTTCTCTTGGATTGTGTGAGCTTCCCTCTATGTCTCCTTTCCTCAAAGAGTTGAAGATTTTGAAGCTATGGTATCTTTTGAGCCATTTTTATACCATAAGAAGGATAATCTTCTCCTTCCCTTCATCCCTTCATTCAATGTGTTGGATTTGAGATTTCATTGATGTGATTATATGCTTGTGTAGCTCTCGACTCCAACCCACACAGTCAATGGATGCCATTACAACTCTCTACTACAACCAGCATGGTTCACAGCTTGTGTAACTCCTAACTTCGGCAGTCTTGGCCTATGGATGACATTACTACTCACTATTACGACCTACATTACTAACTACAACTTACACAGTCCACAACTCATGCAGCTCCTGACAATGACCCCTCTGCGGCCCATGGACGTCATCGTAGCTCATCACTATGGCCTATACAACATATGTGGTCCATAACTCCCATAAGTCTCTACTAGGGTTTCGATGTCCAACCGACACTCCTGAAACAAACATCAACAACCCACTTAGCCAACTACTATCATGATTTTTAACTATGACTTCTATGATAAGCTGGCATTACAACCATCATTTAAAACACTCAGGAAGAGCTACTATCTCTGGGACAATCGACTATGGCCTTTACAGTCTTCTGTCGCCAAGAACTGCAACCAAATTATATATATACAATTTTGTAATTTCATATTCCCTAATTCAGGAGAAGAGTAGTAGACTTGTGTACTCACCAGTCATAGTGGATTATTTCAATTGGGCTATACCACGTTGTTTTTTTTCCCTTTCAACAATTTTCCACATAAAAAGTTGAGGTGACTCATCTTGCTGATTTCTCTTTAATTACCTGAGTATGTGCTGGTTTTTCATGCAATACTGAGACAATAAATAATCATTACTCTACCGCAATGAATCTTTTACCATGCATCAATTCCCATTTTATAAAATAGTTAATGAAAGTTGATATGAATGTGATCCTCATTTTTATTAGATTTGCTATAAAAGCTGCAATTGGTTTTAAAAATAATATCAATCATAAATCTATCTTACAATGAAAAAGTATTGACTAGAAAAATAACCATTCAAGATAAGCTCCCACTCTAAAAATTGATTGCAACAAGAAATTTTCTTAAAATAATTCAACTTTTCTCATTTCCCATTTTCTTTATGAGCTCATTTACTTGTTGTTGTGATATATTTTTTTCAATTTGATTTTGATTATTCAAAATAAACAGGTTAGCATTCATTTTAAATATTTTTATCAATTACTTTCAATAATCTAATCTTAAATAGAGTTTATTTCTTTTAATTTATCATGATCACTCTTTAAAATTTTATCTTTGATGGTTTTATTACATGTATATCAATATTCTCATATTTATTCTCTATTAACTCAAATTTTAATTGTTTTACAGCCTACCATTGAAATTCACATCGCGTCGCTGATATATTATTTATTCTTAGAAAAAAAATTTGTTTAAAAATAAGTTTCTTAGCAACAATTGCTTGTTTTTGTTCATTTTTTAAGGCATCTTAATCATTTAATATCGTTATAGAGCTTCAACAAATGTGGATTAAATAAATTAATATTTTTTATTTTTTATTTTTTTTTGACTGGATGAGTGTTCTGACATAGACTTTAAAATTTTGGTTTCTTTTTCAGATTTGGCATCTGGATTAATAATTGTTGGATCTTAAGTTATCTTTTATGAACACACACCGCTGGAAGAATGAGAGAGAGAGAGAGAGAGAGTAATCAGGCAAATCCCAGTAGAGAAATTTGGAAAGAGTCTTTTATTTCTCTTTTAGAGTAATCAGGCAAATCCCAATAGAGAAATTTGGAAAGAGTCTTTTATTTCTCTTTTCGCATCCTATTTATAAAGGCGTATTTGTACAACTAGAAAAAGGAGGAAACATTATGAATTAATTGTGCTGATCTTACACCAAAGTATTTGAATATGACGGTAACGGACTAGTTGATGCATTTTAATTCGGTCGACTGGGGCAACAGGTCAAATGGCGATCGCGTCTGCTGACTTAAAGAATAGGTCGGCCAACTAGCTACGATCGGGCGCCCTTGTAAGAAGCGTCTAGGCGATTGGGACTACGGGCATGCTCCATTGATTGAGTCTCTCGTCATAATATGTCAGTTGACTCCTACCGGTATGTTGGTCATTAAATGAATAGTTTGGATCATGCTCTTTTGTTCTAACTACTCAAGCATCCGACCACCATCTATAGCCGCTTGATTGCTTTAAGATTTGTTTCTGCAGTTCTAGTGTACACATATTAATTCCCTGAGTTTTCCTGCTCATTGAAAATGACAAATATGATAAGGATAGGGAAACTATCTCATCATCTATGGTGCTAAAATAAAAAAAATTAATGTGATAATTAATTTCCCATTGGATTTTATGCTCAGTATGCTCTATAAATAGAGTCAAATGTTTGACAAGGCATTTGTTACCGTCACTTTTTCTCAGTTAACTGAGTTACATCATGACTGATGGTTTGAGCCGGATCACCGTGGACCCCAAAATTCTTGTCAAGGTGGGTTATGGGTCATCGGTCACTGTCAGAAAAAATGAGGTTAAGAAAGGGAAACGATCGACGCTCGAACTTTGTTCGCTAATCAAGCCAACTCATCTAGGGATCCGAAGAGGCGTTTGACGAAAGTCCCTCGTCATGAGGTCTCGGTCTCTAAGTCTAGCGTGGGTGTAGGCTCTGAGGGTCAGTAGGCCCTGCTCGTTGAAGGCACCGAGGTGATTGGATAGGAATTGGCAAGGTAAAAGATTGACTTCTCTCCTCAGCCGCTACTGCAGGAAGGTGGAGGTACCTCGGCGCAAGAGGGAGAGAAGCCTCTTAAGAACCTTTCCTCTATAGATAAATTTATGGGTGCGTAAAACCTTCCTTGGTCATTTATGGTTCTAAAAATTTTTTGATATTATTTCAATGCAGACAATCGGTCGAGTTGGAGGACAGCTAGGATAGTGAGTCATCAAAGGACGTGGCTGGGTTTACCCCGGTCATAGTGGACAATCTATAGGCAGAGTATGCAGGGCTTATGTCGTTAATCACTTTGGAAGGGCAATGGTCCCCTGGACCTTTTCCCCGCCACCGACTCTACACTGGAGTGAACAAAATGGTGGTTGTCTTCCTCTAGAGCCATAGAGCTGCAGTCAGGGGGGATCAGACCCTTAATGGTATTAGCTGGTCCTTTAAAGGGAACGATCAAAAGTTTATCGTTGATCTTATGGGTGATTTATCAGTCCACCTTGCGACCACAAATTCTAAGGTAGCGTCCCAACGGGTAGAGATCACCACCTCGCAAATCGGGTTGGCCGAGGCATTGCGCGAGTTGGGAGCGCTTTGTAAATTGATTGACCTGGTTAAGTTTCTTTGTGAGGCCGACGAGGTAGACCAAGTTAAAATAGATGGAGAGATTGTCCTAAAAATGTTGACTCGGAAGGGGTATGTCTGAATTGAGGCCTTGGAGGACCTATTTATAAAACACGTCATTCGAGATATGTAATAATATTATTTGAAACTAAAACGACATTTGAGTAAATTTTAAAAGATATTTGGTGTGACACTTATCATTATGTGACGCTTTGTTTTACGTGTCTGTATTATATATATGGCAAGGAATCTCTTCCTTTTACTATAAGCATTATGGTTTCTTTTTCAGGGCTTTTGATCTTCCTTCTCCTTTTATCTCTCAGCCACCTTCTATTCTTTGCAATGGATTTGAAATATTCCCCTACCCTCTTTAGCTCCGCCAAGGGAGCTGATCCTTCATTTCTGAGGGAGAATAAGGTGAAGGAGTTGCAGAAGAGCTACATTCCACATGACAACATCACTCTTCGGAAGTTACCATGGTCGACTCGAGTGATAGAAGTTGGGGGCAGGGATTTGGTATTCTACAGAGACCAATTCAAATATGTCCTCTGGTTGCCTCTGTACGACGAGCTCTTGAGTGTCTTCAATACGTACGGGGTTATTCTGGTGCATGTATTATCACACTCAGTAACTGCCATGATGACCTCCATCATTTATTATTGTTAGGAGCATATTTAGTTGTTGATCGACCTATTTAAGAATTTTTTCTTGTTTAAGGTTGATAAGGTGGGCTTCACCATGTTTTTGACGGGTAAGGAACTTCACCTATTGGGAGTGGAGAATAAAATAAGGGATTGGAAAAAGATGTTTCTGGTCTTCTCTTGCACTTGTGCCTAGTATAATTGCACCCTGTGAGACTTCAACCATCGGGAACTCCAGAATGTGGGCTTGTGGTAGTTGATTGCGGCACAGAGTGCCCATTTTCTAGGGCTAGCCATTGGCTAGGGCTCGGATGAAGGAGGCCTCTTTTGATGACGACTGTAAAAGAACCTGTAATGATTAGGTTCTTCTGAAGCTTAAGCTTGACAACTCTGAGTGAGTCAAACAAGATTTTATCGGTGCAATAGCGGCTTTGGAGAATAAGATTGTTGAACTGAAGGAGAAGAGTACTTTTTTGGTTTCCATGGAAGAGCATAAGGATGGTTAGGCGGGCTATTTTAAACTAGGGATAGACTTTTCTATCTAGCAATCCATTCGTCACAACTTGGTTGACCCCAAACTCTCTAATCCAAAAGAGTTCTCTGCTCTAACTCGAAACAAGTTGATACAAAGTCTCAAAAAAGAGGATGGTTAGGGCAAAGAAGAAGAGTCAACCACCCATTAGAAGAAGAGTCGACCACCCATTAAGATCCTACAAAGTATGGATTTCTTCTTTTTTTAATCAAAAGAAAGATATTTGTACATCTTTTTGGATATATGAGAAAAATTGGTTATTTTTTTGCTTTTTCTTTTTTTGTTGGTTGTGTTTTGACTTATTATATGCTCGTCTTATGAGCCAATTTGCCGCATGGGCTCACCGACAAGATGTTTCGTTAATCTTATTTGTTTGAGTTGTTGCCTTTGAAGATACTCACATTTGAGGCAGCCTATGTGACTTGTCGCGGATCTTGTATCTAACATGTGTCTTGCTTATTCTTAGAGCTAAACCCTGAAATTTCTACATCACACTTTTGTTTGTCTTTCATTACGTTTATGAGGATTTGCTTACGTCTTTGACTGGGAGTTGATTCACACTCCCCACCGCTTCTTATATGAAACGGTAAAAATATGGCGACTACAGAGCTAAACCCTGAAATTTATACATCACACTTTTGTTTGTCGTTCATTACGTTTATGAGGATTTGCTTAAGTCTTTGACTGGGAGTTGATTCACACTCCCCATCGCTTCTTATATGAAACGGTAAAAATATGGCGACTACTAGTTTGTCTCGGGCCCAAGTCACCGCATAACCTGACCTCGATCGGTTGACAGGGCCTTTGCCTTGACAGTATTTTTTCCTTTTGCTAGGGACGGATCTTGTCACCACCCGCTAGGGTTACCCCTGAGGACTTGTCTCCAAGATGATTTTCTCTAAACTCTTTTTGCGGATCTTATCGCTAGTGAGCAGATAACCACCTCCGGAGATGAGACTTTTTTATTCTAAATGCTTGGGTTTGTGGTACGAAGGTGGAGCTAGAAATCAATTGATTTTATTGTAACCGATCATTAGGATTGAGCATATTATTTTTCATTTAATATATATGTATATAAATATCTATTTTTATTTTTTAAAATTTGTTTGTTTGGCGTACCCGTGTCCTGAGAATTCTAGAGTTGGTAACCTGGTGGTTCTTATGGGTTTTTCTGTCGGGTCAAGTTCCTCGAGTGTCAAGACTTGGTGGTCGATTATTTGGTGGGTTTGGAACCGTCCTCTTATCACATGCCCCTCTTGTGTTAGCATCAAAAGCTACCATGATTGTGACATGTATTCATTTTCTCTTTCCCATTTTGGAGAAGTCAACTGATGACATATCCCATCACGACCCCCAGTTGTCTTTTCCCGGCGGGTCCTTGGTAGTCTTTTTGTTAGGAGACCATTGTTAAGACAGTTAACCACCCCATCTATAAATAAGAGGTGGTATCTTCGCTCATTGTGCTCCCAACTCAAAAGAAAGCTGACAACCAAAGTAATAGAAATATGGCCGGCTTTGCGATGATTTGAAGGTATGGGTGACCTATCAAAGGAAGTGACGGGACCTTCCTAGGCTATGTCTTAGTTCTCTCTTTCTTTGAGTTGCGTGTTGAAGGAGGGGACTTTCTTCTGGTATGGTGTTTAAAGAAACGCAGTCGAGGCAAACACCCTACTAGAAATCTTCTTTACAAGTGGGTGTATTGGATTCTAAACGAGAGGGTGCTAAGAATATTCCTACATAATCCAATACATGGTTGCCCATCGCTGCCAGAAGGGCCCATAAATCTTCTGGCAGAAAGCTCCCATTTTTTTCCTATCATCTCTAGTTCCTCTAAAAATGAGGAAGAAATATAAGATGAGGGAATGAGTGTTTGCGACGAGGGCTCGCTGGCGTGGTGGATCCCTTTTCTCACATATCCCATGCTTTCTTTTTTGAGTCTGAGGAAGAGGAGTAGAAAGCATTGGTAGAATGGGGGCCTTGAGCCAAGGGCACTCCGATTGAGATGAGGCAAAACTCTTGCCCTCCTCTGCTTTGTCCTTTTTCCGGGCATAACAGGTGCAAAATTTTGAGTTCTTGGCGAGGCCTCGTCAACTGAATATAAGGCCTCGGCCCTGTTATCAGAAAGTCCGAGTGAAGTGTATCTTCTGCCCTTATTATGGCTTGTATGTTTGTACATTTCGACTGAGATGATAAGATATTATTTTTCTTATAGTAAACATCTTTCTTAATTTGGTGTTTGTGAGATCAATTGAGCAGTGTTGTGGTATATCTATTTTTTTGCCCCTTTCGTTTGTACGGATCGTGTGTGGTGAGTGTTATGGCATGATCTTCAATTGTCTTGCGACCAGGTCCGAGGGTCCTAAACCTATCATCAACCTTAGTTCAATCAAAAGGAATTCCTCTAGCGTCGAGGGGACCTATGAGTCGATCGAACATAATTAGTTGATAAAATAAAATTTTAATGATATATTTAAATTTATATATTGGCAACAACACCCCCTTTCTCACTTTTTACACAAAATGCTTCTCTAAAGAAATTATAGTGAATGGATAAAGTGAATCAGTTCTAGTTGTATTGTGTCAAATAGGAGCATACTTATTCTTTACCCTTTGGTCCAGACATAAAGAACATTGACTAATCCTACGCTTGTTTACTGAATCTGCGGCTAGGCTGGGAGGATACCAGCTCTCACTT
>NW_018165286.1:173463-174305 GCF_001263595.1 Phalaenopsis equestris
GCGCTGTCGGCGCCCTAGTTCAATTCTTCACATTTTGGTCCTTTTCGCTCCAAATTTGTTCTTTTTTGCATCTTTTTGCTCCAATGACCCTAATTCATCATTCCTGCAACAAAACATCAAAAATAACTTTCTTTGAAGTGTAAGATCATCAAAAACAGTATAAATTAGGTATGAAAATACTACAGAGAATACCACTACCAGTACTACTAGATTTCACAGAGTGGAGCCAGGGAACACGATAGGACCAAAAATGTGGGAAGTGTAAGATCATCAAAAACAGTATAAATTAGGTATGAAAATTTCAACATATTTTCCTCTGGTCATACTACTAGATTTCACAGAGTGGAGCGAGGCCAGGGAACACGATAGGACCAAAAATGTGGAATATAACTAATAATAATGTCACCTAGAGAGCGCAATAACACCAAGAGACAATGGAATACTCCCATGAATAACCCGACGAATAACTCAGCGAATAGTACAAAACATGCAAAAAAAAGGAAAAATAATAGCTCCATAATCTCAGTGAGTTGGGGTTAGCCCTTCATCTAGTTCTATTGAGGGGGCCCGATCTGTTTGGTGGGCAGTCGCCCTACACATCGTCTTGTAGCTTTATGAGTTCGAGCATACCTTTGTTCTTCTTTTTAGTGTTCTAACATGCCATTCATTTGCCAAAAGTTGGTCTATCTGGTGAAGTGGTGGAGCATCAATAGAGAGTTAATCTTGGGGTATTGTTGACCTCACTTTTGGTTGAGGTCTAGAAACTTCTTTAGTAGCCTAGGTCTAGCCATAGGATTTTCCTATTGACTAGTCTTAGAAAACTAGAAAAGGTACCCTCACCA
>NW_018165286.1:174429-187920 GCF_001263595.1 Phalaenopsis equestris
ATATATATATATATATATATATATATATATATACATACATATTTTGTGTGTTTTATGTGTTTTTATTATTATCTTTAATAGTGTATGCATAGTACATGATCTGAAGAATTAGGGACTTACGATTCTGAGTTAGAGCAAACAGTTCGAAAAATTAAAAAACAAAAAGAACTCCACGGTTTTCAAGAAATGACAAATACTTTACTTAATAATTTAGAAAATCAAATTAACCAGAATGTACAAAAACCATTAAGAGATTATGCTAACTCTACGGTAGATGAAATTCATCGAATTATGCAAATTTCTGTCGTAGAAGCCAACACATTTAATTAAAACATGTTATCATTTAGATGGTACAGAATAACTAGTTTGGAGAAACTCCATCTGAAGATCCTATCTTGCATTTTGTAAGTTATCTAAAATTTTATGCCACATTTCAGTAAAATGGTACCTCTAACGATGTTGTTAGACTTAGACTTTTTTTCTTTTTCCTTAAGGGATAAAGCTAAAATGTGGTTGAACTCATTAGGACCTGGATCTATTAAAACTTGGAGTAACCTAGCACAGAAATTCTTGGCTAAATATTTTCCACCTTCAAAGACAACTAAGCATAGAAATGATATTACATTTTTTTTTGTTAATTTGAATGAGAATCAATATATGAGGCTTGGGAACACTTTAAAAAACTTATTAGGAAGTGTTCACATCATTCTTTGCCCAATTGGTTAATAATTCAAACATTTTATAATTGATTAGTAGGACATCTTAGATCTATTATTGATACTACTGTTGGTGGTTCATTAATGTCAAAACATTTCGATGAAGCATATTTTTTAAGTGAAGAAATGAATAGTCAGTGTTCATGATTTTGATGTTATTCTATGTTAACATCTCAAGTAGCTTCAATATCAAAAAAGATAGATCAATTTGAAATGAATTTATCTTAAACGCCTTCAATGATTGAAGAAAATTCATCATGACAAATGGTTGATTCTTCCATTCCTACATTTGAAACTTTAAATGCAATTAAGAATAAACGTAATAACCCTTATTTTAACTATTACAACCCAGGTTGGAAAAGCCACTCTAATTTTAACTGGAATAATAATTCGGGTGGTGCTAACTAGCAATGGGGGAACAATCAAGCAAACCCATTAGGAACTGAACAACGAGGGTAGTACTAACTATAGACCAACTTATCCTCCAGAATATAAACTAACAAATAATTTAAGGAGAAGAAGTTGTCTATAGAAGAAATGATGTTACGCATGGGTAATCAATTACAAAGTCAATGAGCGACAATTAAAAATATTGAAAATCAACTGGGACAAATTGTTAACGCCTTTAGCAATAGACCTCAGGGAATTCTTCCTAATAATATTGAAATTAACCCTAAAGAGCAGAACAATGAGCAAGTAAAAATTATCCAATTAAGAAGTGGAAGAGGATTGGAGAAGGGAGTTCAAAAAAATTGAAATTGAGAGAAGAGAAATTGAAAAGTTTGATGAAGATATTCCTCAAAACTTAGAAAAGCATATTTCTCCAATGTAGATCAATTTAGAACGACCACCACCTCCATTTCTTCAGAGACTTCGGCAACAAAAGTTGAATAAATAATTTTTAAAGTTTATGGAAGTATTTAAGAAGTTAACTATTAATATATCGTTTGTTGAAACTCTGGAATAGATGTCGAGCTATGTTAAGTTTATGAAGAAAATTCTTAACATGAAAAAAAAATTTACAGACAATGAGACTGTTGCTCTTACTAAAGAGTGTAGTGCGATAATTCAAAAAAAACTTCCTCAGAAACTTAAAGATCATGGTAGTTTTACTATTTCATGTGCAATAGGAGATAAATTTTACAAGAAAGCTCTATCTAATTTAGGAATCAGCATTAACTTTATGTTTCTATCTATTTTCCAAAGGTTATGCTTAGAAGAGATTTCTCCCACATTTATAACTCTTCAGTTAGTTAATCGATCGATCACTTACTCGAAGGGAATTATTGAAGATGTGTTAGTAAAAATGGATAAATTTATCTTTCTTATAGATTTCATTGTATTAGATATGGAGAAAGAAAAAGAAATTCCAATCATTTTTTGGAGACATTTTCTTGCTACTGGAAGAGCTATGATAGATGTGCAAAAAAAAGAGTTGATCATAAGAATCAATGATCAGGAAGTTACATTTAATATATCAAAATCGATGAAATATCCAACAAAGAGAAGAGATGATGAATGTTTCGGAATGGAACTTATCAATCATTTAAGTAAAAACTATTTCAAGGAATATTATGAAGATGAAATGGAACAACAATAAGTAAATCACGAAGAAGATACTGATTTGAAAGATGAAATAATTGAAAAGATTAATGAGGATACTAATTTTGATTAGAAAAATTTTGAGCTGTTAAACACTAGTGAAAACAGTAAATTTTTCAGTCCTTCAATTGAAAAACCTCTTGAACTAGATATGAAGGTTCTATCTATACATTTAAAATATGTTTTTCTAAAGAACTCATCTACATTACCTGTTATAATATCATCAAACTTAACCGATGATCAATAACAAAAAATTAATGTAAATTTTAAAAAATTATAAGAAAATTTTTGGATGGACAATAGTTGATATTAAAGGTATTGGTCCTTCTATTTACATGCACTGAATTTTAATAGAAGAAAATCATAAGCCGAGGGCT
This sequence comes from Phalaenopsis equestris, assembly GCF_001263595.1. Classification (NCBI taxonomy): domain Eukaryota; kingdom Viridiplantae; phylum Streptophyta; class Magnoliopsida; order Asparagales; family Orchidaceae; genus Phalaenopsis; species Phalaenopsis equestris. The sequence goes on from NW_018165286.1 coordinate 177,125, forward strand.
GACCTTCAAAGGAGACTTAACTCAAAAAAGAAAGAAATTATAAAGTGGTTAATTGTTGAAATTATTTATCCCATCTCGGGCAGTGCTTAGGTTAGTCAAATCCACTGTATTCCTAAGAAAGGAGTGACTACATCTGTTAATGAAATGAATGAATTAGTTTCAATTCGACAAGTCACTAGGTGGCGAATCTGCATTGAATATATAAATTAAATCCCGTCACAAGGAAAAATCACTTTCCTTTACTTTTTCTAAATCAAATGTTAGACAGTTTTGTGAGGCACAAATATTTCTGTTTTTTGGATGGATATATCGATTATCATTAAATTCCTATAACCCTTGAAGATAAAAAAAAACCACATTCACGAGTCATTATGGGAGTTTCGCTTTTAGACGGATGCCCTTTAAATTATGCAATGCACCAACAATTTTTTAAAGGTGCATGATTTCCATTTCCTGCGACTTAATTGAAAAAGGAATTGAAATTTTTATGGACGATTTTTCCAGTGTTTGGTACTTCCTTCGAGTCATGTTTAAACCATTTAGAAATGTATTAAAACGCTGCGAAAAAACAAATTTAGTTCTCAATTGAGAGAAATATCAATTTATGGTTGCAGGAATAATTGTACTTAGACATAAAATTTCTAAAAATTGCATGGAAGTAGATCTAACAAATCTTTAAGTTATTTTGTTAAACTATCTCCTCCTATTATGGTGAGAAGAGTAAGGAGTTTCTTAGGACATGTTGGCTTCTACAGGCGATATATTAAAAAATTTTCAAAACCTACTAAGCCTCTGTGCCAACTTTTAGAAAAAAAATATTTTATTTGATTTTAATCAGGAGTGCCTAAATGCCTTCGAATTATTAAAAGAAAAACTAATCACCGCTCCAATTATTGTTTCGCCTGATTGGGGGAAACCATTTGAAATGATGTGTGAAGTGAGTGATTATGCTATTGGAGTTATTTTGAGACAAAAATATGATAAAATTTTTAAAATAATATATTATGCTAGTAAGACTCTTAATGAAGCTCAAATTGACTCTTAATGAAGCTTCTTAATGAAGCTCAAATTAATTATATTACTACGAAAAAAGAGTTATTAGCAATAGTACATGCATTTGATAAATTTAGTTCTTATTTTATTAGAATTAAATGTATTGAGCATATAGATCACTCTGCTATTAAATATCTAATGTTGAAGGAGGATACAAAACTAAGGTTAATCAGATAGGTCCTTTCGATGCAAGAATTTAATTTTGAAATAATCGGAAGGAAGGGAACTGATAATCAGATTGTTGATCATTTATCTAAGCTTGAACAGGAAAATTTGGTTAATCTTGAAAATGAAATCAATGAATATTTTCCTGATGAAAAATTATATATTATGACTGAATGACGTGTTTCATGGTATGTCGACATAGTTAATTTCATAGTTTGTAAAATTTTACCATATGATTTGACATACAATAAAAAAAATTTATGCATGATGTAAAATCTTACTTCTAGGATGACTCATATTTATATAAACAATATAAGGACCAAAATATTAGAAGACGTGTACGTATGGAAGAAACTCAACAAATTATTCAAAAAATATCATGATTTTGATTTTGGGGGACAATTTGAAATTAATAAAACTGCATATAAGATTTTACAATCTGGATTTTATTGGCATGCAATATTTAGAGATGTTAATACTTATATAGAAACATGTGATCGATGTCAGCGAGTAAACAATATTTCTATAAGAAATGAAATGTTCTTTAATTTATATTTGTGGATTAAACTTTATGGAACCATTTATACTATGTTTAAAGGTGGACAGAAGCGGTTGTTTTATCTCATTGTGATGCTCGAAATGTCGCAAAATTTTTAAAGGAAAATATTTTTAGAAGATTTGGGATGTCGAGAGTAATAATTACTAATGTGGGGAGTTATTAGAATATTTGGTTGGCATATGCAAAGTCAGTTTTAAATCCCTAGGGTCACGGGTTTGAGCCCGCCTAAGTGCATCTGCCTTGCAGCGCGGGATCGAGTGGTTAGGCACCTGATGGTGGTTGGAGGCTCGTATCATAGCTTTCGGGCATTCTTTTACAATATATCATATATATATATATATATAACTTTGGTGTACAATATGTAATTGGAAAAATCACTCATGTACCATATCGCTGGGGTAAATTATATGATGTGCATAAAGATTTTTCTTTTCTAATATTACGTGTAAGATTCGCACACGTAGATTGATGGTATTGCACCACAATATCACTAAATCCGCACCCATGTTGTCGGCACCTAATATTTTTTCATAAAATAAAGAGGAAAATAAATACCTCATAATGAAATCAAGCTCTCAGCACTTCCAACGCAGAATTTTCTGGTCAACCTAATCAATCTCTTGCTCTCCTCGTCCATCTCCAAACCATCCGCTCTCATGCGTTCTTCAACTATCAGAGGCATCTTCCTCGCATTCGCATATGTGCGCAGCAAAGCGTTGTAAATCTCAGTCTCAACATATCCAGCATCACGAAGCAGCACTAAGAACCTCTCCGCTCCTTCTGAATCACCACCATTTTCAAATCCTTTCTGCACCTCCCTCACAAGCCCAGCGTTAGGCTCCCATTTCTTCACGCAGGAGAAAGCTTCCTTCAAACAGCGCAAAACCTCATCCATCTTCTTCAAGTGAAGAAACCCTAATGCCAGATTCTCCCAAGTCGTATAACTCGGTACGATCCCGGCCTTCTGTGCGCGCTCATGGAAGTTCTCCGCCTTCTTCATATCGTTCTTCGTGTAGTACGCAAGAAGAACATTCGAGACTCTCGAATCTCGAGTTCCTGAAACAGACTCCCACTCGCCATAGATAGCTTCGGCCTCATCAACAAGATCTAACTTCAGGAGCGAGACGAGAACGCATCTGTACTCTTCATCGCTCATCTTTCGAAACATGGATTTCATTCTACTCCATATTCTTCGTAGATTCTCTCGATCGGAGAGAGCGGCGTACAAGCTTACCAGGGAACAGAAAGAGGCTCGATGTTTTCTCGAAATCCTCCTCTCCATCTTCTCCAATGCCTCTCTCGCCTTCATCGCACGACCTGCTTTGATGTAAATGTTGGCCAGAATGCTGAATGTGATGCAATCTCCAGCCACTTTGTACCTAGCCATATCGACAATGGCGGCTTCTGCGCCACACATCGACTTTATCAGCGCACGTACTCAACCATAGATTATAAGTGAATTCATTCGGTGTGGTGTTCTTCTTCAGCTCCTTGATTATTTCTGGTACTTTATCGAGCTCGCCGGTGGAGACGTAGAGAGTTAACATGTGGTTGTAAGGTAAGCAGCAGGTGAGGAAACCATGAGATTTCATCTCTTTCATGAGCTGTTCTGCCTTGATCGACAGTTTGTTCTGCGCGTAAACATGGAGGAGGGCTGTGCAGGTGGATTGCGCTTTCATTCGATCGGGAAGATCTTCGAAGAACTTCTCGGAGCTGCTGATACCTCGGACCTTGGAAATTAGGTCTAAGTGCACGGCGTAGTCGCCGGGAAGTAGCTTTATGTCTGGTTGAGTTCTCATCCATTCACATATCTGGAAGCAAAACAAGTAATCAATATATAGCAACAAGAAGCTGCATTTACATAAGTACCACCCAAGACTAAGTATTTACATAGCTGACACCTAAATTTTATTTTTTTATATTTTTACCATTCAAATCTTTCATGTAGCATAAAAATATCACTATTTTAAATTTTAAATGTGAATAAATTTTTTTATGAATAGGTAAGGCAGTATGTAAAAATTGAAGAGAGATTTAGTGGGTGTTCGGCTGCAAGCAAAATTGAAGTTAAATAGGATTTAGTAAATCCGCTAAATTCGAATTTATCTAATCCAGCTGCTCTTAAATCCGGAATAGTTTTTGGCTCAGTTAAGATCGAACAAAAGATGGAACAAATAGAAAATTGGATTCAACAGAGCGATAAATTTTGATACGCTATTTTCGCATTTGGTTGGATATCCGTAAAATCTCGACGTAAATCCTGCTAAAATGATGCTACCAAACACTCTGGCATAACATACAAAACATAATAATTTACATATTCCACACCCAAACCTCATTATTTACATATATAGCATTCAAAATATTAAATTTTAATAAATAAAAAAAACATCTACAGTTATATACCCAAATATGATCATACACACTAAGAAAACTTTTTCAGGGATACATCATAAAGAACATTAAGGGTCCCAAAGACCAACACCAAAGGTCAAGTTATTCTCAAGCTAAGCCCACCTACTGTAGTGGTCGAAATGAGCCACTTGTTGAAGTGGTCGAACAGAGCCCACACGTCAAAGTGGTCGAATTGAGCCCACCTACTGAAGTGGTCGAAGTGAGCCCACCAAAGAAGACCATCATTACACACAAAAGCATGTATCAATCCTTATAGCACCACTTGACACCTGCACCTTGATTTTTTCAGAAAAACAACGTGGAAAGGCACCGTACCGTATAGAATGTAACTTTATATTTCATTTCTCTCATGTATAAAAGAAGGCAAGAGATGTTCTTATTAAAGGGGACTCCATTTACAAGACTTCCAAAAGGGTTTTACTCTCACACTCTCCCTCTTTCTCTTATTATGAGAAAAGCAAGGATTCTTCCATCATATTTTTTTACACCTACCTCTTAAAGACATGATCATTATCAGGTTGTATGAACTCGCAAATAATAAGGGATCTTGTATCTTAAACATGATTTAACATCCTGAAAGGTGCGAAGAGCGTGAACTTTATATGCAAACACTGCAAGAGGATCCTTCCAGCATAAAGTGTATCAAAGAAAAACAATGAATTATGTCAAAGTGTTTGTGACATAACAGATCAACGAGCTGAGGGAACGGGTCCTAAAAGCTAATAAAGTTCAAGGCAAGAAGCTTCCAGATCTCGTTCAAATGATCAGCGCAAGGCACAAGCAATATTATCAAGGTCGGTGGTACATAAACGGGGGACATCAAGGCATAAACCACCAAGGCAAGAGAGTCTCTTAGCAAGATCTACCAAGGGCCAAGGGCCAAGGGCATGTCCTAGACGAACCCTGGGTCTAATGCTAGAAGAAGGAAGGGATGAAGCCTACATCCCGAAGCATGAACCTTCTGAATACTCAGACGAGGGAGTCGAAAGGAGAAGAAGAAGAAAAGGACAATTGGAAGCATGTTCTCAAAAAAGATTGTGGGAGTTCGGGTACCAAGGAAATTTAAGTTTCCTTCTTTTAAATATTATAAAAGAAAGTCAAATCCTACTGACCATGTATCTTCCTTCGAGTCAGTTGTATATATGTTAAGAATAAATGATGTCATAGATGTTGTTTGCTTTCATAACATCGAAAGAATCGGCCTTGCGCTAGTTCAAAAAACTACCTGCGGAAGTCATCATCTCCTTCAGAGAGTTCACATGTTCATAACATAATTTGCTAGCACGTGAAAACCACCAAAGAATTCTAAAGCTCTCTCGAAGATCTGTCAAAACCACACAATCTCAAAAGCTTCATCACATGAGAGATTTTGGATGTTTGAGACATGGAACCTATTGTTGCTCATGTAGCCTTGGCTTAAGGCCCGCACAAAGGTCCATTCAGGTAAGCAATTTGCTTACAAAAGCCAAAAACTTTGGTCGAGTTCTTAGAGCTCACAAATCATCATATTTCTGTTGAGGAATACAATTTCTAGCAAGGCTCCTCCATAACACATGAGCCCAAAGGGAAGTTTTAAAATTTGTCCCGTTGAGAGCATGAGAGCCCAAGGCATTGCTTTGGCAGGAAGAACTTTTGAAACCCTTTTGACAAATGCTTCCACTAACAAGAGCGATAAAATACAAACAAAAGATTGGTCAAAAGAAGGCCTGAGAGTAGACAGGAGCTGCCTCAGTTCCCTCTTGTGATGGCACTACCTTGGGGGTATCAATGGTCGAGATCGTCAAGGTCATCGAGATTAAAGTCTTCTTTAAAAAATCATTTTCCATGAAGGTGGGATTATGTGTGTGAACCCAACTGATATTGTGCATAATAGGGCCACGACATTGATGTGGAATAATGCTGACACCTCTGCAACCTCATCGAAGAACTAATAAAGGTGAGAAATTTGAAGAAGTTAGTGGCTCCACAAGCGAAAAACTTGAAGGCAGGGAAAGGTGCCCATGGAGGACATCAATAACGAGTCCACTCTAGCAAAACTAGTACATGTCGTTGGCATCGTACTGGCGATCTTCAGAGGAGACAGACATGAAGTTATGTGAAGGTCCAATTTGAAGCGACTGAAGATTGGACAGGTTCACTCCACTACCCTGGTTAAGTGTGCGACAACAATTCATCCTCCCATCACTTCCACATATATCAATCTGGCAGCAGGAGGGAACCCTTTCAAAGATGTGTTAGTGGTCACCATAGTGATTGCGGATTACCAAATCATGAGTATCATGATCGACACGGGAAGCTCCATTAATATCTTGTTCAAAAAAGTACTTGAAAAAATGGGCATAGAATCTAATCATCTTGCTACCACCATACAGGTTCTCTCGTGATTGAAAAGAAACATGTGGAATAATCACCTTGCGCGTGACGTGAAGGGGAGGAGAACGCCAATTTATGGCATCATTTGAAGTTAGGTGTGTAAACGAGCTGAGTTTTGAGGGAGCCCAGGATCGGCTCTTGTTCGGCTTGTTAAAAAATATCATTGTTTGTGTTCAACTCGTTTATATATCAAGCGTAAAAATATTGTTTGTGTTCAGTTTGTTTAGTTAGTGAATGAATCGAACACAAACTACTTAACGAGCTAAACACAAACTGTTCATGAACAAGCCGTTTTGATAGTTCTAGTTGAGTTCATTGCCATGGAAGCTCTTAGCATGTAATTGTCATTTTTGGCAGAATGGTATTGAGCACTGTCAAAGCAGTGACATCCACCATCATACCGTTGTAATTTTTTTGGTTGAAGGATAAGTAGTCACTCTTCAAGGTGGTCTAATCTCATCCTAAACCAATTACTTACGAGTTATGGAGAATGCATAGGAAGATCTGTAACAACTTGACAACAATAAAAGCAGTGGCCATGAAGGCCACTGAAGTGTCAAACCCAATATATGTGTTTAAAGAAGAAGTTGACAGAAAATTCTTGTTCAGCATCGATTTCAGCAGAAGTCATCAAGACAATTTGATCGCCACCTTGAGAGGTCATCTCGACGTGTTCACATGTACTTCTGGCGAAATGTCCGGAGTCGACATTGACTTTTCCAGCCACCGACTGAACGTAAGGCCGAGAGCCAAGCTCTTCAAGCAAAAGATGAGACCCATGGTTAACACCCAGATCCAGCTTATTTGGCAAGAGGTTGCTAAGTTATTAGATACAGGCTTCATTTGAGAGGTACAGTATCCCGACAGTCCCACAAATATTGTGATTGTGCTTAAAACCAACAACAAGTGGAGGATGGGTGCTGACTTCTCCAACTTAATTATCACGTGCCCAAAAGACAATCATCTTATACCACAAATTGAGATGATGGTCAACTCAGCAGTGGGATATTTCGTCATGAATTTTTTGGACACATTTTTGGGATACCATCAATCAAGATGCATGCTGATGATGCTCAAAAATAGCATTTGTCACTAAAGAATATGTATATTGTTATAATGCAATGCCCATCAACCAAAAAAATACTGGTGCAACCTATCAAAGGATGATGAATATAATTTTGAAAAATCAAATAGGAAAAAATGTTGAAATCAATATTGATGATCCCCTCATCAAAAAGTAAATCATCAGAATAACACATATAACATAATAAAAAAACTCATTACTCTTAAGAAATTTAAATTAAAACTCAACGCTCTAGTGTACCTTTGAGCAAGCTCAAAAAATTTTCTCGAATTCTTAATCACACCAGAAAGAATCAAGTCAATTCTGGAGAAGGTCCAAGCTATATTGAACATGTCGCCCCCTAAAAATCTCAAAGAAATACAAATCTTGATCGGATGAATAGTCGCCCTCAATAGATTCATATAGAAGTCTGGGACTGATATTCTCCGTTCTATAAACCATGAAGAATTCTAGTTGTTTTGCTTAGACAGAAGAATAAGATCATACAGCAGAAAAAACTATTATTATCGCCTCCTTTATTTCAAAGCTCTAAGTCGGGAGAAGAGTTATTCATCTACCTGAGAGTCGAAAAAGTGGTTGTCTGCTCGATACTCATTTACGAGGAGAATAAAAAAATAGTCTCTAGACTATTGTAAGAGCAAAGTACTCCAAGGAACTGAATGAAGACACATGATAACTGAAGAGCTTGTGTTGGCTTTGATCATTTCAATAGGGAATTTACGCCCTTAATTTCAAGCTCATACAATGCATATTATCACTGACCACCCTTTGAGATTGGTATTATCCAAGCTCAATCATTCGAGAAAGCTGCTTAAATGGTCAATAGAGCTAAGCAAATTTGACTTTATTTATATGCCTAGAATGACTGTCAAAGCCCAAGTTGTCGCCAACCTTTTAGTCAATTTTTTCAAAGAACTGATAGAAGAAGAAATCAATCCGAAGAAAGGCAAATTATGGACACTCTACATAAATAAAGCCTTCGGAAACATACAAAAAGCAGTAGGTGTTAGCATTATTTTTTTATGTCGCGAGTGTTAGATGCTCGCTCAAACACTATTGGAAACTTGCTTGATGCATTTGCTCGTACTGCAAGACATTCATTTAAGACTCTTTGATGCAATATTGAAGAGCAGGCGACCAGACTCGTTCTGCTAGATTTTGATTGTCGTTTAGGCAAAGATCGGTCGGCATTTGACAGACAAATAACTTCCATCGGACCGACGGATCACAATTGGAGTGACACGTGTCGAATTGCCCTGGTAATCGACAAATTCGTCCAAACGACCTCGGATGACAAAAAACAGACCGTGCAAACGTGTTTGAAATGTCGATTTTATACCTATGGAGGATAGATCGAGATGATTCAACTAAAAAAATGTGTGAAAATTTTAAAAAAACGAATAAAAACCCAAAAAAAACAAACTCAAACCAGCCCCCCTTTTCAAATTCTTTTCCCTAATGCTCTAGCAAACACCCTGGTTCCTCGCGCCACACGCCTATCCCTCGCTCGAGTTTGCTGGTTGGTACTCCTCGCCGGCTAACTACCAGCTGTCGATGGGCCTACCTACAACGTTGAACTCCCTCTCCCTCGCACGGTCGCTCGCCCCTCCTGCCTTACACGTGAAGTTGAGCCACCACTCGATCCCGTCGCCCCCTCTCAGTCCAATGATCGCCACCCTCGTCGACTCCCTGCTCCACCGCTGACAAACATCAGAGAGCTCTTTCATTTTCACACAAGTCGTGCAAGCCCTAGATGGACGAAACTCAATCACGCCTCCCTCTCGACCGTGTCCTCCTCTTACACTGGTGCTTCTCCTCACCAACAATCATGTCGCCTCCTCTTGGCCCGAGATAGTTGGCCTGAAGGTGCTCCCCACTGGTGAGCAGCCCGAAGGCTCTCCCTCTCTAAATTTGGCGATGCCCTAGCCAGCCCCTTTCCGATTTTTTTTGCATGCATGCACACTCCCGTTATTGGCTACCTCCCGTAGGCGAGTCTGTTGCTAGCCAACTCTCTTTTTGGTTGGATTCCTCTCACACAGGGGCAGCCCCCTTTCTCTGTTTGGAGTGAGGCCATACCTGCATCGCTTCTCCCTTGCAACTTGCAACCTGAGCTGCCAAAACGCAACTCGTCGGCGACGTCCGACCTCAATGCCTTCCTTCGTCGGCCTCCTTTCCCTCACAGCTAAAGCCCGACGACCCTTATGGTTGTCCAAGCCCTCACAAGCGTCTGATCCCTTTGGAAAAGGAATGTATTAGTAATATTTTTGCATGTGATAATCATTTATCAAAGATACTTGTATACCTCCTGCCTTCATTCGTTCGTTTGCTTGATTCGATGCATGTCTTGTGAGATATGTTGACGCGTGGTCCAGACATCGACTACGTGAAGCAAGCGATGAGGACGCCTTCAAATGTCACAAAGGTATAGCCTCTCTAACTCAGTGCATTTCCATCTAACAGGCCCCTAGGTGTTGTGTTAAGAAGAATTAGGCTAGCCTTTTATGCTAGAGGAGGCCCCACGGGTTAGGAGCTTTTGTGATCCCCTTTCGAATCTGTGAACGAACCTACGTAGTTTTAGCTCCAAAACTCCATGCGATCAAGATTGCAACAATCTCGCGATTATTTTGGCAGCTTTGCCCTATTGATGGAATAGGCGAAGTCTATCGATCTAGAGAATTAAGATGCTCATTCCTTCATTCCTTAGGTTGTCAAAATCCCTACATGGAAGAGTCTTCGTTTCTCAAAGATTCTTCCTACAAGGGGTTTTCATGGTTTAGTCAAACAATCGGAGGCAAACCCATTATTGCTTCGTGCGGATAAGGCGGTTGAGCACGCCTCTCCATCACCTACCATAGGCTCCCTGTGAGATCGCTAGGACGAGCTTGGTTTTGTCCTCAAGATTGATTGGGTCTTATTTGCTTGCATTATGTTTTTGATGTTCTTCTGGATAGAGGTGTAAACAAGTCAAACACGAGCGAGCCAAGGCACAGCTCTTGTTCGGCTCGTTTATATTTCGAGCTCAAAAAAGTGGTTCGTGTTCTACTCATTTTCTTAGTGAGTCGAACACGAGTTGTTCACAAACAAAAAGTAGTTTTGACAACCCTAATCACGCAACCATAAGATGTTAAAGATTGGGGCAAGATTTAA
>NW_018165286.1:188020-199233 GCF_001263595.1 Phalaenopsis equestris
TCATTATTTACATATATAGCATTCAAAATATTAAATTTTAATAAATAAAAAAAACATCTACAGTTATATACCCAAATATGATCATACACACTAAGAAAACTTTTTCAGGGATACATCATAAAGAACATTAAGGGTCCCAAAGACCAACACCAAAGGTCAAGTTATTCTCAAGCTAAGCCCACCTACTGTAGTGGTCGAAATGAGCCACTTGTTGAAGTGGTCGAACAGAGCCCACACGTCAAAGTGGTCGAATTGAGCCCACCTACTGAAGTGGTCGAAGTGAGCCCACCAAAGAAGACCATCATTACACACAAAAGCATGTATCAATCCTTATAGCACCACTTGACACCTGCACCTTGATTTTTTCAGAAAAACAACGTGGAAAGGCACCGTACCGTATAGAATGTAACTTTATATTTCATTTCTCTCATGTATAAAAGAAGGCAAGAGATGTTCTTAAAGGGGACTCCATTTACAAGACTTCCAAATAGGTTTTACTCTCACACTCTCCCTCTTTCTCTCATTATGAGAAAAGTAAGGATTCTTCCATCATATTTTTTTACACCTACCTCTTAAAGACATGATCTTTATCAGATTGTATGAACTCGCAAATAATACGGGATCTTGTATCTTAAACATAATTTAACATCCTAAAAGTTGAGAAGACCGTGAACTTTATACTCAAACACTGCAAGAGGATCCTTCCAGCATAAAGTGTATCAAAGAAAAACAATGAATTACGTCAAAGTGTTTGTGACATAACAAATCAACGAGCTGAGGGAACGGGTCCTAAAAGCTAATAAAGTTCAAGGCAAGAAGCTTCCAGATCTCGTTCAAATGATCAGCGCAAGGCACAAGCAATATTATCAAGGTCGGTGGTACATAAACGGGGGACATCAAGGCATAAACCACCAAGGCAAGAGAGTCTCTTAGCAAGATCTACCAAGGGCCAAGGGCCAAGGGCATGTCCTAGACGAACCCTGGGTCTAATGCTAGAAGAAGGAAGGGATGAAGCCTACATCCCGAAGCAGGAACCTTTTGAATCCTCAGACGAGGGAGTCGAAAGGAGAAGAAAAAGAAGAGGACAATTGGAAGCATGTTCTCAAAAAAGATTGTGGGAGTTCGGGTACCAAGGAAATTTAAGTTTCCTTCTTTTAAATATTATAAAGGAAAGTCAAATCCTACTGACAATGTATCTTCCTTCGAGTCAGTTGTATAAACGTTAAAAATAAATGATGTCATAGATGTTGTTTGCTTTCATAACATCGAAAGAATCAGCCTTGCGCTAGTTCAAAAAACTACCTGCAGAAGTCATCATCTCCTTCAGAGAGTTCACATGTTCATAACATAATTTGCTAGCACGTGAAAACCGCCAAAGAACTCTAAAGCTCTCTCGAAGATCTGTCAAAACCACACAATCTCAAAAGCTTCATCACATGAGAGATTTTGGATGTTTGAGACATGGAACCTATTGTTGCTCATGTAGCCTTGGCTTAAGGCCCGCACAAAGGTCCATTCAGGTAAGCAATTTGCTTACAAAAGCCAAAAACTTTGGTCGAGTTCTTAGAGCTCACAAATCATCATATTTCTGTTGAGGAATACAATTTCTAGCAAGGCTCCTCCATAACACATGAGCCCAAAGGGAAGTTTTAAAATTTGTCCCGTTGAGAGCATGAGAGCCCAAGGCATTGCTTTGGCAGGAAGAACTTTTGAAACCCTTTTGACAAATGCTTCCACTAACAAGAGCGATAAAATACAAACAAAAGATTGGTCAAAAGAAGGCCTGAGAGTAGACAGGAGCTGCTTCGGTTCCCTCTTGTGATGGCACTACCTTGGGGTATCAATGGTCGAGATCGTCAAGGTCATCGAGATTAAAGACTTCTTCAAAAAATCATTTTCCATGAAGGTGGGATTATGTGTGTGAACCCAACTGATATTGTGCATAATAGGGCCACGACATTGATGTGGAATAATGCTGACACCTCTGCCACCTCATCGAAGAACTAATAAAGGTGAGAAAGTTGAAGAAGTTAGTGGCTCCACAAGCAAAAAACTTGAAGGCAGGGAAAGGTGCCCATGGAGGACATCAATAACGAGTCCACTCCAGCAAAACTAGTACATGTCGTTGGCATCGTACTGGCAATCTTCAGAGGAGACGGACATGAAGTTATGCGGTCCAATTTGAAGCGACTGAAGATTGGACAGGTTCACTCCACTACCCTGGTTAAGTGTGCGACAACAATTCATCCTCCCATCACTTCCACATATGTCAATCTGGCAGCAGGAGGGAACCCTTTCAAAGATGTGTTAGTGGTCACCATAGTGATCGCGGATTACCAAATCATGAGTATCATGATCGACACGAGAAGCTCCATTAATATCTTGTTCAAAAAAGTATTTGAAAAAATGGGCATAGAATCTAATCAGCTTGCTACCACCATACAGGTTCTCTCGTGATTGAAAAGAAACATGTGGAATAATCACCTTGCCCATGACGTGAAGGGGAGGAGAACGCCAATTTATGGCATCGTTTGAAGTTAGGTGCGTAAACGAGCTGAGTTTGAGGGAGCCCAGGATCGGCTCTTGTTCGGCTTGTTAAAAAATATCATTGTTTGTGTTCAGCTCGTTTATATATCAAGCGTAAAAATATTGTTTGTGTTCAGCTTGTTTAGTTAGAGAATGAATTGAACACAAACTACTTAACGAGCTAAACACAAACTGTTCATGAACAAGCCGTTTTGACAGTTCTAGTTGACTTCATTGCCATGGAAGCTCTTAGCATGTAATTGTCATCTTTGGCAGAATGGTGTTGAGCATTGTCAAAGCAGTGACATCCACCATCATACCTTTGTAAATTTTTTGGTTGAAGGATGAGTAGTCACTCTTCAAGGTGGTCTAATCTCATCCTAAACCAATTACTTACGAGTTATGGAGAATGCATAGGAAGATCTGTAACAACTTGACAACAATAAAAGCAGTGGCCATGAAGGCCACTGAAGTGTCAAACCCAATATATGTGTTTAAAGAAGAAGTTGACAGAAAATTCTTGTTCAGCATCGATTTCAGCAGAAGTCATCAAGACAATTTGATCGCCACCTTGAGAGGTCATCTCGACGTGTTCACATGTACTTCTGGCGAAATGTCCGGAGTCGACATTGACTTTTCCAGCCACCGACTGAACGTAAGGCCGAGAGCCAAGCTCTTCAAGCAAAAGATGAGACCCATAGTTAACACCCAGATCCAGCTTATTTGGCAAGAGGTTGCTAAGTTATTAGATACAGGCTTCATTTGAGAGGTACAGTATCCCGACAGTCCCACAAATATTGTGATTGTGCTTAAAACCAACAACAAGTGGAGGATGGGTGCTGACTTCTCCAACTTAATTATCACGTGCCCAAAAGACAATCATCTTATACCACAAATTGAGATGATGGTCAACTCAGCAGTGGGATATTTCGTCATGAATTTTTTGGACACATTTTTGGGATACCATCAATCAAGATGCATGCTGATGATGCTCAAAAATAGCATTTGTCACTAAAGAATATGTATATTGTTATAATGCAATGCCCATCAACCAAAAAAATACTGGTGCAACCTATCAAAGGATGATGAATATAATTTTGAAAAATCAAATAGGAAAAAATGTTGAAATCAATATTGATGATCCCCTCATCAAAAAGTAAATCATCAGAATAACACATATAACATAATGAAAAAACTCACTACTCTTAAGAAATTTAAATTAAAACTCAACGCTCTAGTGTACCTTCGAGCAAGCTCAAAAAATTTTCTCGAATTCTTAATCACACCAGAAAGAATCAAGTCAATTCTGGAGAAGGTCCAAGCTATATTGAACATGTCGCCCCCTAAAAATCTCAAAGAAATACAAATCTTGATCGGATGAATAGTCGCCCTCAATAGATTCATATAGAAGTCTGGGACTGATATTCTCCGTTCTATAAACCATGAAGAATTCTAGTTGTTTTGCTTGGACAGAAGAATAAGATCAAGTTTTCATACAACAGAAAAAACTATTATTATCGCCTCCTTTATTTCAAAGCTCTAAGTCGGGAGAAGAGTTATTCATCTACCTGAGAGTCGAAAAAGTGGTTGTCTGCTCGATACTCATTTACGAGGAGAATAAAAAAATAGTCTCTAGACTATTGTAAGAGCAAAGTACTCCAAGGAACTGAATGAAGACACATGATAACTGAAAAGCTTGTGTTGGCTTTGATCATTTCGATAGGGAATTTACGCTCTTAATTTCAAGCTCATACAATGCATATTATCACTGACCACCCTTTGAGATTGGTATTATCCAAGCTCAATCATTCGAGAAAGCTGCTTAAATGGTCAATAGAGCTAAGCAAATTTGACTTTATTTATATGCCTAGAATGACTATCAAAGCCCAAGTTGTCGCCAACCTTTTAGTCAATTTTTTCAAAGAACTGATAGACGAAGAAATCAATACGGAGAAAGGCAAATTATGGACACTCTACATAGATAAAGCCTCCGAAACATACAAAAAGGAGTAGGTGTTGGCATTATTTTTTTATGTCGCGAGTGTTAGATGCTCGCTCAAACACTATTGGAAACTTGCTTGATGCATTTGCTCGTACTGCAAGACATTCATTTAAGACTCTTTGATGCAATATTGAAGAGCAGGCGACCAGACTCGTTCTGCTAGACTTTGATTGTCGTTTGGGCAAAGATCGGTCGGCATTTGACAGACAAACAACTTCCATCGAACCGATGGATCACAATTGGCGTGACGCGTGTCAAATTGCCCTGGTAATCGACAAATTCGTCCAAACGACCTCGGATGACAAAAAACAGACCGTGCAAACGTGTTTGAAATGTCGATTTTATACCTATGGAGGATAGATCGAGATTATGGAGGATAGATCGAGATGATTCAACTAAAAATATGTGTGAAAAATTTTAAAAAACGAATAAAAACCCAAAAAAGCCAAACTCACACTAGCCCCCCTTTTCAAATTCTTTTCCCTAATGCTCTAGCAAACACCCTGGTTCCCCGCGCCACACGCCTCTCCCTCGCTTGAGTTTGTTGGTTGGTGCTCCTCGTCGGCTAACTACCAGCTGTCAGTGGGCCTACCTACAACGTTGACCTCCCTCTCCCTCGCACGATCGCTCGCCCCTCCTGCCTTACACGTGAAGTTGAGCCACCACTCGATCCTGTCGCCCCCTCTCAGTCTGATGATAGCCACCCTCGTCGACTCCCTGCTCCACCGCTGACAAACATCAGAGAGCTCTTTCATTTTCACACAAGTCGTGCAAGCCCTAGATGGACGAAACTCAATCACGCCTCCCTCTCGATCGTGTCCTCCTCTTACACTGGTGCTTCTCCTCACCGGCAATCACGCCGCCTCCTCTTGGCCTGAGATAGTTGGCCTGAAGGTGCTCCCCACTGGTGAGCAGCCCGAAGGCTCTCCCTCTCTAAATTTGGCGATGCCCTAGCCAGCCCCTTTCCGATTTTTTTTGCATGCATGCACACTCCTGTTATTAGCTACCTCCCGTAGGAGAGTCTGTCGCTAGCCAACTCTCTTTTTGGTCGGATTCCTCTCACACAGGGGCAGCCCCCTTTCTCTACTTGGAGTGAGGCCATACCCGCATCGCTTCTCCCTTGCAACCTGCAACCTGAGCTGCCAAAACGCAACTCGTCGGCGACGTCCAACCTCAATGCCTTCCTTCGTCGGCCTCCTTTCCCTCACAGTTAAAGCCCGACGACCCTTTGGTTGTCCAAGCCCTCACAAGCGTCTGGTCCCTTTGGTAAAGGAATGTATCGGTAATATTTTTGCATGTGATAATCATTTATCAAAGATACTTGTATACCTCCTGCCCTCATTCGTTCGTTTGCTTGATTCGATGCAAGTCTTGCGAGATATGTCGACGCGTGGTCCAGACACCGACCGCGTGAAGCAAGCGATGAGGACGCCTTCAAACGTCACGAAGGTATAGCCTCTCTAACTCAGTGCATTTTCATCTAACAAGCCCCTAGGATTTGTGTTAAGAAGAATTAGGCTAGCCTTTTGTGCTAGAGGAGGCCCCATAGGTTAGGAGCTTTTGTGATCCCCTTTCGAATCTGTGAACGAACCTACGTAGTTTTAGCTCCAAAACTCCATGCGATCAAGATTGCAACAATCTCGCGATTATTTTGGCAGCTTTGCCCTATTGATGGAATAGGCGAAGTCTATCGATCTAGAGAATTAAGATGCTCATTCCTTCATTCCTTAGGTTGTCAAAATCCCTACATGGAAGAGTCTTCGTTTCTCAAAGATTCTTCCTACAAGGGGTTTTCATGGTTTAGTCAAACAATCGGAGGCAAACCCATTATTGCTTCGTGTGGATAAGGCGGTTGAGCACGCCTCTCCATCACCTCTGCTAGGACGAGCTTGATTTTGTCCTCAAGATTGATTGGGTCTTATTTGCTTGCATTATGTTTTTGATGTTCTTCTGGATAGAGGTGTAAACAAGTCAAACACGAGCGAGCCAAGGCACAGCTCTTGTTCGGCTCGTTTATATTTCGAGCTCAAAAAAGTGGTTTGTGTTCTACTCATTTGCTTAGTGAGTCGAACATGAGTTGTTCACGAACAAAGAGTCGTTTTGACAACCCTAATCACACAGCCATAAGATGTTAAAGATTGGGGCAAGATTTAAAAATTCTTGTTTATATTAAAACATCATTTGAATCTATTTTAATAATTTTTATTCTATTTTTTATTAATTAATACTTTTAGTTGATTATAAATCTTTGTAGCCTTATAGTCAATTATTTTTTTTTTGAAATAGTACTCATCAATATATATATATATATATATATATATAGACACACACACACACACACACACACACACACACACACACACATAATTGATGAGTAATATTTCGAGCCAAAATGAGCCTAATAGGAACGAACAAATCTTTGTTCGTTCGGCTAGTTAACTTAGCGAGTGAGCTGACCACAAGCTTCTTAACGAGTCATATTGACAGCCCTACTTCTGGATGATCTTTCTGAGTGATATGCATATTTGATAAACACAAGTTTAGTATTACTTGGGTTAAATGCAGCCAAGAATCATTCTTTTATAAGATCAGAAGTCTTCTTGTAGTGACAGATTCGTTAGTTTATAGACTGAATTTTTTAAAGTCTTACAGCTGCATAAAACTATAATTAATTATTTTTGTTATCAATTTTTACTTATGTCATGTCTATTGTGATGTTTTTTTAAAAATTCAGGAATGATGAGCTTCGAAGATTTCTAGTAATTCTAGAGGATTGCATTGCTACTGTGGACTTCAAAGTTTTCTGCTAACTTCATGTTAGTCACACAACTACTGAAGACGGTTTTATAGATGTCCGTGAAGAATCACAGAAAACTGTGACTATTTACGGTGGGCAGATAGATTATAGATTGAAAGATTCTACCACCGAGAGTGATCGAGCACGGAGAGCATTCCTGGAGGATGGCTTGGCTTGTGACACACGCCTATACATTTTAAAAATAATATTATCATATTAATAATTGTTGTTTTAATAGTTTTTTTTTAAATTTTAATAATCATTTTATTCTTTATTAAGTGGGGTGTTTATCTTTATTTTGTAATGTTCTGCACTGGACTTTTGCTTTTAAAGTATAAAATGTATTGGTATGAACGGTTATGTTGCAAACAACATTACTATGCACTGACAGAATTGTCATTTGTTCAAAAACAGCTGCAACACAGCTGTTTTCAAAATGCAAAAAAGAAACATGCAGTCAACTTATCCACAACAGCTTATTATTAAGCTGCAGCTGCCCCAAATAGACCATAAATGTATCCTCAAATCGATCATATTACCCTAACAATGTTTTTTTAGTGATACTTCATAAACAACATTATGGGCTCCAAATGTCCATACCCAAAGATCAAGTTATTCTCGAGCCAAACACACCTGTCAAAGTAGTCGAATTAAACCAAAACACCAAGACAATCATTACACATAAGGACATGTGTTAGTCATCACTTATGGTGCTGCCCCCCAATATTTTTACTAAGACAACACGCACAAATGATGTACCGTATGGAATGTAATTTTATATTTATTTCTTCCCGTATATAAAAGGAGATTAGAGGGGCTCTTAAAGGGGACTTTTTTTAGGAACTCCAAAGGGTTTTATTCTCTCTCCCTCTTTCTCTTTCTCTCTCTACACCTTCCTCTTAAAGATAGGATCTTTAGCGGGTTGTATGAACTCACAAACAATACGGTCCCTACATCCTAGAAATGATTCAATCACAATAATCTTCCAAAATTGTAGAAAGACTCCTTCGCAATTTATGAACGGGAAGCTCACCACGCAACCGACCTCGTTGTCGCTTCACAAAGTCCGACTTTCCCTTCACTATTTTTGAGTTCTCAAAGTTCGACATCACCGCTGATGTCACCATTGACCTCGTCGTGTGCATTATGGAATTAATGTTTATTCACTTTATTGCGAGATCAATTTCAATCAGATTTCTTCACATTTCCCCGCATTTACGGCAATGTGTCGCCCGCTCCTGATGCAAAAGAGAGAAAATGCACCTGTAAAATCTTCAAGGAAATGCTTCGCTGCCATTAAGATCGATTACTTATCCACCCCGACATCCCCACTGATCTCGCAGCTATTAAGAGACCAAACTGAGTTCTAAATGCCTAAATAATGAAGTTTGGGTGTGAAATATGTAAATTCCTATATTTTTGTAGGTAAATCCTGCAAAATTAAAGTTTAGGCGTTAGATATACAAATTCATAGGATTTGAGCTGGTATGTATGTAAATCTTCAAAGAAAATATAATGCTGCTGAACATTAAAGATTTTTTTCTTTAACATAGCTCAGATTTCATTGCACTTCATGAAACCAAAACACTGACAAAATTCTAGGATGCATTACCGGCTTGGTGATAACATTAGATCTTTCGGCATCTGTGATGTATGATTTTCACAAACATTACAATAAGCTAGCCAGGAATTTCACGATATTATAAAGGAAGATTTACATGCATATCACTTAAATCTTGTGTATTGACATATCTAAAAGCTAAACTTCAATTTTTACATTTATACAACCTCAACTGTGCGGAAAGGTGCATTTCAATCTTTAAAAGTTAAAAATGATGGAATTTTTTATGTGATATGAAAGATTTGGGAGGCATAAATGCCCAAAATGAAAATCTAGTGTTAGATGAGTAAAAGGAATTCGATCACCTAATATAAATTAGCGCATTAACTAGAAATGTACTCTTTTGGTAAGAACTAAACTACGAATTTAGATAAATCAATTTGATACGGACGGCAGTGTTAGGAAAAAAGTGGCATTTAGGATAAGACAATTGTTAGACTCTTCCTGTAGAGTGTTACAACAAAATCTACAATTTTGAATATAATCTTAAATTGCTACCCACATTTTTTCTTTTTCATCAAGGGTGACACCAAGCTTTTCTTGATACTTGAATCAACATACCATGCATCCATTTTTTGTAATGAATAATTTTTCTCCTACTCTTTATGCTGTAGAACTCAATATTTCATGAAATTAACATCCCATGAGCTGAAATCTTGGTTTCGATGTTTTATGAGGAAAACAAGGAGAGAGGAAATTGCAGACAAGCCAGGGAATGGAGACAGGAGAAAAGTTTGGAAGATTTAGATACACACCACTCAATTTGTATGTATTTACATATCTATCACCAAAACTTGAATTTTTACATAGGTGTCACGTTGCTATGCATGAAAATGTATAATTAACTTTTTAAAAGTTAAAATAATGGTATTTTTTATGTGGTCTGAAACATTTGAGTGGTAAGTGAAAAATAAAGTTTAGGTGTTAGATATGTAAATACAAAGGAATTGGATGGTATTTTTGTACATGCCCCAAAAAGTTTCCTTCGGAAATCCAAAATAGCATAGGATGCTACTAAAAGTTGTCAATGAAGCTCTTTTTTAGGGAGTTAATGACTTGAAGCGAAATTTTAAATGCAGAATCACACTTTAATACCTCTTATCCAAGTTTACCTACAGACCACCCAATTCCTATGTATTTAAATATCCAACACCAAAATTTCACTTATTATATTTATACCACCCAAATCTTTCATATCACATAAAAAATACCACCATTTTAGATGTTAAAAGTGAAATACACATTTTCATGCATAGATAAGGTGGCATATAAGTAAAAATTGGTGTTTAGGAGTTACATATGTAAATGCATAAGAATTGAGTTGTATGTATGTAATTTTCCAACAAATAAATGCTTGCAGAAACTCATCTTGGACAAAAAGAAAACCATGATCAAAAGCACACAAGGTTTACCAAGAGTAACAACTAACAGTAGTTTGTGCACCGCCTCAACAAAATCAAGTAAGAGAAGCTGAAAACAAAGACTGAAGAGCACGCTCGCAGAACCTCATATTACAAGTTTAAAGCATGTTGATACAGAATGGTTAATGATTAGAAAAGTAACGTGGGAAGATGTTTTTAGGACGACAAGGTCATCCGTAAGAGAATTTCTCGATTAACTAAAGGAATAAACTTTGAGGGGTTTAGGCTCAGTTTCATTAAATCCAAAACATTCAGTCGATCAAACCAAGCTGATGATGTCCTGTTTCAACCATAATGGCGTAGAGCACTCTAAAACTGCTATAAAATCAACCCTGCTTAACATCCATGTTAAAGTATGTGCCCAAAATGCTTGGGATGAGATTAGGACCCTCCGATTTTGGTTGTTTTAGTGAAAAAACTTCCTTGATAATTAGTGTGAGTTCAATCAGTTTTTATAAGCTTGTTTATTTAATGAGCCCAACAAGAAAAAGCCCTCATTCAATCATTCTCAACTAAAAAGTAGCTTTATATATATATATATATATCTAGAAAGCCCAAAGACTAATATAATAACTAGAAAGAAAAATACAGATACAATGTGTTGGAGGGCCCAAACATGGCGCCCTGCCCAAACCAAAACCACAAGGGGTTCCAAAATTAGAAAATACTGAAAAATACATCAGAGACAAAGAAATAGCCAAAAATGATGAAATACATAGTATCAGGTGGCTAGAGATCAACTCAATTTGGTTTTGTCTCTGCCTCTGATTCTAGGAAAAGAGCAAGCTAATAAGTTGGTAAGATAATTGTCATTGCCAGTAGTAACCAATGTATCATCTAATATGT
>NW_018165286.1:202907-213344 GCF_001263595.1 Phalaenopsis equestris
AATGAACAGGCCTCTCTCAAGGTGGCCAACATTGCTGCAAGCTTGAGGTGGCTGACTTGCTTCAAGATGGAAATTGGAATGAAGACTTGCTTCTTCAATCCTTAGGGGAGGAACTTAAAAGCACAATCATGGCAATCCTGTGCAACGCAAGCACTGATGAGGATACGATGGAATTACTCGTCTGGAGGTCGGGACGCACCATTAAGTCCCCTGCTTATAAGGCTCAATTTTAGGGGAATGTTGGTGAACTCAAGTGAAGTCATGAACTTTTACTTTGGTGGCAACTCGTTAGGAATGCTAGACCCACCAATGTCTGGCTGTAAAATCATAGCAGTGGGGAGCAGACCAAATGCCATTGGAGATGCATGCAACCTAAAGATAAAACCCATATAACCTCCAATTGTGAGTTTGTGATGGTCGGGAAGGAATTGCTTCATAAATGGGGACTGGTTATTTCATGCTCTAGTGATTGGGAGGACAATCTTTGTGCACTTTCTTCTTCTAATGAGGAAAGTTTGGCTTATGCTCGTAGTTTTTTTAATTTGATTCACCAATGTTGGTGACCTTATAATGCTAAAAAGCATGTAAAGCCTTTCGGCATACCCACTGTTATTGATGCTATTGTTCTTGGGGTTTTCGGCCCTCCAAGCTTGTCTGCTAACTCTCATTGGTGCCCCCCACTCCTAGTTGTTTGAAGGTGAAAATTGATGGCGCCTCACTCCCTTCTTATGTGGTCGGTATTGGAGTTGCATTCGGAGATGAAAGGTTCATTGTGTCAAAGTAGCAGGGCATCACTGAGAACATTGGGATAGCAACCAGGTGGATCTCGAGGCAGCTCTTTCATTGAAAAGTGAACCATGGATGTGTGAGGTTCATGGTATTGTTATTGAAGGAGACAACAAAAATGTAATGGACTTCCTCCGTAGCAGCATGGAGCAACACAAGTAGAATCTTGACCCTCCAGGCAGCCTGAACTTTGCTTTTCTGTTTGGAGTTCAAACAAGTTATTTTTTATTTTGTTCTGTGTTTTTGTAACAAGGCTGCTCATTTTTGTGCTCAGCATACCTTGATTGATAGTTTTTTGTACTCCTATGAGCGAGATTCGAAGAATCTCTTTACGCTTTCAGAGTTGGATATATCATATAGCTTTTGATGCTTGTTGTGCATAGTTTTGGACAACTTTTATACCTTTTCACCTTTATATTATTGCAAAATGCACACCATTCAAGAAAAAAAAAACTCATTGTCAAACTTGATTGGCAAAATTGAGAGCTCTAAGATGAAAATTGATAAACACAGTTGGGCTCCACATAATAACAATCTTCTACGTGACGGGAGTAAGAATATATTGAGCATATTTGAAAAGACCATGAGTTCATATGAGTCGGCAGCCCGACAAACTTTGTCAGTTCACCTTAGCTTGGCAATACCTCAATTCGTATCAACTCGGCAAGAATGATGGGTTTTCATCAATATGCCTTGGATCATTGCAACAACATTGGCTACACCTACAAACATAGTGTTGTACCTCATGATGGTTCAAGCAGTCACAATTTTTTCTTTCATGTGGCCATTTATGTAACCTCTCTTGAGCGTGGTCAACCTCGAGCCTATAAATAAGAGATGTCCTCCCCAAGTGAAGGGCTCACTCTTTTTTTTATCCTCTTTTATAGACTATTAGATTATCTTCTTCACTTTATCTTCTCTCACAAACTCTGCCTAGGTGATGTGTGAAATGCATATACAATAACTTAAAGATACTTTTAAGTACATTTATGTTCATGAACAACACAAATTCAGCTCTATAAGTTAATAAAAATGTTTTACTTGCTTAACACTTAGAACAGAACAATTTAGCTTGCTCAAACTCAGCTTGCTTATGACCATACTTCCATTGCTTATAGTATCAGTCAAGGCTTCCTCTAAAAATTATGATCAGGTACGTATTCTACAATTAAAAATAGCTATGCAAGCAGCAGAAACAAAAAATTAATCTAAATTGGCCTTTGACACAATCCAGACCTACTAAAGATCCAGCCCAAAAGGCAGAAAAAAAGAAGTGACCCAACACCGCCAGCCTTGACACACGTTGGTCAAATACAAATGTTCGAGTACGAATGGTCGAATGTGAAAGACCGACTAAAAGACAAAGAGGAATGTAAATATAAAAGGTTGAGGCTTTCAGTTGTCCGTCAAGTCGGCGGTTGACTTTGGAAAGAAAATTTTCAAGAAGATTTGAATCTTACTAATGATGTAACTAAAAAAACAGCAAAATGTCCCTAAAGAGTCGGTAAAAATGATAACCTATGCTTATTTTATATAAAGAAACTGTCTCCCTATAAAAGAGGAGGATTAAATATAAAATGAGCTCTGATCCCCAAAATTGGATCTCAGTTGGGTGTGGTACAATCCTCTCTTCTAGCATAACAGTTCTCTCCCACTCTTTTTCTCTCTCTCTCCAGCCTTCTCAAGCCCATGCCTTTGGGCATGACTCGCGGATAAATGGAACTCAATGGGTACTACAAAACTGAGGCTCTTGTTGAAGGTATGCATGGCAGGAAACTACACCAGCTGAAAAAAATGGGCTATAAGAATAATTCTTCAAAATAGCATACAGCGTCAGATACCTCATGTAAAGCCTATTCACTTTCCCGTGAAGATCAACATCCCAACATCCCCGTAAACAACCTGAGATGCACAATTCTGTTAATAATAGTTCAAAATCCACTGATATGCACCGTGAAGCCCTCATACATACCCTAGAATGATCTCAAAGCCCATCAAGTACAAAAACATCAGGTCGAAAATCATCAGAAATTGGAAAATAGTATATACAATAGAGGTGAAAAGAAGGGTACCTCAAGGGCATGCCTGAAGTGCTTATGTTTGTGTAGCTCGCGAACAACACGATTGAGCTGGTACTTTTGAATCATCTTCCCCTCCTCCGCCCATTTCCAAAGAGAGATCACCGCACTGCGCTTGGGGTAGATGAGAGTTAGCAACCTTTGCCCTACAATGCGGCCACCATTGGCGCCATTGCTGCTACGGGTATCACAGGAGAAGTCAGCGGAAGACGAGGTTGAGATGGCGCGGATTGCGACTGTGGACGATGGTAAGAATAGCTCAGAAAACAAAGTGGAGAGAGAGGAGCCACAGCACAGAGTCGGAGGACAAGTAGCATTACTTCAATTTCATTGTTTCCTTCAAGTTCAACCCGATCCCAAATTGGACTTCATGAATATAAATATACTTATTTCTTTAAAAAAATAATTTTTGTTTTCATGAATTAGTTTTTGTCACCCAAATCATTATAAATAACATATTTAACACTAAATTCTTTCTATTTACAAAAGACTGTCCAAAACTTTAGGGGGGTGTTTGGTAGTACACTTTTAACATATTTTACGCAAATCCTCCCAAACACAAAACCAATGAGTTAAATATGAAACTTCACTAAATCCATTATCCTCTTCTTCGCAATATAATTCCTGGTTTTTTTTTAAATACGATGGATGAGTGGATTTAACAGATTTAAGGAGGAAGGCTTCTCTCGTCACATAGGAGGAGATCGCCAAACATTGCGAAAGTTCTCGGTATCGTGGTTGCCAAATAACTCTTGTAGAATCTTCCTGTGTTATCATCTTTACTGGTCTTTTTCATATGTTTCTTGTCCTCCATCATTGGGCGAGCTCCATCATTTCTCTCAATCCACATTATCTCAATGGTCGGAAGGTTGCTCGTACGTCGGCTTCAAGCCTTTCAAGAAGTTTACTTTCAATCCTGCTGCAGAAATACCCCTCAATCTCCCTGACAATAGCTTAAATTTCTCCTTGTATTTCGTAACCGTCCCCCTTGAGTAAGAGCATAGAACTACTCGCGTAGGCCTCATTCTTGAATGCCTCGAAAATGCTCTAACAAACAATCCTTAAACTAATCCCATGAGTACATCGGATACCTTGCCTCAATCTACTAAAACCAAGCTAAACCCTCCAAACATAATCCTGTCGTCTTAAGATTCTCTCCCTCAGTTAACTCATTGACTGCAAAGTATTGTTCCACCTGATAATACTTACCCATGTGCATCTTCCCCTTCGAGCATCTTCTCCTTCGAAAATCGATATCTTCAAGTTTCTAACCGTTGCATCTCCATCCCAACTTCCTCTTCCTCTGGTATTTCCCCCATGTGTCTAGGGGTGAAGCTCACCCCTCCAGTCATAGTCATAAACAACTCTTGATTCCCTCTTTCCTCCTTCGTGCTCATTCGTGCCCCTTGCACCATCCGTCCAATTTTTGGCCCAGCCCCCTCTATTGGAAGTCTCCACTCCCCCTCCTCTTGGAGTCCTGAGGGGAAGCTCTTGGTAATAGATCATGTCCTCGTCCTCTCATTCGACTACTTCCCTTTTGGCCTAGCCAAAGATTCCCTGATCAACCATTAGTCAGGGTTTGTAGTTGGAGCCCTGGTTGAAGGTAGCACATAAATAAGAGATGCCCTCCTCAGGTGAAGAGGAGTAATTCATTTTTTTTTCCTCTTTGATCAACTATTACATTATATTCTTCACTTTCTCTTCTCTCACAAGCTTTGTCGAGGTGGTGTTTGAAATGTGTATTCTATAATTTATAGATACTTTTAAGTACATTTATGTTCATGAACAACACAAATTCAGCTCTACAAGTTAACAAGTTAAAAAAAACAAAAATGTTTTACTTAATTAACACTTCGAGCCAAAGAATTTAGCTTGCTCAAGCTCGGCTTGTTTATAACCTCCCTCCCTCCCTCCTTCGCAGGCTCTATTCCTTTGGGCATGACTCACGTATCCTTCCCAAGCTCTATCCCTTTGGGCATGACTCGCGGATAATATGGTATTCAACAAGTACTACAAGACTGACGCTCTGGTTGAAGGTATACATGGCATAAAAGCTATACCGGCTGAAAAAAATTGTCCATGAGAACAATTTTTCAGGATTACACACAGCGTCAGATGATCAACCATTAGTTAGGGTTTGTAGTTGGAGCCCTGGTTGAAGGTAGCATATAAATAAGAGATGCCCTCCTCAGCTGAAGAGGACTAATTCGTATTTTTTTTCCTCTTTGATCAACTATTACATTATATTCTTCGCTTTCTCTTCTCTCACAAGCTTTGCCGAGGTGGTGTTTGAAATGTGTATTCTATAATTTATAGATACTTTTAAGTACATTTATGTTCATGAACAACACAAATTCAGCTCTACAAGTTAACAAGTTAAAAAAAAACAAAAATGTTTTACTTAATTAACACTTCGAGCCAAAGAATTTAGCTTGCTCAAGCTCGGCTTGTTTATAATCTCCCTCCCTCCCTCCCTCCCTCCCTCGCAGGCTCTATTCCCTTGGGCATGACTCACGTATCCTTCCCAAGCTCTATCCCTTTGGGCATGACTCGCGGATAATATGGTATTCAACAGGTACTACAAGACTGACGCTCTGGTTGAAGGTATACATGGCATAAAAGCTATACCGGCTGAAAAAAATTGCCCATGAGAACAATTTTTCAGGATTACACACAGCGTCAGATAACTCATGAAAAGCAAATTTTCACTTTCCCGAGAATATCCGCATCCCAACATCCCCATTAGCAACCTGAGATTCACAGCTCTGCCAATAATAGTTCAAAATCCACCTTTATGCACCGCGAAACCCTCATACTTACCCTAGAATAATCTCAAAGCCCCTCAAATACAAAAATATGAAGTCGAAAATCATCAGAAACTCGAAGATAGACTACTCAAAAGAGATGGAAAGAAGGGTACCTCGAGGGCATGCTTGAAGCGCTTGTGTTTCCGCAGCTCGCGAACAACACGGTTGAGCTGGTACTTCTGTATCGTCTTCCCCTCCTCCGCCCATTTCCGGAGGACGATCACCGCACTGCGCTTGGGGTAGATGAGACTTAGCAGCCTTTGCCCTAAAGTCCCGCCACCACCGCCGCCGCTACGGGTATCATATGAAAAGTCGGCGGAAGACGAGGTTGAGATGGCCCGGATGGCGACTGTGGACGATTGTAAGAATGGCTTGGAAGGCAGAGTGGAGAGCGGGTAGGTCGCAGCACAGAGGCGTCGGGCAAGAAGCATTACTCGAGTTCAACCCGGCCCGAAATTGGACTTCATGAATATAAATACACCAGCTGCGTTATTTCTTTGAGTTTTTTTTTATTCTTAATTTTCTATTTTAGTTTTTTTTTTTTTACATATCACGACCTCAAATTTCGCTATTTATTTTTCTATTTTAGTTTGTTTTTTTTTTTTTTGGGGAGTTACATAGGAAACACCCAAACAGTGTTTTTTACATATCACGACCTCAAATTTCGCTATTTATATAATAAGCACCCAAAACTTACAAAAATCCAAAAAGTAATAACATACCAAGTGAAGTTCGCCCTCTCTCCTTCACTGGAAGGCTACCGGAAGGTCTTTTCTTTCATCCTCTGTCTGACAATTGCGGGCGACTCATCGAATCAATCTCTTTCTTCCTCCCTTTGATTGTTGTGGACGCATCATAGAATTGAGCTCTTCCTTCCTCCGTTCGACACACTAGAAAGGTCCAGCGGATGATCCTCTTCAACAATTCTCAGATGTCGCACGATTTGTTGCCCTAGTCGTCGCACGATAAGTTGTTTTGAAGAGTATTGGTTAGTTTTTGTAACCTTTCTAATATATTTTAGCCAGTCTCATTTGTTGGAAAGGATTCATTTCGTTGGACATGCCTGCAATGTGGCATTTATGTGCAATTTGAAGTTCAGATGTTAAATACATAAGAACTGAGTGGTATGCCTGTAAATCCTCTTTAATTTTTTCATTATACTCTGCATTGGTATGTTATGTTCTCTATTAGTCATCTACATTTCAGGAATCACTTCAAAGCCATTTGATCTGCATAAGAGTGGAGGGAAAATGAGAGATTTCTTCCTCCTTGTCGCTTCGAAGAGGAATTCTGTGTGCTATAAAGAAATGAAGAGATTCAGAGGAAATTTGAGGAGTTTGCTTGGGGAGAAATTAGAGATAAGTTTATTTACTTGTTGTAGTTTGTATGACGTTGTTTTTATATATGAATTCCGAGTTTTGTTGTGTTTTTCCCATGAGATCTGAGTAGTTTTCTCTGTCTTTCTCTTTGTCTTGAGATTTGTGAAATGGTGATATAAGCCATGAAAATGTTAAAGAAATTGTGATGATCTTTTCACTTCGCTCTTAATTTACTTTCAATCTGGCTAATTGATTTGTTAAAATATGTTGAAATTTACAACTAAAATGAAGATTACATCCAAGATTCAAAGAGGT
The DNA here is from genome assembly GCF_001263595.1 of Phalaenopsis equestris. Classification (NCBI taxonomy): domain Eukaryota; kingdom Viridiplantae; phylum Streptophyta; class Magnoliopsida; order Asparagales; family Orchidaceae; genus Phalaenopsis; species Phalaenopsis equestris. The sequence continues at coordinate 210,213 of NW_018165286.1, forward strand.
CAAAGCCCTTGGAAGTTTGGTGCAAATAAATAGGGAAATAACATTATCGGGCGTAGAATTGAAGATTTTAGAGTGACAGACAAAAATCTCCAATTCGGTCCTATCGTTTGGATGCTGAAGTGTAGACATTAGCCCTCAGGCGAGGGGAACGTGAGAGCTCCGAAGTGAGAGCCGATATCCTCCCAGTCTAGCCGTAGATTTAGTAAACAAGCGTAGGATTAATCAATGTTTTTTATGTCTGGACCAAAAAATAAATAATGGGTATGCTCTTATTTGACACAATACAACTAGATGTGATTCACTTTATACATTCACTATAATTTCTTGACAAGGAGGATGATGTTTTCTTATATATTGAATATCACACTAAAAACCTTATTAATATAATTAGTTATTTAAGAGTTATTAAAATTACATATTTATTTCAATTGCCTATTAGTGACAGATAAGCAAATTGAATTCTATTGTTGCGATTAAGTATTGTTTTTTCTAAAATCTTAGTTCGTAGTTCTAATATTACTCCCTGTGGGATCGATATCTAGGACTCTATTAGAGCCCTATATTACTTGAGTGATACGTATACTTGCGTTGATAAGTGCGACTTTACAATTACTAAATATTTTATACATACATCTTTATCGAGTGTATAACTGTTATTAAATTTTTTGTGCAGTTGCTAATGAATTAAATCTTTTAGCAGCAAGATTAAATACTTATATTTTTAAGCATATATAAAGTCGTTGTCACCCAGCGACACCCGACCTTCATATTCTTTTGCACTTGGCTTGTTTACTTTATTATGCAGTGTGCTTGTTATTCTCACTTTCTTGGCTTGTGGATTGTTTAAGTTCATTGCAAATATAATTTAGGCTCACTAAGGACTTAAAATTATAAATTTTCTACAAAAATCCTAATAAAATATTGAGATTAATCAAAATTTAGGATTAAAATATTTCAAGATTTTTTAAAACCCACTTTTAATTTCCTATGTGAACTTCGAGCCAGATTTAAAATGGTTTTATGTTACATGACTATCACTAAAGTCATACTGATAGGGCCTCCACATTAGGACTTGTTAGCTAATTGCATCATTTTGCATGTATCGAGGAGATGTTCCCACGCTTCTTCATCCCACCCAATCAAGCATAAGATTTCTACTTATGTGGTTGTCTAACACATTTAGGGTGTTAGAGACTTCCTCAATCCAGACTAGAAACAAGTTATTTGTGAGAGCATCTCGAATTTATAGCCATACCTCTCTTCTCTATCAACTCCAATAGCTTTTTCACCACTTTGACAGGTATAAATCCTAAATCTATTTTTTTCCTATAGTAGGTCATAGGATTTATAGTTTCCTTCTCTTGATCTTAGGGCTACCAAGGTTCCCTTAGACGACATAATTTATGGATTGCTGACAAGGGATATGTGGATGTGTTGTATTGACTACCTTCACAACTAGGTAGACTTAAATTCTTAATAGATTTGGATGACAGATTCGTGGTATCCTGACCCAACTATCTCTATCAGATTAATATGACTCTACCGTTCCTTTACTTGCCCAATTTGAGCCATGTCGCTCCTTTGACGCTTTGTTGATGTTGTCTCATAAACCCAACGAACATGACGACACCTATTTGGGATACGGTATTTCACTCTCCACTCTTTGAACAAGTTAGGTCAGAAAGCATAGTGCAGACTAGACGTACCGACTAGATTATTTCATAGGCCCCCATTCACCAATGAGCTGTTATCCATTCAGGACTGTGAGTGACTCACTCTCCGCTCTGTGGCTTGGCGAGAGCTTTGAAGGCACCATGATGCTCCTATAAGAAAACCATCCATTGCAAAACTGTCCCACCAATCATCACTTAAATGTAAGTTGGACTCCTTTAATCGAGAGTATTATTGGGCATCCTCCAAGATGTAATTAACCAAAATAATAATTTCCTTTGGGAGTGCTCTTGAACCCAAGACAAATACACAAATTTGGTTCCATGGTTACTTTAATAGCTTATGAAAGTATTTTTTCGTGGATAAATTGGCTTAAGATGTCTCGATCCGATCATATTTGGACGCACACTCTTGACTTATCGCATGAGGTTTACCTCACATATACTCTAAAACTTATTTCTTTAATTTATCTACCTAGTCTCCGTCATATTACCTCTTTTCCAATTCTTCCACTCCTCAAAATCGTTCTAAAGATTCAAGTAAGACGATTAGTTAGAAAAGGGAATCAATAGACGGTGATTAGACATGCCAGCGAATCCGAGTTATAGAAAGAACTGAAACACAATTAGTATTTCATAGAGCTTCAATAATATTATTAAGAGTGCATATAACTATAAAGCAACTATTTTATGTTAAAATAGTTACTTTAAAGTTATATGCACTCTATAAATATAGTATAGAAATATTTTTTTGTTGAAATGACATAATTGTATTGAAAAGAAAACTATATTGGCAAAAGAAATTGAAGTAGTATTAAAAAAGCTTCTAAATAAGATTTAAGCCTGATTGTCTGCCTTATTAGTCAATTCAAACTATACATCCTATATAAAGCTATAACTCGAGGTAATGTATTAGTTATTCTAACTTTTATTCAAAGTTAAATATGTTGGGAGCATAAATAGGTGGTAATACATATCTAACCTTAAAAAAGAACAACTTAGAGGTTCTAGATGAAATTGACTAATTGCACTTCCCTTTTAATGAAGTCAAATAGTGTCTGTCTAAAGAAAAAGCAAAAATACCAAACAATATGGAATGAGAAGCCATAACCAAATAATTTATAAGGCCAAGTGCCTATTGTCATCATAATACTTATGTTGTCCCCTTTAAATGTAATTCTAGAAAATTATATTAATTGTTTATACATTGTTTTTGACTAATTGGACATTTATTTTACATTTTTCCATCTTATATAGTGTTTTTATGATCACTCTTTGCTATATTATAGTTCTTTCTTCTTGTTGTAGTAATCTTATAATATTGTTGTATGATGGGTACTATGATTGCCGTATCAATTATTGTAACAGTCCCAGAAACCTTGTTCGAATCCTGACAAATGTATTCAAATTTTATTTGAATCATACATGAATCTTGCCCAAAAATGATTTGCACCATATCCAA
>NW_018165286.1:213900-242064 GCF_001263595.1 Phalaenopsis equestris
CATAATATCATTAAATTCATATTTATGATGATGTAATATTTACTCCACAATTTGAATTTAAAAATATAGACACATAAAATTCAGTTTAATTGAGTATTGGATTTGAGCATCAAATTTTGTGTGTCAAGATTTAAGCGAAATCCGCCTTTTAAAGCTGCTCTTCTGCTAGGGTTTAAGGCAGGAAAGAAAGGAAGTCGCCGATCTAGTAAAATGTCATCGATCTGCCGTTCAGTCGTGTCCGGCGCCAGATTCATCGCCGTTCGATCAAAAACCATGCTCCCCAAGTCCTCACCTTCGAGAAGAGCTGCCATTTTAGCATCCAGGTGAGATGATCACAATAGGCATTCGGTAGGTTAACAACCCTTATCTTTTTCCTACTCTCATGTATTAGGGTTTTGGCGTCCATTTTTTAATGTTTTTCAGGCCTCTCGCATCGGCTTTGGGAGGTCTGGTGTCACTGAGGCCTTTCCATAGCGCCACCGCGTCGGCCCGTCTGATATCGAACATAGCCGTTCACAGTTCCTGCTGGAGCTGGGTTTCTCAAGGTGAGGTTTTTTATGCCATGTTTGTTAAGAGTTTGCTGAAAAAAGTCTTAACATTGGGCTTTTTGCTGATCTCATGGGGAGCCATTAGAATGCCAATTGTAGCTAAGTTTTAAATGAGTTGAGTTTATGTAAGAGCTCAAGTGTTCAGCTCGTCTTGCTGAGCAAATAAACCAGTTTATTTTTTTTTTAGCACACAATTCTAATGTATTTATATTTCTCACAGCTGAAGTTTCATGTTTACACACAGAGCACTCAAATCTTGAATATCACATAAAAAATAGCACTATAACCACATTCTAATAGTCAAATACTCCTTTTAATGCATAGGTTTAAAGCACCGAAGTGCTATGTATGTAAATATGGAAGTTTAGGTGTGAGATATGTAAACACTGAAGAATTGTTTGCTAGGCATGAAAATTTCCCTGTTGTTTTTGTTCGACTCATTTACTTATCAGACAAGCATGAGCTCTTCATGAATATAAAATCTACTTAAAAGTCATATGAAATAATAAAATATGCATGTCATGATATATGCACGCGCGCGTGCACATGCTTACAAAAATAAATGTATGGATGTTTAGTGTAGACAATCTATATATAAAATGCACATATATTCACTCAAACTATTCATATAAATGCAGTCATGCTACTATCTAGCCAAATAAAATCAAATAAATCTTGTTCGTGCATGGCCTGTTAAATAAGCAAGCTTATAAACTATGTTGAATTTGAGCTTGTTGTGAAGCTGAAGATGATCCAATATGATGCGCGAATTTTTTTGAATTCCATTATTGTACCTTTCATTTGCAAATTGTTATTTTAATATGAAGGCTGGCTGTTGCGATTCACTTCATTAATATGGGGTATTGTAGTCAAAATGTTTGAACTGAAACTTGGCTGTGGATGTTAACTCTTAAATGTTACAAAGAAGCATCTCAATTACTTTAGTTGGCGACTAAAGTAGACAGAGATTAAAGGAGAACACTCAATGGAAAACTATCAGACAACTTAGAACTGGTTATTTGTGAAAATATTTGGATTAAACACTGTTCTAAGGTTGAAATATCCTCTAATCACAATATTTATATGGAGCTGAAATGATAAAGAATACACTTGAACTTGCATGCAAATATATTGTGTATGTATGACTTTGATGTTTTTGTCGAAGAAAAATATGCGTAGTAGTTATTTTGGTGTTATAAAAAAGATAGTTAGATGTTGAAATTTGTAAGATTATGGTAATAACCTCTAACCCCATTCAAATTTCTGTTAATATCTTATCATCATCTTTACTTCCATTTCTTTACTTGGGTTGGACCTCGTTAATAATTGATAATCGTGAAATAAACACAAAATTAAAATCTCAAAATAATCTCATACTGGATTTAAAATTTTTGGAGGCATTTGTTGTGAGTCTAGTTATGTAGCTATTGGTTGATTAGAAATGAGTTAATTAGAAATGAGATGGTTGAACTTGATGTTGATGAGGATGCTTAGTTAACAAGCATGAATTAACATTGTATGCTATAAATACAACTAGTTAGGGAGGATTATGATATGAGAATATGAATTGGCTTTTTACCATTTTATCTTTTATCTTTATTTCTTAATTTTTTTGGAGCGATTGAGTAGCTTGAACTGCTTAAATTAGGTTCCATGATCTAAACATTAGTGCTCCCATTGCTCCTTTTTTGTATTGAGAAATGCCAATAACATCCATCACATTGTGTTTTTTTTTCTAATTTTCACTGCTAACCTCATTTAAAATGTGTTTCCACCATCAGCAATTCCAGATCCGATAATCATTGTCCTCAATCAATGTCATCAATCCACACATTCCTTCCACAGGCATATTGTCGTTGTATTCCTTTGCCATGTACAGATCTGCTAACAACTCCTTCCACGAGTAGACTCAACCTCATCCTAAGAACCTTTATAGATCCACACAAGATTTTGCTGTCACACAAAAAGCACACTAGATGTCCACCTCATCTCAAGCCTCCTTGATTGTGGAAGATTTTGCATTCTTTTAGCTATTATTAGATTAGCCCTTTGTCTGAGCCCCTAACCATGTTGATGCCTCTCAAGCTGGATTAGAAGATAATTTTGAAAAGTAAATTTTGAGAATAAATAGATGAAAATCATCCTAACTTTTATCATTTGAAGAAAGCTATAGCCACAGAGATGATTTTGTTGGGCATACATGTTCCCATAGCACGGGCTATAAGGGAGTACCTATGGTATAGGAGATCAAATCTCAATTTGAAAGGCCATACTTGATTTTACGATTGTGTATAATTTTACAATAATAAATACATAATTTAAGAAAATAGAAAAGCATTTGATAAAGAGATTTTTTTCTATTGTCTTAAATTATATATTTAAGAAAATAATTAAAGTCACAAAAGATTTCCTTGTAAGGATTATTAAGATGATTTTAAGAGAAAACTTGACTTTACAACAGAAGGTAGAAGTTATGGATATATATCATGGTATTATAAAGAAAACAATAAAAATAAATTATGGTCTTTGGATGAGGTGGTGGAGTTTAAAATGTAAGAATTTGTTAATCTTTCAGGATAGGTGGCCAAGAGAGTCAAATTTGAATCCTTTTGTTTAGCCAAACCTGATTTAGGATAAATAAATTGTACACTAATAAAGAAATTTTGTAATCAAGCGAAGATATACAAATGGTCATTAAAGAAAAAAAGTAAGTTTTATTTTATTGAGGCTTCTAATCATTATAAAAAGTTAGAAGACCTCCAAAGAAGATATTGTATAATGCAGAAGCTATGACTTTATATACTGTGCTAAGATAGTTAATTTTTGTATAATCAAGCTATGGGAGAACCAATTTGATTTTTGCGCTAAGATAGTTAATGAAAAGTTATATCAAACAAATTACGGGTTTTCATAAGAATTTTTATTGAATTTGATGGGTGTGGGTGTGTGTCTACACACACACACACACACACACACACACACACACACACACACACACACACATATATATATATATATATAATCAAACAAATTACGGGTTTTCATAAGAATTTTTATTGAATTTGATGATGCATATGTTTAAATACCATGATAATTGAATTGATATGCTTGAAGGCATAAATTTCTAGTTCAAAACTATGTTGTAATTATTAAAAATACACAGTGAGATATTGTATTAGAAGCAATTATAGAGTGATCCATGAGCTTGCAATGATCTTAGATTTACATCAAGGTTTGATAGTGTGTTCATATGTTTTTGTATTGGTTATGCAGATGCTTGTAAAGTATATTCAAAGTGCAGTGCCTTAATAATAATATAGTTATAATTGATTTGACAACCATTGAAATTAATGAAAACTTTGATTGGTGGAGGAAATTTTTAAAAGATAGGCGTCTTATATTTAATGGAATTATTTTGAGTATATGATATGTAATTTTAGTTCGCTTGATGTTAATAATTATCATTCAATATTAAATGTTAAGATGATATCTAGGTGTAATAGCTTTATGTTTCTTAGATTAATTGTGGGTTTGTTTGGTTTGGAGTTTTTTGATTGTGAAATAAAAGGATGCAAGAGTTTTAAAAATTTAGATGTTTGGTTGTATGAAATATAAATTCAATTTAATGAGTTGATATTTGAAAATTTTCTTTTGTTCATTTTGGGTGTATTTAAAATTCTTAACAACTAGGGTAAATTTCAAATACGCTATTTTGCAAAAATTAGAGAGCATTTCTCTTCACAATAACAACAAATATGCTCAACGATTTTGGCATCACGTGATGCTACCTCTCCAACCCTACGACATCTGGTTGCAACATCATGGCCTTTCCTCATGCAACAACTTTCTTAGCATCTTGCCACATGTGACCTTTCTGCTCATCCTGCTCGACCGACTGTGCCTCCACACTTGGTAATCTCACCACTCATGCAGGGATTCTGTTTCCTCATCGATCACACATTCTTTCCGATAACATCAAGTCCGTACTTTTTTTCTTAAACTATATTTTTTTCTTACCTACAAGTAAATACCTGTAGCTAATTTCATGTATTTACTTTACTATCAACCAAAAAGATTTGAGCATTCAGAGTATGTTATAGTTACTTTATATTGCATTTAACACTTGAATTCTAAAAACGCTAAACTCCTCTTTAAAAAAATTTTGGAGATATAGATAAAATATAACTTCTAGAGTTAAGGCTTACTAGCTAAAATGAACAAGTGCTTTTTGAAGTATATGTGATAAGAGGATATCATAGAGGATTAAATATAAATTTAATAAATTCACAACTAGGCTAATTTTGTTGTATGGAATTGAATGTTGGAATGCATGAATATCATTTTAATATCTAATTTGAGTGTCGGGACAATGCGAATATTGTAATGTTTGTTCAATAAAATTAAGAAGAATAAATTAATACCTAATTTTATTAGAGGAAATATTGGAGTAACATGAGCTGAAGTTAATATGATGAAAAATAGACTTGGTTGTTTGGATATCTGCCAAATAATTAGAAAAAGCTTCTATTAGATGAGTTGATAAAATCAATGTTAGAGAATTAGAAAATACATGGATTATATTGATAGAGGTTTGAAATGATTTGCGTAGAATATGTTTATCACCTCAGCCAACACTCAGCAACAACAAATGAAAATGAGGATTTAAACACCTCAAATCCATGTAAGTCATGATAAGACTGATAATGATGATTAATACCTACATAATTTTTCTAAGTGTATGCTAGGTTAACTCTTATAATTATCACAATCTTGAACTGCTTCAAATTTTTGTATCAATTTTTTCTTTCTGATAATTTGGTCGCCTTTCTAATCTTCATTTTTTCATTAAAAATATTCAACAAAGAAACTACTCTAACATCTCAATCAATTTTCCAAATCTCAATAAATATATCGTTTGAACCTAAAGCTTGCATCTTCTTTAGAACTAAGTCGATTTCATTTTTTTGTTAAATTGATACATTCTATACTTCATGATTATGTTAATTAGGAATTTTCAATTGAATTTGTTTATTAAAGCTCTTGTTGAAGAAGTTCTTAAAATAGAATTAGCATTTTTTTTAATTTTGTCATCTTTAGCTAAGTTTGTAATATGTTTACTTTTAATACATTTAATTTAAACAAGTGATATTGGAGTTAACCTAAACCATTAGTGAAAGCGAATATTAGTACTCACAAGCAAATTGAGTTACAATCAAAGACACTTGAAGTAGGAAAAATGCAAACACAAATACTCGTTAGAGCGAAGTTCGAAGGTGGCAAGCTGCTGTTTGAGGTGGTGGAAACTGAGAGTTGTACGTCGTAGGGCCATCTAGGGATAGCTGCGGGGAGGCTAGAAGGAAGATGAGAAGGTGGTGACAACAAGGGGTGTAAGGTTGTTCGATGACTAGACAACAAGTAGAAGAGGGTGGGAAGGGGCAACAATAAGCATGGAAGGGGCGACAACAAGTAACAAGTGGACTGCAAAGGGCACCAACAATAATAGGTGGACAAGAAGAGCAACAACAGGCAGTAGAGGGGTTGGAAGGGGCGACAACCCATAGAAGAAGAATGATACACCCCACCTCGAGATGAAATATAGTTGGAGCACTTTCTCACTAGGAGGAAAAATGATACATCGGAGGCTGTCATGATAGAAATCTCAATAAAAAATATCCTAAAACTCGAAAACAATATGTATATAGACGTAGGATAATGAGGAGTGGACCCTGTTGTGAAAAGGAGGGAACTTCATGCCTGGAAGGACTGTTTGGTCCCTCCTTGGCTCAAACCGACCTGAAGAGTGGACCCTGTTGTGAAAAGGAGGGAACTTCATGCCTGGAAGAACTGTTTGGTCCCTCCTTGGCTCAAACCGACCTGAACTAAACCGAAACATCACTACTTCGTCACGTTTTAGGCAGAAGGTGCCTCTTGCCAGTCTCCAAAGGTTGTGGGAGATTCGATATCATTTTTCGAAGCTTTTATCAGCCCATTGAAGGTGGCAGAGTTGTTGTAACCCCTGAGGTTGAAGGGTCTTCACTTGTGTTGATATGACCATCTAGATCCCACTGTTGGTTGCAACAGTTCCCAAAACAGCTGAGGAGCTTTATCCACTTGCGAGCAGCGATCCGTATCAGTTCAATCTTTAGGGAGTACACTAGGTATATACTGTTGAATCCTCCCAAAGTAACCCCAGATTGACTCATCCCAATTTGAAGTGATGGCATCCAAACTCTTCTCGAGTGGTGGCAACTCTGGCTGTAAGCTATTAATCAGAATCTCCTCAAACTCTCTCTGTACGGGTTGCGATGTGTCTTCAATAGACTCATCTATCACGGTCTTTTGTCAGCACCAAGACTGATCCTCCCAATACTTTTCGGGTGGCAAGAGCACCTGTAATCTCGGGCTTTGCAGAAGATTGAAGGTTTATGTGTTTGTCATCTTTGGTGAATCATTAGGTGTTTCTGTACCAATCATGTTGAGTCTTGTGATCATAAAACTACAGTTTTCTCAATAAAAGGGGGCAAACATTCATGGGCACCACATCGCACCAAAGTTGATCGTGCAACTAGCTCTCAATTGAAAACTCCATGAAACGCCTCCTGACAATGTTGATCATGTTCTTCTTTTTCAACCCTGTCAAAGAATATAACTGGGGATGTCTCTGAGTCGTGATGCTCAATTTGTCCACTATCAGTGTTTTTTTTTTAAATTCACAATCAGTGTTCACACCACATTTTTGCTCCTACCTCCATTAATGTTGGTGCTGCATACCTTTCCCTATGCAACAAGTATATAATATATTGTGACGAAGCCATTGTTGCTCCCTTGGCGCCTGAGTCGAAAGGACTTGTCGAACCACAAACATCTTGCTCTTATCTGGTGGATACTGATACTCCTTACCCTTTTCTTCATTTGCTTCCTCGTCGCTAGCTTCTTTCACTGCACCTTACTCGATAAAGTCTACAACTCTGCTCGTCGGGAAATTGGACGTGATGTGCATAAATGCATGACATGAAACATTTTTTAGTTGGGACTATAGTGGGCGTGTTACTCTTCTTAGGCTTCTTCTCACTTTGAGTGGCTCTGTCCTTATCTTGTGCGGTCTTCATAACTCTTTAAAGGGTACTGTTAATGTCTCCAACTGCAGGTGGCTGTCTGATCTTCTTAGGCATCTTCTCACTTTGAATGGCTTTGTTCTTGTCTTAACCAGCCTTCTCAACTCCCTGAGGCGTGCTCTTGTTGATGTCTTCCACTGTCGTGGCTGTCTGAATGGTGTTGGTCGCTCTCTTTATTTCTTCTATCTCTCCACCCTCAATGCTAAGATCTGAGCATCTTCCAGTGACCAACAGGGCTGCAATTGAACAACATTATTGATAGTCGGCTTCATACCTTCTAAATATCTGGCTATAGTATTGTAAATAATAACAAAATTCTTTATTCGTACTGTCAATTTTGTAAAATTATAGTTGAGAAGATTTTAAAGAAAATAAAGTGTGATAAAATAGTAGAATCTAATGGTATTCAAATAGAAGTGCACAAATGTTTTAGGAAATCTGAAATTTTTTTGGTTTATTTAACTTTTTAATATTATTTTAAAAACAAAAAAGATGTATAATGATGAAGAGTGAAGAAAGAGTCTGTTGGTTCCTATTTTTAAGAATAAATATGATGAACAAGAGTGTGTTAATTATAGAAAAATTAAGTTAATGTGTCATACATTAATTATGGGAGAGATAATTGAACATAAGTTACAAATTGATACCAAAATTTCTCAAAATCAATTTAGATTGTTGTCGGACATGTCTATTGTGGATGCTATACATTTATTAAGAAGTTTGTTGGAGATATGGAGTAAGGAGGATCTATAGATGATTTTCGTTGATTTTGAAAAAGTTTATGAAAAATTTCAAAAGTACTTTGGATAGTTATAGAAAAAAAATGTGTTGATATTACTTATATTCAAGTCATTTTATATATATATATATATATATATAATATATATAATATTCTAGAGTTGTTATTTGTGTTCGAACACTAGAAAAATTGACGGAGTATGTTCCTATTTCAATTGGATTACATCGGGACCAGCTTTAGTTATGAATGTTCTTATTTTTTATTTATTTCACATGAGGATGTACTTTGGTGTATGCTTTCCATTGATGTATCCTTGTGGATAAAACTTGAGAGAGCGTTCATGAAGAACTTGATTTATGGAGGTCAACTTTAGAGTCTAAAGACTTTCATTTGAGTTGATCGAAAATTGAATACATAATATAATTTTAATAGTAGTAGATATTGCAGCGCGGTTGTAACAATGAGTGATCAATTCATTAAAATGAGTGAACTTTTTAGATCTCTCAAGTCTGTCATTCAAAGTGATGGTGATATAGATGGGGATGTTGTTAGTAGAATTTAAGTTGGATGGTTGAAGTTGAGAAATGCAGCAGGCCTACTTTGTGATAGAAAAGTACCACTCAAAGGAAAATTTTATAAGATAATCGTGAGACCTGTAATGCTTTATGATGCAGAACGTTGGCCTGTAAGAGAAGCATAAAATTAAGTGAAGTGTTGCTGAGATGAGAATGGTTAGGTGGATGGGTGGCTTTACACTAAAAGACAAAATGCGAAACAATATATCCATGAAAGTTTTAGAGTTACTCCAACGGCTGGCAAGATTAGAGAGAGTCATCTTAGATGGTTTGGTTAAATTAAAAGTCAACCATTTGAGGATCAAGTTAAGAGAGTAAGTGTTTTAGATTTGACTTATGTTATGAAAGGTAGAGATAGACCTAAAAAGACTTGGACATGTTGTATAAAAAATTATCTTAATTTATTAGAATGAAATGAAAATGACACTCAAGAGGACAATAGAGAAAATGATTCATGTAGCCGACTCTACTTAGTTGGATGAAAGGTTGTTGTTGTATCTTGCATGCACTCAAAAGATGCAATTATTCTTCTAATCATTGAAAGAAAAAAAAAATCATGCTGGGTGAATGAGCTAATTTTGGACGCCTTATTATTTGGAATGCATTTAGTCTTTCGTAATGCAAATAATATGTACATGTAAGAGTTTATAAATTATTCAATCAGTCATTAGGTAAAAGTTTGTAATTTTTTTTGGTTTTTTTACATTGTAGTGCTTGTCTCCCCTTTTTGGACTAATTGCCACTCATACTTTACGAGCCCAAGATTCTTATATTCATCCTATACAAACCCCCTTATTGTTGTTGTTGTTTTTGGATTCTCCCCATTGTTCTTAAAAAACCTTGTTGGAAAGTTCCTTGAAAAGTTCATAGTTCATTGAATTGCCAAGCTATATAGGCGATTCCAAGATTAATTTTTCAATTCATTAACCACCACCTACTTAATATTTCCAATAATTATAATGAAAACCTTTGCAATGTCGGTGGTTAACAATTGACCTTTTGCAAAATGGTATGCTATAGATTCTCCCAAAGATGTTATTCTCTTGAAGAGAGTTGGACTTTGATACCTTTGTAGGTTCTATGAACACGCAAAAAACATATGAGAATAGCCTGAAATTTCACTCAGGAATGGCATTGAATGAAGCGATAAATACTTGTGAGAGCGATGGCGGCTAGTAAAATATAAAGTAAGGGTCTGTTTGAGGCAGCTGCAACTTATTAAAGGAAGTTAGGAAGCTGCTGAAAAATAATGTGGTGTTCAAAAAGTTACGGTGGGTATTACAATTTTTTTTTAAAAGTCACATCGCAGCTAAAAAGTTGCCACCGCACCTAACCAGAACCGGTGTGAAAACACAGATTTCAGCAGTAGCTTTTTGAAAAAACTGTCAAAATACAGTTTACCCAAGCAGACAAACTGTGCGGTACTACACCGCCATCGCACTGCCGCTCCAAACGGGCCCTAAATCACATAACATAATGATTTTTAGTGTGTAGGCTATATCTCAAACCCATGTCTACGATGTATGATTGAAGCACCTTGGCTTCTCCAGTATTTTACCTATCTATACAAATTTTAAACTCATGCGGCGTTACAAAAGCTTATAAAATCCTTATTTGGGTTTTCCAGTCGTCTGCAACATTGCAGTATTGTTTAATTTTTATCTTTGTTCTTATTTCTCTCTCAAAAACTGCAATATCCTATTACGACTAATTTCTGCTATATACATAAAGCCACATTTTTTACATATATAACACACAATTCTTATGTATTTACATATCTAACGCCTAGACATTCATATTTACACGGACATTCATATTTATAACGCCTAGACATTCATATTTACACGCATACCACTTAAAATTTTGACATCACATCAAATCTATCACCATCACTATCTTTTTAAAAGTGAAATGTAAACCTTTTCATGCATAGGTTCATGACACCACTGTGTTAGAAGTATAAACCAAACTTTGGGGGCTAGATATATAAATACATAAGAATTGTGTGGTATATGTATTAAATTTCCCTTATTTTAATATTGTTATTCTGTTCAGCAAGGAATAAATCCTTATCCATTAATTTGGCTTCCTAAACTCATTAACTAGATTTTGCATTCCCCCGGTGAAGATGGCAGTGCTGCTATTATGCCTGCAAATGCCTGCGTTGAAGATGTCAGAGAGGTAAAATTGTGTTCTATACATCATTTTTTTTGCTATTATGTTTACTTCAATTAGAGGCACAATGAGATCTAGTTTGCTGAGGAAAATTTTGCTATTATGTAACCCAATGTTTTAAAAGCTTGAAGGAAGAAAAGGTTGGGGATTTACATGCATATCCATAAAGTTCTATATATTTATGTATTTTTTTGTAAGATTTACATACATACCACTGAATTCTTATGTTTTCACATTTCTAACACTTAAACTTCAATATTTTCTATGCATGAAAAGATGCATTTCACTTTTTTAGAAGCTAAAAATGGTGGTATTTTTTATAAATGTAAAAATTAAAAGGGTGTTAGATATGTAAATGCATAAGAACTGGGTGGTATGTATGTAAATGCCCTATATTTATTTATGCAATACTATTCTTTTAAGTGACACAGAAAGTATCACAAATTTAATTTATCTAAACTGAAGTACACTTTTTCATATATTTTTGATTTTATTTAGACAATAGGATTTAATTTTGTGTTATTTTTGTAAATCCCCAAAAAGATGATGCTGTGAATGGATATCAATGTGCAACTAACTATTACATCAGGTTTGCGTTAGGAGTCCAATGATGGGGAGCCAAATGTCAAGCGGGCCTTACTGTAATACATTGAGATTGACTAGTGTAAAAATGATGGAGCCCGCTTGACACGTGGCGATCTTCCATTGGACTCCGAACGCATCCGGAGTCTTGATGTAATATTTTTTCGATTCTTACTGCATGATTGAGAAATTGGAGTGCGTGCGAAGAAAAATTAAGTAGACTAAATGCAATCAAATTAATTGCATTTATTTTGCAACAAATGTGTAAATAAAATTGAAAATTTTAAATAATTTTAATTATTATTATTTCATTTCCTTTTAGCCATACATAAATGCTAATAGCGCCCAGTTCTTTCTGTTTTTATTCGGCATTGTGGTCTCATAGTTCTTTATTTAGTAAAAATTAAAATTATTTGAATTATGGGGCAATAGTTTCGATATAATTTTTCATTTTCATATAATTTAATTAAAAATATAATGTCACTGTTTTTGCCAAAAAAAATTCTTTGCGGACTCCTGACGTAGCTCTACGTGCGGCGCAGGAAAAAAATTTCTTTGCGGACTCCTGACGTAGCTTTACGTGCGGCGCAGGGTATTCTTAAGTTATTTTTAGGTTATTTCTGGGTTATTTTCAATAATCCAAAACCGTGGTATTTATTTTTGGGTTATTTCTGGGTTATTTCAGGATTATTGAAAATAATTCAGAAATAACCTGAAAATAACTTATGAATAACCTACAATGCACGTAGAGTTATGTCAGGTGTTCCGACAGAAAATGCGCGTCTGTTTTTTGGGGGCGATATACATGCACACCACGCAATATTTAGGTTTTCACTCATATAATAATGATTTTATTAAGGGGTATTTTCATACATACCACCCAAATTTTTCTGTTTTTGCATATCTAGCGTTTTGCATTCATAAAAAAAATATCATTGTTTTTAACTTTTATAAAGTGAATAAACATTTTTTTACATAATTTTGGTGTGGGATATATGTAAAAATTAAAGTTTAGTTGTTATATATGTAAATATGTAAAAAGTGAGTGGCATACATGTAATCTCACTTTTATTAACGTGTTATTGTTGAATCGAACGATCTCGTTCCATTCATGATACCACATAATCCGGCATAAGATTTTGAAATCCTCTGACTAAGAAAGGAAAAATAGAAAGCCCTATATTTACCAATGAGGATTAGACTTTCGCTCAGCGAATGCCCGTGATGTGATGAGTGTCCTTTGTCTTGATTAGCTTGTATTTATTATTGAGCAGGGGGTATTTTCAGTTGGATTTATGCGTCGAACGCGAAGTTCTTTTTTTGCGAGTGGATTTGTTTGGAAGTAATAAAAAAGAGGAAGGACATGTAGTATTTAAACATACAAATATTAAACATTTGAGTGTTATGATTGTAAAAATGAAAATTTAGGTGTCCTCATTGATTTGGTGCATGTGTGTGTATGTTTGGGTTAAACATCTTTATTAGAATGATTATATCTATTGGATTTTACATACAAATGCGTTCACAGGGCGTCCACTATTGCTCCTCTCTCCTCGCATAAATTAATGGAATTTTTGAAGTAAATTTAATTTTCATATTTGCTTTTTTTTTTAACAATATAATTGTTTATTTTTATCTCTTTTAAGCTATTTTTTAAAAATTAAAATCACTTATTTTGAAATATTTAAAATAATTTTTAGGTGTAGGGTAGTTTTAAAAAAAAATAAAAATATATATATTTAATAAGCCAAATATATTTTATTACTTGAGCGAGAAAGGAGATGATATAACTAGGGCTGTTAAAACGGTTTGTTGTTCGCGAACAACTCGTGTTCAACTCGTTAAGAAGCTCGTGTTCGGCTCGTACGCTAAGGTAACGAGCCGAACACGAACAACGCAAACAAATATTTGTTTGTTCGTGTTCGGCTCGTTTTGGCTCGAAATACTACTAATCAATTATATATATTTTTTTGATGAATAGTTTTAGAAAAAAATTAATTGACTACAAGACAACAAAGATTTATAATTAATTAAAATATTAATGAAGAAAATAGAATAAAAATTATTAATTTAGATTCAAATGATGTTTTAAATCTTGCCCCAATCCTTAACATCTTATGGCTTCACGATTAGTGTTATCAAAACGACTCTTTGTTCGTGAATGGCTCATGTCCGGCTCGCTAAGCAAACGAGCTGAACACGAACATACTTTTTGTGCTCAAAATATACTCGTGTTCGGCTTGTTTACACCCCTAGATGTAACGATTAATTTAAATAATATTTATACATCATAAACGTTGAAAAAATAAAAAAAAAAATATTTTCGCATATATGTCATGTATTTGCATTAAAGTGTCAAAATAATTTTTGATTATTTGTCTGTGGATTTAGGGCTCGTAGAGTTCATTCTCTTGTATGTTACCCTATAATAAGCTCATTTGCAAAATAAGATCTGCCCACAAGAGAACTACCTAAGTGCTTGTCATAAAATGCCTATTGTAGGGAGTTAGAAATATAAATGCAATTAGAGAGGAGATATATAATACTCTATAATTCCATCTCAGACAGAGCTTATGTTATGTCAATGAAGCAATGCCGACTTATGATTTTCTTAGCTGAATAAATATGTGTTCACACATTAAATACTATATCCATAAAATGTATGCCAATTATTAAGGTGACACTTTTGTAATCTCAAAAATATAAATAAAAAAAATTATATCAAATAAGTGAATTGAGCGGTTAAGTTTGTGAGATTTGGAATATGTTTGATCTTTCAATTATGCACTGAGAGATTCTAAAAGTGGTTTAACAATTTAATTTGGACTTGATTTGACTTAAATTGAACCAATTTGGATGACTTGAGTTTGTCAGGTCGAGCTGACCAATTTGACTGCAATTATACTGAAATCTGAGTAATTAATAATCTTTCATCAAAATTTTAATGTTTCTTGTTCAAAAATTATCTTGAGATTCATGAATTTGCTCAAAATTCATGTCAGATGATCAAAAATTTTTTGATAGCTAATCACTCTTTTATAATTTATTATTTATTTTATCTTGAAAATTTATAGCATGGCATCCAAATTGAATTTTGATTTAAATTATTATAACAAAATTAACAATATTATTTATTTCTTGTATTGGATCGGATCATGCTGAAAACCGGCCACTTCTACATCGGGCAGGCATTTTATCCCACTTTTCTTCTCAAATCAAATCCCTTTGATCGTCTTCCCAGCTCTGTCGAGAAGTCTACCTCCGGTCAATGCCGGCGCCTACTCAGCTCTTTCCCTAATTATTAATTTAGATTCAAATGATGTTTTAATTCTTGCCCCAATTCTTAACATCTTATGGCTTCGTGATTAAGGTTGTCAAAACGACTCTTTGTTCGTGAACAACTCATGTTCGGCTCGCTAAGCAAACGAATTGAACACGAACACACTTTTTGTGCTCAAAATATACTCGTGTTCGGTTTGTTTACACCCCTAGATATAACGATTAATTTAAATAATATTTATACATCATAAACGTTGAAAAAATAAAAAAAAATAGATTTTCGCATATATGTCATGTATTTGCATTAAAGTGTCAAAATAATTTTTGATTATTTGTCTGAGGATTTAGGGCTCGTAGAGTTCATTCTCTTGTATGTTACCCTATAATAAGCTCATTTGCAAAATAAGATCTGCCCACAAGAGAACTACCTGAGTGTTTGTCATAAAATGTCTATTGTAGGGAGTTGCAATTAGAGAGGAGATATATAATACTCTATAATTCCATCTCAGACAGAGCTTGTTATGTCAATGAAGCAAAGCCGACTATGATTTTCTTAGCTGAATAAATATGTGTTCACACATTAAATACTATATCCATAAAATGTATGCCAATTATTAAGGTGACACATTTGTAATCTAAAAAATATATAAAAAAAAAGTATATTAAATAAGTGAATTGAGCTGTTAAATTTGTCAGTTTTGAAATATGTTTGACATTTCAATTATGCACTAAGAGATTCTAAAATTATTTTAACAACTTAATTTGACTTAAATTGAACCAATTTGGATGCCGTTGAATTTGCCGGGTCGAGCCGGCCAGTTTGACTGCAACTATACTGAAATCTGACTAATGAATAATCTTTCATCAAAATTTTTATATTTCTTGTTCAAAAATTATGTTGAGATTCATGAATTTGCTCAAAATTCATGTGAGATGATGAAAATTTTTTGATAGCTAAGCACACTTTTATATTTTATTATTTATTTTATCTTGAAAATTTATAGTATGGCATCCAAATTGAATTTTGATTTAAATTATGATAACAAAATTAACAATATTATTTATTTATTTATTTATTTATTGTATCGGATCGGATCATACTGAAAACCGGCCACTTCCACATCGGGTAGGCATTTTATCCCACTTTTCCTCTCAAATCAAATCACATTGATCGTCTTCCCAGCTCTGTCGAGAAGTCTCCCTCCGGTCAATGCCGGCGCCTACTCAGCTCTTTCCCCTCATCTCCTAAAATTCTCCGCAACGCAGCGCAACTCAACCGTGAAGGAAAGAAGCAATCTCTTCCTTCCGAGTTCAGATAGTTGGAACTCGAGATAAGGAGGACGAAGTGGATTACCGCGTGGAGGCTGCGAGGAATCGGAACCGGCCGGAGATCGGCGAGGGATTAGATGGCCCCCTTCGCTCAGGAGAAGAGCGTGCTTCTCCCGGTCGTTGATTCTCCTCTTTCCGGCGATGAGAGCCTCTTCAAAGGCTCCGGGATGACCAAGAGGGGTGCTCGCGCTGCTCTTTCGTACATGCTCTGTGCAGGTTAGGTCTTCCTCCTGTGCTATTCTTTTTCCGATCTGTTTTGATTATCCTCTTTGGTTGATATTGGGAGTGGGAATCATTAGCATGGTTTGACTGCATATCATTCTACGGAGGGGGAGGGGGGCGTTCGGCACAAATTTTATTTGGAAGGTTTATATACACGCTGCTTAATTCTTATCATATTTCATATCTAGCCCGCATTTTTTAATTTTTACATATGTACCACCTTTCTTATGCATGAGAAGGTGTATATCACATTTAGAAGTTGGAAGATATGCATACATAGCAGTCAATTCTTATGTAATTACCCATCTAATACCTAAACTTCAATTTTTAGGTCTATGGAACCTTAACTATGCATGGAAAGTTGTATTTCACTTTCTTAAATTTCAAATAGTGTTTTTTTAATGTAAAATAAAAGAATTGAGTGGTAAATTTTAAAAAATAAAGGTTCAGTTTTAGATATGTGAACACATAGGAATAGTTGGTGTGTGAGAGAAAAATATCTAACATGTAAACTTCACTCTTTTACATTTATAACACCAAAATCTTTCATAGCACACCAAAACTACTACCATTTTAACTTTAAAAAGAAAAAAAAAGGAAAAAAAAACTTTTTTGGCATAGGTAAGGTGAAATTTATGTAAAAATTAAAGTTTTGGTGTTAGACATGTAAAAACATAGGAATCCAGTGGCATGTATGTAAGTCTTCCAAACAGAAACAACCATCATTACCAGTCCAAAGCTTATTTGAGAAAAGTTGAGGTCTGATAATGGGTCAATATTTACTCTTGAAATTGCCCTACTACTACAACAAAATGAACCCAAATCAGAATTTTCAAGTCCTACAACGTTCTTTGGAAGCAATGTGGCACAACCTAATTTAGTAATGGTGAGTGGTAGGCAATGGTTTTCGTAGGATATCACTTTCAGATGGCCTCAACTTAAATCATTTGCCGTTAAAAATAAGAAAGTGTGGGCTACGGCCTCACCCGCATTTGATATGCTAAAATTTAACTCAATCTTATCAAAAAGGGTTGACTAAGTTTAAAATTAAATTAGATTAGGTGTGCAGGGTTTATGAACTTTGAGTGGAAAGAATAGGGCAGGCGCACATTACTGATTATAAAATGGAAGATTTACATACATACCATTGAATTCCTGTGTTCTTACATATCTAACACCAAAACGTCATTTTTACATACATGCCCACATTGCCTGTGCAGCAAGAGATGTATTTAACTTTTTTAAAAGATAAAAATGATAATATTTTTGATGTGATATGAAAATTTGGGTGTTAAAAATCTAAAAAGTGAAGTTTAAATGTTTGATAAGTAAATACATAGGAATTGGTTATGTATGTAAATGCCCCATATAAGCAATAATAAATAGTAATTCCTTGCATAAAAGTAAATTAAATAGGAATATTAGAAGTTAGTGTGTTGGTAAATTAGGAAAATAATTGATAATGAGTTGAAAGATAACATTTTTACTTGAGAAGAGTTAGTACTAGGATGATTGCTCTTATGATTATTAGCGAGTATATTATAAATGCATTTATGCTGGTATTTTTCAAGTTAGATTAAAAGATTGAAAGTTGGTCAGCTTTGAGAATAGATGGATGAACTGTTATAATATATGCTTTGTGAATAAAGGATGTTATTTGAGTTACCAAATTGGACATATTAGGTTCTAGTAGGATAAACAATGAGAACAAACAATGTATCATGAGCTTATAAATAATATTCAAAAAAGAATCTAGGTGTAGTTCTAATTGATGAGACATATATGTGCAAATAAGTGGATTTTAGAACAATAAAAAGTGTTATGGAAATAGTGGGCTTAGAATTAGCATAAAAAAAATTGGATATATGATATACAATTTTAATGACTTGATATTGATAATAAATCATTATTATTCAAAGATAATGCATGTGTGCCTTCCTGTTGATTTCATGACCATGTAAAACTCATTTGTGGACGAACTTTAAGTCCCTTATCTCTTTGAAAGCATTATTTATTTTGTTACGTTTTGCACATGTCAAAACAACATCAAGTGGATCATTAAGAGGCTGAGGTCTACCAAATGCACCGTATTGATCCATTTTGGCTTAGATGGCCCCTTTTTATTATGCACCATTTATAATTTTTGTAAATACTTCATTGCATGTAAATGAGTTTATTTCTTGTTAATTCATGTAAAAATTCTCAGTAATCACAAGAATAGTTGCTTAACTTTGTGTTCGATATTCCATCTTCATTTTCATCGTATTTATCAGAATTTGTTGATTTGCAATTTTATAGTACTTCTGGTGATGTTCAACAAAGCAGCTTTGTCGTCATATAATTTTCCATCGGCTAATGTCATCACACTTTTACAGGTAACTTCCTCACTCATAATTTTATGATGCTTATTTTGAAAAATGTAAAATAGTCCCCAATTTCTTTTAATCTTTAATTTCAATGTGTGGCTTAGTAATGTTTGTGGCATATATGTCACCCTTTGCAATGACTTACATATAAAAATTATGCTAAAATTTAAACTTCACCAGGCACAAATTCAAGGCCTGTTAACAATCAAACCTTTTTCATATCTTTTTTTTCTCAATCGATTTCATATTGTTTACATACATACCACCTAATTCCTATGTATTTACATATCTAACACCTAAACTTTACTTTTTTTACATTTATACCACCCAATTCTTTATATCACATAAAAAAAAACTTTTATTTTAGCTTTTAAAAGGTTAAATACACCTTTTCGTGCATAGGCTGGGAGGCATAAATGTAAAATTAATTTTTGGGTTTTAGATATGTAAATACATAAAAATTGGTTGGTTTGATTGTAAATCTTCCTTTAATTTTTTATTTTTCATTTTTATAACTCTTGTTTTTATTCTTATCTCTTCATAGATGATATCCTCAACTTCCCTTCTTTTTGTGCTAAAACGTTGGAAGATCATCACTTTCATTGCCAGTGATCACTGGTCTTCAACCGAGTCCGGAAACTTTGTTCCTCCGAAGAAACTTTTGCAAACGCTTCCCCTTTCTTTGGCGTATTTGCTATATATGGTTTGTTGCTGTAAATCTGTTCTAAACTGTTATTTGAAATCATCTGACTTTTTTTAGTAGTTTAGCCCTTTCTCTCCTTTGTGAATAGCTTGCAGGGATGGAGTCTGTGCGTGGAGTAAATGTTCCCATGTATACCACCCTTAGACGCACTACTGTCGTCTTTACAATGATTGTGGAGTACCTACTTATAGGACAGAGGTATACACTTTCTATTGTTGGCAGGTAAACGGCGCGGCCTTTCTTTTTTGTGGCCCTCACAAATTTATTTTTGTTTGCTGTGCAATTTAAATTTACTTTTTAATTCAAATTCAAACAAAATATCTAGTGCTTGAAGCTCCACTAATTTTAGGTCTGCAGAAAGCTTAATGTGCTATATTTTTATATTCTTGAGAGGTTGTTATGCAAATCTAAAATCTATACTCATTTGATATGCAAATCATTTAATTTACAATGTTCTAGTTATCTTTTTCTGTGTGTAAACATATCTATGTGATGATCTTATATGAAAAGGTGGTGTTGTATAGTATTTTTAGTATTTTATTAGAAATAATTCATTACTCTAAGGTCTGTATTTAGTCCGTTTAAGTTCACATTGAATTCAACAATTGTTATGATGAGAAGAGTTGGAGAAATAAATCTTACATTTTGTTAGACTAATTTGCTTTGTCTATTGTTATTGGTTATTTTGGGTCATTTACATACATAGCACATAATTCTTATGTATTTACGTCTATTGTTATTGATTATTTTGGGTCATTTACATACAATTCTTATGTATTTACATATCTCACACATAAACTTTAATATTTACACATAGCTCTCAAATATTTAATATCACATAAAAAATAGCTATATTATCACTTTTTAATGGTGAAATACACCTTTTCATGCATAGGTTTAAAGCACCAAAGTGCTATGAATGTGAATATGAAAGTTTAGGTGTGAGTTATATAAATATATATGAATTGTGTGCTGCGTATGTATATACCCTGCTTTCTATTGCTCTTCTTCTTTTTTTTTTCCCACCCTATTTGCAACTCCTTTTGTAGGCCATTTTCTTTATTGTTAATGTGGTGTTGCCTCAAACTTAAATACTTCCCTTTATTCTATCTTGTTAATTGGCTCAGCTCTCATTGGACCCACCACACTATCTTCTATTGGATGTGATGCATGGCTCCATGTTTTTTTTTTGACGTTATTCATATGGTTTTTTTTTCTTGTAGTAGTAAACTGAGAATTGAATTTGTATGAAAGATTTGATATTGTTGGCTTTCATAAAGGATGATTTGAAAAAGTTTGAATAGATTATGTAATTTTTTTTGTTGTTTTTTTATCTTTCGTTAGCTGTAAATAGAATCTGTCAGACATACATACTCATTTATATTGAGTATTACAACATGGGTTGCTATTTTCTTAAAATTTTTTATTTTGTGTGCTTGTTGGATGTGTATTCTTCGAAGTGCTTTCTAGGTATTACTTATGGGGGCAAGTTTTTTTATACTGGCTTGAGGTCCAATTATTTTTTAAGGTAATTTCTATCGTCATTATTATTTTAATTTGTTTAAATATTTGTTTTGTGTGTGATTAAAATTTGTCTTGGGTTATATGTATTGGATTTTTTATTTTCCTAGTGCCAACTTATTAATGTTTGTTCACTATTTTTCTTATGAAATTTCAAATTTTAATGACTAGTAAATTATCATTTAGAATGACCAAAATGTGTTTTCTATTTTTACATAAAAGTAAGTTTTTTTTTTTTTGCTAAAGTTAAAAGTTGGTATATTTGGATGTGGCTTTAATTTGTTTTTATGGTACATATCATTAGTCATCCTAGGTTGTATTACTAACCTTTAATCATCCTATATGAGATTGGCATTAGAGCTTGCATCATCATTATAATTAAAATATGACATAATACTTCGCCAATAGAAAATATTATTAGACTTGCAATTAAAACAAAATAGTGTGTGGCATTACTCTAAATGAATGCAACTTAACCATTGAGAGGATCAAAATTATGTATTCTTACATTCAATTGGAGGCATATCCTGGAGATATTCTTAGACTAGATTACTGAATTGGATTGCTTCTTTGAAGACTATCATTTATTTGATTTTAAAAAAGTTAGCACTACTCAAATAAAATTAGTTGAGCTTGCTTAAACTTATTCGTTGGCATATTGTATAAAAAATGATCTTAATTTATTAGAATGAAGTGAAAATATGACACTCGATAGGATGCAATGAAGAAAACAGATTCATGTAGCCGACCCCACTAAGTGGGATAAAGGTTTGTTGTTATTGTTGTTGTATGTTTAAACTTATTCGTGTAGTATTGCAAGCAAAACAAAATCTTGATTAATGTGAAATATAAGCTTGAAGAACAATATATGTTATACACAACATTGGGAGCAATTAAATATTCACTTTAAGGGTTATAGACAAAGTAACTCTATTGTGTTTGCAAATTATAATAGGTTTATGGATTTTATATTTAAATGTGATTTTCCTTGACACTTGAGACTATCTTATTATCATTATATATTTTGTTAAATGTCTTGAGCTGTTAAGTTACAATTTATTTAATATAATTAAGGCATTAATCAAATTTTTTATTATTGAAACTTCTTAAGTATGATCTATTAGTACAATATTGCTTGCAATTCAAATCCCCAAAGTTAAATCTTTTTCCTCTCCTCTCAAACATATCAAATATATCTTGAAAAATAAATCGTTTTTTTGCCAAATCCAATATTACTAAAGAGATTGGAATGAATATTGTTTTGAAGATGAATTTGATGAAAATTTATTATTATTGTTGAACTCTTTATATATTGTGGTGTTTGAATTAGAACCTATATTAGAACATAAATATGAACTTGAACTGCTTATAGAAACCCTTGAATATGAACTTGAACTGCTTATAGGAACTCTTGAATATGAACGTAATTTTATAAATGGCATTGAATCTGTCCTTAAATTTATATTTGAAAAATTAACTTGCTAAATATAATAAATGAATAGGAAAGTGAAAAACTCAATCCTAGTTAAGATGCTAAATAAATTAATTAAGTTAATGTAACTCTTGATGAAAATTTTTACAACCTTGTATACCTATTAAAGTGAATTGATTTTATTTATACTTAGCTTTTTTTACATACAAATTCATAAAAGGAGATTAAACGTGGAAAGTGAAATTAAATCAATATTTTGATGAATTTATTAATTAAAAAGACCATAAATAAAATAAATACTGTTTGGTTAATTCTTAAAGTCTGTAAATCATCTCTACTAAGAATTATAACATTCCTGGTTAGCTTTCTTTAAGGAGGTTGTCCATCCATATTGATATTTTCTCTTTGTGTGAATTGCTTGTTTTTAATTTTCTTCATCACCGCAACATATAGGAATAAGTTATAAATCAATACAAGTGTCCCTTAGGATTTGTGATGCATTATAGTATTTTTTTTTACATGTTTTATATTCATAGGATTTGCATAATTTGCACTATATGCATGAAGTTATTCACATAAAGCTAATTATTTATTATGTTCATGAATACTATTTTTGAGATGAATAGGAGACAAGTGGAATTCAATTTGTTGATTAGTGTATTTAAAGACATTACTTATAAGAAAGATGAGGCCTCATAAAAGTATAAAATCTGTCGGGATGAATATTTATGAATTAAAAAACATTAATAATTTTTTAGTGATCAAACTTTAATGTTTCTAATTTAACTTTATTTTATGAATCTACTGTCAGTTCTCTGAATTCCTTTTTCATCCCCTCATGAATTCACATCCAATATCTTGTGAAATTGATTTACTTATCTAGTTTTAGTAGATGACTTTTATGTAAGGATTGTGGCTATTACTAGTGGATATTACAGTTTTTCTTAAAAATGAACATAATGATGCAAATCTTCATCTATACTCATTGTTTATGCAAATCATGTGCATAAATGATGTATTAATTATCTTTTTTCTACCTTATTTTTATATAAAACTATAACTATATTGATGATCCTATTTGAATGGGACATGTTCTCTTATATTTTGAGTATTTTAGTATGATTAGTTCACTATTTTAAGATTCTGAGTTAACTTGTTGAATTTAAAATCAGATTATTTAAAATACATATTCAATTAAATAATTATTGTGATGAGAAGGGTTATAAGGATGTCAATTTTTGGGATATTATGCCTTGTTTTCTGTTACTAGTTTCCTCAACCTACTATCTATTGTTCTACTTCTCATTTCCCGTTACCTGCTATTGCTGTCTCTGTTTTCTACTACTTCCTATTGTTTGGTCTCTGTATAGTTCAGTGCCTTCCTATTATTATTGTCTCAGTCTCCTCAGTCTCCTCAGTCTCGTTCTTCACTACAAGCTATTATTTTATTGAGAAATTTACATATGCAGCACACCATTTTTATGTATTTACATATCTCACACCTAAACTTTCATATTTACTTACAAAGCACTGTGGTGCTTTAATCTTATGCATGATTAGGTGTATTTCACTTTTAAAAAGTGATGCTAGTGTTATTTTTGATGTGATATTAAAGATTTTAGTATTACATGTGTAAATATGAAATTTCATGTGTGAGATAATTAAATACATTAGAATTGTGTGTTATTTATGTAAATGCCCCTATTTTATTTTCATACTACTCATGCTGCCTGTACTTCCCGCTATTCAATTTCCTACAACTAACATCACTGACTCTTGTTATTCTTCCTGTTGCCACCTCTGTAGCCTGCTAATCCAGCTGTTGTTGCCTCTGCTGTCCCACTAATCTTGATATTCTAAGTGTTTGTGTTGGTGCTTGGAGTGATCATTAGGTTTAAGAAACCGGCGAAGATGTTAATTTTTGACTATTTTGTGCTCTTTTTGTTCAACTGAATTCATCTGATGAACATATTTGACCAGGGCTATATTTCTTCTGATTTATCTTCTAACTCAGAGTCATCAAACTGTATTTTGATTAGGGGATTAGTCTCTAAAGGCTTTGTAAGGGGCATTTTAGCGCCCTAGTCTATAAAAATGTTAAATTA
Source organism: Phalaenopsis equestris (assembly GCF_001263595.1). Taxonomy (NCBI): domain Eukaryota; kingdom Viridiplantae; phylum Streptophyta; class Magnoliopsida; order Asparagales; family Orchidaceae; genus Phalaenopsis; species Phalaenopsis equestris. The sequence goes on from NW_018165286.1 coordinate 238,592, forward strand.
GCCTTTACTCCTCTAATATGTGTCGAAACATTCCCTAAACATGTGGATAGCAAAATCATTTCAACCCATCTTAAAAGTGTCTGGGAACTAGTTTGATATTTTATTTACTCTGGGACTAAAATGGTTCCCACAATCGGGTGATTATTTTAGAACATTTCTCAATTTAATAACATCAATGGCAATTTTTTTTCTTCTATTGCATTATTTGATTTGCCTTTTCTTCTTGGCACTTTATAAGTTGTAATTCATCATTATTGTTTGAGTAGTTTATCATTTGTTCTATGTTCTGCTAAATTTAGAAAATTTCTTTTGTTGCTTTCATAGTTTTTTAACTAATAGAATGAATGAATGCTTTGCGTCCTCTGATTCATTCCTCGATGATATACTAAGGATTCTATCAGTGTGGTGTTAATCATTTTTGGAGCATTTATTGCTGGAGCTCGAGACCTATCCTTTGATACCTATGGCTATGCCATCGTTTTTCTCTCCAACATCACAACTGCAATATATCTCGCAACTATAGCTCGCATTGGTTAGACTTCATCTCACAACATTTTTAGTGTATTTAAAATTTTGGGAAATTTACATATGTTGCACACAATTTATATGTATTACCTACCTCACACCTAAACTTTCATATTTACAAACATAGCACTTTGGTGCTTTAAATATATGCATTAAAAGGTGTATTTGACTTTTATAAAAAGTAATAATAGTGCTATTTTTGATGCAATATTAAATATTTGAGTGCTATGCGTGTAAATATGAAAGTTTAGTTGTAAGATATGTAAATACGTAAGAATATTGTTCTACATATGGAATGCCCCTCAAATGTTTTCAGTCCATTTCAGCTTTTTGTCTTGACATTTTTCCTTCTTAACCCTTACATTCAGGGAGAGAGCCGCTCGTGCCGCAAAATAAAACTTATTAAACATTGTTGCTGGTCAACAATTTTCAAGAGAAGGGATGGGAAGTCATGTGGCTTAATTTTACTTTACCAGACTGGAGATCTTGAGATTAGGTAATGACCTTAGCCATCACAGCCACTAAGTGATGAAATTTTTATATTGTATTGACCGCATAGTTTTATTACTAGCTTGTTTTGTGTGGTACATGTTTTTTCTCCAAGAAACATGTATGGAATGCTGTCTGGTATGTGCACCTATTTTATTGATTTGGACACTGATTCGAGGTGATTTGGACTCGACCATCAATTTTACTTACTTATATTCTACAGGATTCCAGGTAGGACCCTATTTCCGCACCCTCACCCATTTGTTTGTGCTGAATCTCTCAGTCTATTTGATGAATTTTGTATTTTACTTGCAAATTTTACTGAGAATTTGATGAAAGTGTGAAGTCCACTTTATCTCTTTTGAGACATTAATATCTCCATCTAATGTGGCACATCTAATGTGGCTATGCCTGATTAATTAAATCGAATATTTTTTTGGGTAGATTTATATATATACCAGATACCACTCAATCTTATGTATTTACATATCTAACATATAAGCTCCAATTTTTACATATATGCCACCTTACCTCTGCATGAAAAGGTGTATTTCACTTTTTAAGAGCTAAAATAGTGGTATTTTTTATGTGATATGAAATGTTTTAGGTGGTATAAATGTAAAAAAGCAAAGTTTAGATGTTAGATATGTCAAAACAAAAGAATTCTGTGGTAATGTACCCCCGTTTTTTTTTCCTGTTTTCTAATGCTGTCACAAGAACTTTAGGGCTTTTATGATTTGTCTATTTCGATAAGCTAAGCGAGCAATATGGAATTTAAATTTTTTAAGCGAAGTTGAACCATTTTATCAACCAAAACAGTTAGGTGGAATAAACTCAATAATTTTGTAATGATAATTAGGAGCTTAAGTTTCAATAAGTTTTTTAGTCAAGTCTAATAATACCGCTTTTGCTAACAAACTTATAATCTGTCGTGAACATAGAATGATTAGCATTAACTGATTGAATTTAGAAAATAATTTGTAAGACACTCAAATGGAAATCAATGACTTTGTACGGATTACGTAGGTGCATTAATTTCAAGAATTTAGGCAGAATTAGAGAAATTCCATGAAGATATTGTAAAGGTGTGGACTTAGCCAAAACTGTTCATTATCCCAATTATTTATGGTATTTATCATATCAATTCTTATTTTTCATTTATCTATGTTGAGTAATGTCTAAGGCGGTAAACCTATTCTCATAAATCAATTTGAATAACTTCCATTCATTAAACTTCACATATGATATTTTTTCTTTCTAATCATTTGCTGTTTATTTTATCGACTTATGTGTGTATATTTTTCTTTAAAAAAAAGTGCTATTTTTAATGATATTAATGATTTGAGTGTGATGTATGTAAATACATAAGAATTACATGCTACGTATGTAGATGTCCCTAAAATTTTTTGCTTAATTTGACATTTTTCCTGATCTATGTTGTTTTAGGCAAATCAAGTGGCTTGAACACCTTTGGTCTCATGTGGTGCAATGGTATGATGTGTTTCTTTTCCTAAATTTGAGGGTGCTTAATTTCCCAATTAATGTCTTAATTTAATTTTGAAATTTTCTGCATATAATTATTTCTCAGTAGGACGCAATGGAGAATAAGGATTCATGTTGCCGACCCCATTTGGTGGGATAAAAGTTTGTTGTTGTTGTTGTAATTATTTCTGTATTTTTTCAGGTCTGGTATGTGCACCTATTTTATTGATTTGGACACTGATTCGAGGTGATTTGGACTCGACCATCAATTTTACTTACTTATATTCTACAGGATTCCAGGTAGGACCCTATTTCCGCACCCTCACCCATTTGTTTGTGCTGAATCTCTCAGTCTATTTGATGAATTTTGTATTTTACTTGCAAATTTTACTGAGAATTTGATGAAAGTGTGAAGTCCACTTTATCTCTTTTGAGACATTAATATCTCCATCTAATGTGGCTATGCCAATTAAATCCAATATTTTTTTGGGTAGATTTATATACATACCAGATACCACTCAATCTTATGTATTTACATATCTAACATGTGATGGTGATATAGATGGGGATGTTATTAGTACAATTCAAGTTGGATGGTTGAAGTTGAGGAATGCATTGGGCCTATTGTGTAATAGAAAAGTATTGCTTAGATTTGAAGAAAATTTTATAAGATGGTGGTGAGACCTATAATATTTTATGACGCAGAATGTTGGCCTATAAAAGAGAATCATAAAACTAGGTTAAGTATTGCTGAGATGGAATGCTTAGATGGATGTGTGATTTTACACTTAGAGACAAAATTCAAAACAAAATATATCCGTGAAAGGATTGGTGAGGGTTGATGTAGCTCCAACGGTAGACAAGAGTTAAGAGGGTCTTCTTTTAGATAGTTTGGTCATATTAAATGTCGACCACATGTTGATCCAAATGTTTTATATTCAACTTTTTTCAAGAAAGGTAGAGATAGACCTAAAAAG
>NW_018165287.1:0-2063 GCF_001263595.1 Phalaenopsis equestris
GAGAAGTGAATATCAACTTACCATCTGGTGTGGGTAATAACTCAACACTAATGTGAGAGATCTCAGTTGTTCGACCATGTTCAACAAGAATCTTGTCCTAGCTGATGTATGTAGCAGTGTTTTGCAGATTTTCACTATAGGGAGTAAGGTGTGCAGTTGCATCAGTAGTTGGGACCTATTCTTGATTCTTGGGAAATATGGTAGATGTTAAAGTATGAACTTGATTGATAATGGATGCCTTATAATGCAAACAGTGAGCTGCGGAGTGCCCTCTTTTATAGCATGTTTGGCATTTAATAACTTGCTTATTTTTGTTGTTGGTTGGTTGTGTTGCATTCTTGGAAGGATATGTGTCTTTGTTCTGGAGTTTTGTATTAGTATTCTTGGCTTTGTAATGAAATAAAGCTTGCTGTGGTGAGGCTTTCATTGGCGAGATTGCTTTCCTCATTGTAATGCAGGGAAAAGAATTCTTTCAAATAAATTGGTTGAAGTTGAGTACGAACAACAAATTTAAATCCTTGATAAGTGGAGGGAAGATCATTGAGAGTATAAAATATTTTATATTCTTTATCTATATTAGTTCATGCTGCAGCTTATGTTGTCTACCATGATCTTGATATGTGTAAGATACTATCATGTTATTTGACCCCATTGTAATATTATGCAACTCGTTTTTGAGTTGGATAACTCTTGATCTATTCGGTGGCCTGAAATCTTTGCTCGAGTGTTGTCCATATCTTGCAATGAAGATCATAAGCGGATGAAGATGATGTGAAAAAGATGGTAGTAGAAAGATTTTGATCCATCAGAATTTATACCTTCCATATGTTGTAATTTTCATATGTAAAAGAGTTGTGAAACACATTCTTGATATTTGTCATTAAGAACTTCAAAGTAGCAAGAATACTTCTTTCCTTCATTTTGTTGAAGAAATCTACAGATTGTTGAGAGGTTGAAGAAGAAGACTCCACGGATCAGCAATGTATTAAAGCTTTGGCTCTGATACCATCAGAAATTCTTGAGACAAGAAAGCACGGGAGAAATATGGTTAACTTGCTCTGCTTAATGTTTTAATTAACCGTTATTATATGTGCCTATATTTATAGACATAAGAGTGGCAATATGTAAATATATAAGTGACGTTAGATAATATATATATGTCTTTTTCTTCAACAGTCTATAGACCCTAACTGCCTATCACGCCGTGGAGCACGGGAGAAAAAGCAGATGAGACTTTTTAATTACATCACAGCAAACAGTACTCAAATTTAATGACAAAATTAAGATTTTAAGTTTGTGCAAAATGTGAACAGAATGGCTAAAGGTTCAATTTAGCGTCTCCAGACTAAATTTCTATTACAAATTTATAAGTACGGTGTAAATCAAAAATTAGAACAATAAATTTTTGAGTTCATAAATGAAACAAAATTATACTACGTCTCGAGAATATACAGTTGCTGCGACACAAATTTACTGTCCGTTAAATCATCATACTTGCGTGAGCGTCCAAAATAATAACAATAACAAATAACTTTACCTTGATTGATAAAGTAACCTTATAAATTTAAGAAAAAATTACACACATACCACGCAATTGCAGTTGCTGCGACACAAATTTACTGTCCGTTAAATCATCATACTTGCGATTTTACTTATGCTGGTATGCATTTACATATCTAACACCTATATTTTAATTTTTAAGCTAACCATTTTACTTATGCTGGTGAATGTGTGTTTCACCGTTTAAAGGTTAATAATAGTTATACTTTTGATGTTATATGAAGGATTTGAATGTTATGAATGTTTTAAAAAATAGATGTTTAATATATAAATACATAAGAATCATATGTAAATTTAGCAAATCAAATATGCATGTAATGAAATAAGAGCACAATGATGAAGAAATCAATGATGGGTAACTGCTCGCTCATTGTACGTCAGAAACTCTCATTCGATTGCTGCTCATAGAATTTTCAGTTAGTAACAATCCTACTTAAACTGAAAATGACAAATAAAATCAGGAGAAATTTATTTTACGAGGGTCGGACATTTGCCTTTGCCTC
>NW_018165287.1:2163-20035 GCF_001263595.1 Phalaenopsis equestris
AGAACGACATTAGTGTTCTAAAATGACAACCAGCTAAAAAGCTACTCCAAGCAAACCCATCATATTTTTTCAAGCCGAATCATCAATCGTGATCAAACAACCAATAATCTGAAACCAAATGCAAAGCGGTTAATTCATAAATTGAATCAAATCAACCAAATGTCAGTACGCACCACTAAATATTAGTATTCAACTATTACTTCAACAACTTGGCTTAAAATCTTTTAACTGCATTTAAACTATAATAGCATTTTGCTAACGCGACAATTTTCATAAAATCTTTTGACTGCATTTGAACTATAATAGCATTTTGCTAACGCGACAATTTTCACCAAATATCAGCAGCACACAACTACATTTACTTCTGAACAAAACCTCCCGGTTCTAAACATCAAAAATGTACTTACTATCTCTTCCATATGGATACATTCCCTCTTCCCCCATTTTATGGCCACTTCGTTGAAGGAAATAAAATAATTAAGACAGCTAAACAAGCCATACAGCCTTCCACCCCTTTCAAAAGGGACAACATATATTGAAAAATATATGTTTATGTCGTCTTTAATATCATAAAATAAAGACAGAATAAATATCAAGATATATCAAGCCAGGCTTAATATACGACTTTTACTTAAAAAGGTCACCACTGCTTGGGCCAAAAGCTTAAATTCAATTCATGAACTCTGTTCCTCAATGGCAAACAAGAGTTAAACCAATCACAGCTCATTTCAGCACCAATCAATTTTTACTGCTCATCATTCATACTCATTGATATCTCACCTGTATCGGCAGCTGCCTCAACTAGAGCATCTGTATTATCCATTGAAGACGGATTTTCAACAAGATTTTGAGTATCAGCTTGGTGGAGACCAGAGGCCGGCACATCAATGTCTACCATTGCCGTGATGTTCTGCAACTGAATATCTTCTGCTGATTTTTCAAAAAAAGTGGGATGTTCTGCTGCATCCTCAGCTGCCATGGAGTCCTGAAGCTCACCATTCCGTACATAATTTTCATTCAAAGTAGGAATTACTACTGGTTCTTCACAGTCCACTCGAGTTTCATATACTGCAGCATGCTCGGATTGCAGGGTTACTTCTACACGGGTCTGGTTCATTGCATCGAATGCATTCTTATTTGCATTGGCTTCATCTACAACTGCATGGCTTCGAACAATATCTTCCACCTGGGACATGAGTTCTATAGCAGCAATTTCCTCAGCCACACGGTTACTTAGAGAAATTTCTTCCTCGACAGCTTTTCGTGCAGCCAGTTCCTCAGCGGCTTTTTGTGCAGCCATTTCCTCACCAAGCTTTCTTACAGCCATCTCCTCAGCGGCAACAATTTCCTCGGCACGTATTCTTGCAGCCATTTCCTCAGCGGCATGATTTCTAGCAGCAATTTCCTCAGCAAGCTTTCTCGCAGCCAATTCCTCCTCCACAGCACGCTTTCTAGCAGCCATTTCTGCTTCTGCTTGCAAAAGTGTTTTGTGCACTTGGAGCATCCTCTGAATTTTCTCTTCCTCGACAATGAGATCTCCGTAGCGATCCTGTAAAATGCGTTCAAGCTCTTTCTGCTTATTGACTTCCTCGATCAAATTATCAATCCTGTAGGAACCAGCATCTCGTTCCTGCTTCTGCAAGGCTTGGAAACATTCCAGCTCCGTAGCAGCTGTTCCCATTTGCTTGAATGTGGCTTCTATTTGTGACCACAATTTTCCACCCCTCATCTGTTCATCCACAGAACAGAGCAGAATACTAACTATTAACTATGACTGGCACAAAAGCAACAGGCATGAACCAAAAGAAGAAAATGAAGAACTCAAAGGGACCGTATTGAGACAGAGAGAGAGAGATAGCAGTCTTCTAACAAACAAAACATTCAACAAAATAAAACGATTGCCCACAGATTCTCTTATGGAACTGATCCTTCAAGGCCAGGACTACATGTTGCATAAAATATAGGTGCATTTACATACATACGACCCAATTCCTATGTATTTACATTTCTAAAATCCAAATTTCGCATTTTTACATTTATACCACCCAAATTTTTTATATCACATCAAAAATACCACCATTTTAACTTTTATAATAAAGTGAAATATACCTTTTCACGCATAAGTATGGTAATATGTAGGTAAAAATTGAAGTTTATGTGTTATATATGTAAATACATTGGAATTGAGTGGTATGTATGTAAATCTTCCTAAAATTATATCTTACACAATAGTACCTGATATCCATGCGTCAGAACTTTAATCTTCTGTTCGAGGCGGGTTGCTTTCTTTGCCTCGTCATCCATCTTCTTCTTGAGAATCTCGAATTCATTCTGTAGAACTACAAGCTTCTCATTGCTACCAGCAACGCTAGCCAAGCCATAAGCATTACGTGCAGGAAAGAACATTAAGTCTTCCTGGCATGCATCACGTGCTTTAACAAAATCATCAAATGACTCGTTTTCATGCCCCATAGCCACCCTAAGAAACTTCATCTCTTCCTTAATCAAAGAACCAGCCTACAAGGGAATAAAAATTGTTATTTCCATGCTAGTGAAGTTATCTTAATAGCAATATACAATTAACTTACTCGTTAAGCAAGTAAAAAAATATGTATTTTCCCCAATTATTACTTAAATTGTGAAGATACACTGAGGATAATAAATTGCCATGTTTTAGTCAAACTTTTTGCAAAAGATTGAAAATAAGTTGTAAGATATGCAAATTAGATCATTAAAGAGAGGCAATCCAATTGAACGCTGCAAATAACTCCAGAAAACAAAGCTATCCACATAATTTCAACATTATATAGCAGATTGACCAAGAGATTGATATAGTTGATACTTAACCGTTCAACAGCTTGATGGAGATTATTGATGGCGATGATTTTCATGTTACATTACTATCAAAATAACATCGTCTAGGTTTAGTGTGCATTTTTGTATCGTTAATCAAACATCATACAAGAAGAATCAAAGCTTCAAAATTTGGAACATTGGATTAAAATTTAGATCATAGTAAAACAAGGATGAGTTTTCTACTTTGAAACAAAATTTGAATAAGTTTGTATATGAATTTAAATTCACATTACGATAATTCTAATTAGTTATCTCCTATTTTAAATTTATGGATATGGTTTTCTCTTTTGAGGAAACTATATAGGACTACATTCAATTTTATCCCTTACTTAACTGCCTTCAAAAGATCTTCATTTCCAGCAATAAATTCAAGACAACCTCATCAAAAATATTTTCTATATTTTCTTGATCATCCTCTACAGCCATCGACCATCAATCAATTGGGAGAAGAAACCGTGTCTCCGGCCTGCCGTTGACTGCAATTCTGAAAGAGGAATACAGCAAGCTGCATTGCAGATTTGCAGTCCAGTGCTGAATATCTTCGAAGTATGGCATAAATATTGTTGTACGAATAGGAATATTATACTTGGCTACCAAGTGAAGCAAGACTCAGAAAACTGAGTTCGTTCGATGAATACGTAGAAAAAAAAGACAGGAAAAGGGGAAAAGTAGTCTGCAATATGAAATAACAATCAAGACAAATTTAATTGATTCATAGATTACTAGGGAACGTCGATAAAAATTCTTGGACTTTTTCAAATATGTTTTACTCTCCTATTGTGGACTTCCGTTATAAAGTTAAGAGCTCCAATACAAATTAAGATGTTATCAGAGTTCTAATCTTTGATGCATTCTATAAATAAAGAGCGGATATAAAAGTAAGAGAGAGATGCTTGTCATCTTAGAGTCGCATCAAAAAGAAAGAAAAAAAAGAGAGAGAAAAACATTAATCCATGGTTAACAACAATTCTACATCAAATCTAACCGTCCAAGTGACTAGAGTGACAGAGCATATAACCAACACAATGGAACGGATTATGATGCAAGCAACCATCCCTGTGAGTAATAGACCAAGTCAATTTTTTTTTCCGTCTTTGCGAGTGCGAACATAAATAGAGAGAATGAAGAAGAGTAGATGGCTCACTTATGTAGGAAGAGTGTGTATTTAAAGTAAAAGCTAAAGTAGAGGTTTCTAAATATGACAGGAACAATTGAAGCGAGAAATTGAACTATGCATTGATCAATTGGAAACTCACTTCACCCTTTATGGGTATATCTCCCATAAAAAGTTTGTCTTCACCAAATTGAATTAAACAATCATTCACTTGCACTGGAATGCTCAAATAAAAGGATACTCGGGGAATATTCAGGCAATTGATATACTGAGAGTTCTACTCAATAGGATAGGAAAAATTAACGAAAAAACATCACAATTTGAAGTAATGACAAAGATAGTTTGTCACCATAGAGTTCGGTGATAATGCTATTACATGAGAATAAATCTTGGGAGGAACAAATATCGACTAAATGCACCTCAAGAATTCATTTGTAAATTGCAAACGAGCATTGACAGTTTATCAATCATTAGTCCAAACCAGATTGATATGATGGCGAGGGCTATGCAGTATAAAAATTGGAAGAAGTAAGTAAAGATCCATGTACCGTCACTAAAAGGGTCTTCTTTCTCCAAAAAAAAGACCAATGATGGCCCTTCCTCCTACAAAGCCAATGCCTTCAATAAGTTCTATGACAATTACTAAATACCTGATTATACTTAAAAAAAATAAAGATTTGTTGTGATGGATTCAGAGAGCATCTCCATTTCATAGAGATGACAATGCAGAAAGAAATAGTAGTGAGGTCTTTACCCAATAAGCATGAGAAAAATTGTTCGCCTTAAGTATACAGGTTAAGCAATAGACGATGAATGCCATCATCGATACCAGTAACCATAGGGACCACATTTTTGTCAATTTAGTGTTCATGTTCGGGCGAAACATCAGAACCTATTAAAATCCCTATCATTTTAATTGACGATAAAAGACATTACCAAAGAAACAAATCAAACCAAATAGTTGGTTGAAAGAATCTTCTTAAAAATTAATTTTTAAACCGTTTTTAAAATTTTCGATAAACTTTATTAAGTATCAATTATCAAACAAAATTAAGTGATACACTAGAGAAATTGTACTAGTTTCCCTCATCTGGAAATCTAAAATTCACATGTTTATTATAAAGGGAGTTGTAAACTGGGATCAGATCATAAAAGGGGAGATTAATCTAACAGTACAAGTCAAAAAAGTTCATTAGATAAACCTACCATCATAACTTAGCATTCGATAATGAAGGATTAGAAGATTACTAAATTGATTCCAAACTGTACTTAATAATTCTCAGATCGCACAATTAAGAGAAAAAAGAATCTTGCTAAGAGAACATAGGCAAGAAAACATCATATAAGGAAGATTAAGGTCCCAAATGATGGATCGTTAGATTAAAATTCAAATAAAGTAAGATTAGGAAAAGTTGTAAATTTGTATAACTACTTCAGACAAAATTTGTATTTAAGCTTAAATCCATATTAAGATAAATTCTATTAAAATTCAAATAAAGTAAGATGAGGAAAAGTTGTAAATTTGTATAACTACATCAGACAAAATTTGTATTTAAGTTTAAATCCATATTAAGATAAATTCTATTATAGATATGTCCTACTTTGAAGTTAATAAGTTCATAATTTTTACGCAAAATTTTCTCTTTTGTGAAGCTTATTTATGATTTTTAAAGATCATATTTCCATCAATTATTGCCTATAAAATAGATTAATTTCCTTGAAACAAATTCAGCTCAATCTCTCTGAAAATTCATTCTATAGTTTCCACACAACTCTCTACAGCCATCAGCCACTCTCCAATCACTCTACACCCTGAAGTCAGCATAGCAGCCCGCCCGCCATGGTTATGCCACAGAGAGTCCAAGCTCCCACCAGTCCAGCTTCTGTGCAACAATCTTCAGAGCTGTAGTTTGCTGCCGCTTCGAGCTGAAGCTTCAAGGAGCTCACTGGACCCTGCAGCAAGAAGAATCTGCCGGCAAATTGCTGTTCACAGCAATGCCGGAGATGCAACCAGCAAGCTGTATTGCTGTGCAGTGCCAAATAACTCCAAAACAATGGAGACTTATTGCTATCCTGGCAAGCTGGAAGAGAATTCAACAATTGTACTTGATATCGGATTAAAAAGATATTAAAAAATTGAGTTGATTGGCTGAGCACACCCAAAAAAAGACCAAATCAGTCAGGAAAGCTCATCTACAGCATGAAAGATTATTAATTGATTAATAAATTATTAAAGACCCTAAGTAAAGTTCCTGAAAATCTTTCCAAATTCATATAATCTTCTACTCTGGACTTCATCATAACATTAAAAGGATGATTCGGATTATCATAACCCTTCAGAATCAATTTCTGAATGGCATCCTCATGTTTTGAAAAGTAGATTTTTTTTTAAAACAGGATATGTAATACAAGCCCCAGCAGTGGCTCAACCAAGTAAAGTAGCTTAAAAAAGTAAACTTGATTCTACTTTATCCGAAGCGCCACTAAGGAAGTACTAACATTGATAAGTTAGGCAAACAGCTCTACACTACACAAAGTAATTAGCACTATTAATGCAAAAATCAAGACTTAATAACAAGAAAAAAAAACTTTGCTTTAAAGTTTAAATCGCCACACTTATAATGCCAAAGCCCATAATTCTACCAAATTAGGGAATAATAGTTCCTGTTCCTAATCACCATGCATAATATCTATTAAATGTGCATATAAATTCAATAAACATGCACACCAAAGAATGGAAAAATACAGCAGCAATCAAATTCCTGGATCAATAGCAGAGGAAAAAGAGTTTAGGAATTCACAAATATCGACCATTAGAGAGCTAAATCTAACAGGAATTGTGTAACTACCAAGAATAAAAATAGGTGTTCATCAAATATGACTGCAAACTATTGCAAAGAAATGTGCATCTAGAAGCAGAGAGCTCGTAGGCAGAAGTACAGAATGGCCTACGAGGCAAATCAATCATTAGGTGTCATTATAAAGACAGCATAGCTATGCTATGCCAACGTAACGAGCCTTGTTGAAAATGAAAATGAATTCGAAATGTATGTAATTGGAAGAAATTGGAGATGCGTGATAAGACAGGCTAAAGTTAAAATGTAAACAAACCATGAATATATTGTTCTCCAATAAACAGCCAAAATTTGTTAAAAAATTTTACTTTTTCTCACTGTTACATGATTAAGTTTCAAGAACAGTCCTGTTTTTTATTAGGCTTACGCCATTTTTCACAATATCTTAAATTAAATTTAAAAATTATCCTTCTATTACTTGCTCTGTGCACACTACAAAAATATATCCTAAATTTTAGTAGCTTCAGGTACATTGTCATTCTTCTCAGCAAAGTTGATTTTATCGCTCCTATCATTCTAGCAATTCATGTAAAAGCTCACTTTATTGGTAGAACAGATAGAGAACAAATACATCATTGAACTTGAAAAATACAGTCTAATAGCACACAGCAAATAATATTTGTATGGAACAAAGGGATACAGCTATCAGCAAATTTTTTGTATCAAAAAATTTACGGTTAATACGAGAGCTTTTGATGATAAAACTGATCACAAATTTCACAGTTTCAACTTATTGCTTGCCAGATCTCATGCAAAAAACATAAAAATTCTTGTTGAGTCTAACGTACCAATTATCTCTTCATTTATTCTACTAATCAGCTTAATTGTATAAATGACAATTACCCATGGAGGATTGGTTGATAAAGTTCATATTTTTAGTTTTAACTCCTTCCCCATATCCTTAAAAGAAAATTTGCGGGTTTAACAATATCAACAGAAGAAATAAGCAAAAGGTGATAATTTACTTTGCTTGCACCCTATACTCTAGTGTGGGTATGAAGTATGAAGTATGAAGATTGAAGGGAATACAAATCTCAAAATCTACGGTCATCGAAAATGCAAAAAATTAGCATTAAAGTTTAACTTCTAATTTGATTCTAGTTTTTTTGATTCTATGATATTAAGGGCTTAGAATTAATCATAAGAGCTTCAAGTGTATTGGTGTCCTGATTTACTATAATGTTTAAAACTCCCTAGATTCTTTGTTTGCCTGGCTCTCCAACACATTGTAGATATGTGCAGGTTTACACCGCTGGAAACCCGAGCAAATAAATAATTGAGCAACGCTTGAGTTTAGTTGCATCATTTCATAAGCTTATATTTTGAATTCCTAATTTCACTTTTAGGTCATCTGTATACATATACCAATGACGATAATGTTGCCTATGAGATAGAATATGCTCTCTAATATTCTGATTTCCTGGAGTAATTCAGTTTAGTTGGTTTAATACAAGTCATGGATTTTTTCTTTCTTCGTTCAGTTGTTTGTTGATTTACAGGTCCTGCACCTCTCCCAATTCTGATTTCTAATGGTTCACATGTTTCAGATATTCCCAGTTCACCCATTCTGTTCGTCCGTGCTTATCTATGGAATCAGTTCGCCATTAATTTTTTAAGTGTGCTTATTATCTATGGAATCAGTTCGCCATTAATTTTTTAAGTGTGTTATCATCGACCATGTTTATCTTATCCACTAAACTAGCGGATATCTACCATGATTAATTTGTGAAGTTGTTGGCCTTCAACGTGACTTTAGAGCCTTAAATTTGACATTTTCTGTATGATATTTTCCCAAGGAAGATCCAAAGGCTGTGGACCGTTGGGAAAATTATCTGTCATAAATATAAAAATCAGAAGTATGTAAAGACTAGTTTTATACAGCAACAACAACAACAAAACCTTTATCCCACTAAGTAGGGTCGGCTACATGAATCCTTTTTCTGCATTGCTTCCTATTTAGTGTCATATTTTCATTAAATTCTAATAAATTAAGATCATTTTTCTACAATATGGCTTTGCCTTTCTTAACATAAGCCGAATCTAAAACATCTACTATTCTAATCAGATCATCAGATGGTCGACGTTTAATGTGACCGAACCATCTAAGACGACTCTCTCTAATTTTGTCCGCCACTGTAAGTACACAAACCCTATCACATATATATTCATTTCGCATTTTGTCTGTAAGTGTAAAGCCACTTATCCACCTAATCATTCTCATCGGCAACACTACATTCAGCGCCATGAAACACTGCAGGTCTCACCATCATCTTATTAAATTTTCCTTTCAGTCTAGGCGATACTTTTCTATCACAAAATAGGGCTGAAGCATTCCTCCACTTCAACCAACCAACTTGAATTCTACTAATGACATCCACATCAATATCACAATCACTTTGAACAATAGACCCAAGATATCGAAAGCGTTCACACCTTTGAATAATTTGATCACCCATAGTTACATTTCTATCGCTAGAGCTACTACTGCTAATACTAAAATTAAATTTAATGTATTCAATTTTAGTTCTACTCAAAGGAAGACCTTTAGACTCCAAGGTAGACCTTCATAATTCAAATTTTTTTCTGAGCATTTTCTCTAGTCTTATCCACGAGACAGATTTCATCAGCAAAAAGCATACACCAAGGTACATCCTCCTGTAAATGCCCAGTAAGACCATCCAGAACTAAAGCAAAAAGATATGAGTTTAAAGTTGATCCTAATGTAAACCAATAGAAAAAGGAAAATAATTTGTTCAATCATCATTCTATTAAAACACAAGTAACAGTTCTTGTATACATATCTTTAATGACTAGAATATAAGTCATATCAACACCTTTCTTCTCAAGAGATCCCCAAAGAATATCTCTTGGAACCTTATTGTAAGCTTTTTCTAAATCAATAAAAATCATATGTTCCTCCTTATTATCTCTGAACTTCTCCATTAAACCTCTCAGTAAATGTAAAGCTTCGATATTAGACCTGCCCGGCATAAATCTAAATTGATTATGAGAAATCTTTGTAATGACTAGTTTTATGCTTAATAAAATTTCTAGATTTCATCAAACTTATGTGTGTGATTCGATGTTGATTTTAGTGTTAGTGTGGCTACTTAATGTTGGATTCTGGTGTTGGTTTTGGTGTTGGTGCTGGTTACTTTATTCTCTTTTGCCTACTTAATTTGATATTGGATTCTCTAGTGTGATTAATATTATTCAAAACAATTACAACTGGATTTCAGAATGCAACATGAATCTTTATTGAATTGTAGTTTTAGCGCTTTAATTTCACACCGATGTTCTATATTGGGAATCATTGAATTATTATTTAGAGCAAATTCTATATTTTATTTTCACCCGTATCGAAGGAAAATCAGTGATTATTTTCTAAGTGGTGATCTTCAAATTGCCAATCCTCATCTTGATTGCTTGGATTTTATTCATTGCATCATTTAGTCGCATTAGTGACAAAAGAAAATCAGTAATTAGTTTCTAAGTGGTGATCTTCAAATTGCCAATGCTCATCTTGATTGCTTGAATTTTATTCATTGCATCATTTAGTCGCATTAGTGACCTGATCCTGCATTAAATTAGTATCAAAACATAAAATTTTGTCAAAATGTCAACTAAAAGTGCAGTAAAATATCATCAACAATCACTCGTTTTTTGTCCCTTTGATGATCTTGTTTATTGGTTTTGCTAAATTTCAACTAAAAGGGATGCTATTATAGCTTTTACAGAATCAATTATCTAAAAATTAAAAAGATAAAACAAATGAGTGAAGAGATAACATTAAATTAAGGATTAAATTAAATCTTTAAAAATAACGTAATTTTATCTGCATGAACCTGGAAATTGGTAATGACATAAATAAGATAAAATAGAAGAACCTACATTTGATGAGAGAATAGATGCAATGCTTTCCCTAATTGGATCAACCACGCGGATCTCTCTTTCAATGGCAAAATGTCAAGTGATGTCAGATGAGATTTGCAAACCAAAAACTAATCACACAAGCTAACATGTAGTTGTTAAAAAAGGATAAACAAAAAAACTGCATAAAAACATACATTACTTGGGCTGAAATAAAATAGTTTCTAAAAAATATTTGCATTTGTCCTCTCATAACTAATTACTTAATAATTTGAAATCATTAAATAAGGGAAAAAACTATAATTGATCACAGAATTAAATAGGAAAAATTATTACCAGAATTTGAAATCATTAAAAAACCTAAAATCACACTATCCAGATTTATGTTTGATTTGAGACTTGATATTGAACAGCAGATGACACAATATCACATACCAGCACTTGAGATGACACCAACGAATTTTTATAAAAATCATCAAACTGGTGAGTTGAAAACTTAAACTCATGAAACCAACTCAATTTGCAGTGCACCTTAAAACTCATATCTAATCATAATTATTTTATTATATTTTTAGTAAGCCTGTGTGAGTGAGATCATGAGTTCCAATTCGTGTCGAATTGACGCAAATCCAAGAACACTCATGTTTCTTATGTTGGGTTTGAGTCAAGTTCGGGTTAGTTGTGTCTGGTTCAAATTGAGTTTTTCTTCACATTTAAAAACATGTCCGAGTTTAGGTATTCTATTCAGCTCGTGTCATTTTCGGGACGTAGCGATACCTGACTTGATAAACTGAATTGACTCTCTATGGGTAGAAAAGCTTAGTAAAGAATTTATTACTTGGATCTAATCAAAGATATACTTACATAAATATTTTCGTTATTATATCATGATCATTATTTGGTGATTTGAAGTTATGAAATAAAACATTGAAATTTTAAATGATGATATGGCATAACTTAAGCTACTAATGTGTTACTGCAGTAGTGAAGATCATTGAATACACTTTTAAGGTTCTTCTTTAGTTTCGGGCTTAATGTGAAAAAGTAGAAACAATTCATCATGTTACATTGAACTTGCATACCAACTTGCATTAAATTTCTTTATGGTAAGAGAATCTATACATATATTAAAATTTTGTCTTATCATTAAATTACTCAAACTCAAATTATTACATCAAATACACATAAGGATGGTAACACAATCATTAACAAGCATGTAATTCTAAAAGCTCTACAGAAATAATATTTTAGATGTCATCAAATCGATCCTTATGCAAATGAATGACCCAGGATATATGTTGACGTTGAAGATGAGAATAATAAGAAAATCGATGATGGAATTGATATTTATGATGCTTAAAAAGAAATAAACTACTATGAAATTGCTTTTTTGGAATTTTATTTTCAAATTTTATTAAATGTATTATTATCTAACTTAAAAGCTAAATTGACTGGAAAATTATTCTATATTTAAAACTTATTTTTAAGAGGGATGATAAAGTCTGTTGTTATAGACATTAAAAGTTGCATCAGCATGATGAATACTTCGTATATTGATCTATTTTAAGAAATTATGGAAAAACAATAATTCTGAAGCCCAATAAACCTAATGATGTGTCTGCTTTATTTTAAAGAGAAAAAACAAAAAAACGCTAGTGATCTTAATGAACTGAGAGAAAAGGATATTCAAAGCGAATAAGTGATTTATGCTTTAGGTGTCCACTTGTTTGAAGAAATTTGGGGGATTTTTAAATACAATGTGGAGAAAATACATGCATTTTAGCACATTAGTTATTTAGTTAGATGCACATACTGTGGACAAAATTTGTAGGAACTCACTATTTGTAGTGGACAAAATTTTATCTTCTAGAAAGCACGTTAGTTATTTAGTTAGATGCATATACTGTGGACAAAATTTGTAGGAATTCACTATTTGTAGTGGACAAAATTTTATCTTCTAGATTAGCTTTAGGAACAAAATCCATCAAATTGTCTAGCAAAGTTATCGAGATGATTTTATAAGGAGGAATGGAAAGAGAAGAATCCTTGATAATTGCATTACGATATGATGGCAGGTAATATAATTTGATAAATGGACTAATATCAGAATTTTCTAGAATTTTCTGTATATTAGCTTTTGTTCTAATGTGCTGCATAGTTTTAAAATATACGTCTTTCTCACATTTAATTTCTTGAAAACTCTTATAAAATTGATTTCTGGATTGAGATGCACTATTATCTTGTCACCCAGTTTAAAACTTATGTACCATTCATTTAAATAAATAATATAATTGTATTTGTAATAATTAATAATTAATTTCTTATGAATATCATCATGCAAATAATGCATATATTGCGTAAACTGTTGTATAGATTCATTAGGCCTAACTTAATAGGAAGTTCAAAAAGAATTATGGACTTTTTTAATTGAAATCCTGTAATTATGTTCATTTATTCATGTATGTGACCTATTAATAAATGAATAATTGTATGTAAATTCCAGTATATATAATTGTATGTAAATTCCCGTATCTATAACATAAAATCCAATCAATTGCATGTTATTTAAATTGATATCTATATAGATGACCCTAACTATTATTGAATACCTCAATGTGTCCATTGATTTGTGGGTGATAAGGATTTGAAATTTTTGATCCATTTCCCACCATTTTTTATAAAATTATCTAAAAATAACTTGGGTTTTACTTTTTTGTAAAATACAATAATTTTAGGAAATCTATTGGGGTTTAGTCACTTCATTACAATATAATTTTGCTATTTGAAAAACATCGATAAATTATTACATTGAATAAAATTAGTTATTTTAAGTAGACATATCTACCACTATAAAGATTCTTTAAAGTTTTTGACAGTCCTAATACAAAAAATATGTTACATTTTTTGTGTGTTTGTATGGAATAGACAAAGTTATATAAAACTTATATAAAACTCAATATTCTTTTATCCCTTAGTTGTCTGATAAATTTCACAATGTGAAATCATATGTTAGTATGCTATTTAGGATTGATTAATAAGTAATGCAAAGACTTTATTTTTCTTTTAAGGAAAATTATTTTTAATCATTAAATTTTTTAAATATGGTATGTGTTAAAAATTTTATTAGGAAATAATTTATTTCTATTAGAGGTTATGAGGATTAAATTTATTTCCTAATATAATTTTATTTCATTTCCTATTTTAGACTTATTTTTTTGGATTAGATTTATTTCTTTTTCTATTTTAGGCTTTCCTATTTTTTATTGTTTCTTTTATCTTCAAATAATTAATATGAATTGGTTAATTAGATATATTAGTTGTTATATCTTTCCTTTCTTGTTATTTTCTTTTTATTGTCTTTCCTATTCTATATTCATGTAAGGGATTTTTATACCCCATTTTCGTATCAATAAATAAATTCCACATTATTTTGATTCAACATTGTATCAAAGCCTTCAAACAAACCCTAGAGTCACTTGTCACTGGAAACTTCCTATTCCCTTGTAGTGCTACAGGCCCGTCCTCAGCCTTCTCTTTTTTAGTTTTTGCGTCGGAAGCTTTCTCTCCCTGCAGGCCTGCTGCCAAATCCTTCCTGCAGCATCTCCCGCAACTGGAACTCCCTTTTGCAGCCTTTCCTAGCAGCCATAACTCCTGCTATTTCTGCATAGATGTTGGTCGTTCTTTGAGCTTCCGTGAACCCTCGAGGCTCCTGTTGACCTCATTTTTAGTGAGGTTTAGTCTTCCTCTTAGGGTTAGGATCTAGCCTTAGGGGTCTCCCTTTGACTATCTTAGAACCTTAGAAAACCCGCCTCGTTTTAGAAATCCAACCCACTTCTGTACCCTTTTGGAGTTTCGCGTGTGTGGTATCGACTTCTAGTACTTAGAAGAGTAAAACCAACATGAGGAAACCCAAAAGGGATCCCTATAGGACCTTCCTGAGCCTTAGGGTGGCCTTTTGCACAATTCGCACTCCCGCGCGCACAAACTTCGCAATTCGGAGAGTCAGTGCGTCCGATCGCCTCGATTCGCTTCGTCTGCACTGTTACCCGACGAAGGCTCGAATAAACCTTTTGAAATGATCGATTGCGGGTCGAAATTTTGTAAAACTTGAATTCTGACGTGTTTTTGACCCGATTATCGACGACGTCGTCCGAGCAACCCTGGATGACAAAACGGACTGCGTCGGTGCGTCCGGAACGTCAATTTTGCCCAGGAGGGACATTCATTTTGATATGGTTTCGTGCGGGGTCCGAATCGGCGAATTTTAAATGAAAAGTTAAAAGATTGAGTGAAAAAAAAAAGAAAATTTGTATCCCTAAATCCCTAACCAGTCTGCCTCTCCCCTCTTCCTCCCATTCGCGATTCCAACTGGTCCTCTTCCTCCCATTCGCGATTCCAGCCTGCTCCTAGGTTCCCCTCGTCGCGAAGCTTCGGTCCAAGGTCCCCTCCCCCGTGCTCAGGTAAGGCTTCCACCTACTCCCTGCCGCGCTCTGGCTTTCTGCTCGCCACTCCCACTCCCACTCCTGCGCCTTTTGTCGCTTCTTGCTCATCGCCTTCAAGCGTCGGCTCACCCGCAGGTAGGTTTGGGTAAGCTTTTCTCCTTTCCTCTGGCTATATAAACCCCATTTGGGGAGGTCTTTTGGGTTGGCCAAAAGTCTGGAGAGGGTGGAGGTGCTGCCAAAATTTAGTAGATTGGTCGGTATTCTTGATTGGTGACTCAATATTCTTGCGTGACTGTTTGTTTGGCTAGTGAGGCATCATTTTCTTGTTTGGTTGTTCGAGATTCTTGCTTTACTGCGCGATGCTCTTTTTGGTTTGCTCGACATCCCTGCTTGGCTTGCTTGATCTTCTCACCAACATTGTGGTCTTAAAATAAAAAAACAAATCGTTCAATAAGATTCTCTTAAATCTGAAGTGGATGCTCTCTTCCAATGTTCTTTACTCTATCAGTTTTTTTTTTAATTTTTTTTTATGCATGGAGACATTCTTTTAACTTCCAGTATTTGGATATGCAAGCCTGTGTTCCCTCAAAACGTGCTTTCTCTGGATAAACCATTTTTTTTAGAAAAGGTTCGAATGTAAACGTCTCTTTCACTGTTGAGCTTAAAGTTTATAATTTTTGTGTCTTTCGTAACTCTCTTCTGAAGGATCAGGTATGTATGTGAAATTTGAGTTTTGGGTGGTAGACGTGTTAATACATAGGAATTCAATGACCTGCGCATGTATATTCTTCCTTGATTTTCGGCCTCTGTTGCTACTATGTCGTATTTGCATCCATGAAAAGAACGCAACGATGGTTACATTGATATTGGACCGGGGTAATGCTTCCTTAATTTCACGCTATAGCTCTTTACTGTTGTGTACCCTATTGCTTTGTTCTTGTTTTTAGCAGAATTTTGCAAATCTGCTCTGTTCATGTGTCCACAAGTCTTGCTTGGCTGTAGTTTAATATTTTGTTTCATTCAATTTTGTATATGAATGCTAAAGTGCCCTAGATTCTTCTATATGATAGGGAGTCCAGCCGTGCAACACTTTTCTGAGGTTTTGGAATTAGAAGAATTACATACATACTATCAATTCTTATTCAGATATGTAACACCTCATTTTGCTGAGGACAGGTGTATGTACATACAATCGATTCCTTAGTATTTACATATCTAACACCCAAATCCAATATTGCATATGCATATATAATTAAACACTTACCTATTCTATACTTAAGATTTCAGATTTACATATATACCACTTAATTCCTTTATATTTACTATTTAATTTCTAAACTTCAATTCTTTACATGTGTATCACTCCATTTTTATATGAAAAGTGAACTTTATTCTGATTGGGTGTACTCTTGATGTGGAAAGTATGTGAATATTTAAAAATTGGGTTGGCATACTTGGTTCTTTTTGCAATGACTTGCTGCTACACTCAATTCCTTTTGAAATATTATTTTGAGAGCAAAGAAGGCATATTAAATTATTCTGATATTGGTAAAGTTTGCATCCGTTGAAGCTGCAGTCGTTCTGTTGCTTTGTTCAGCCTTTACCCGAGGAGTGGTTGGGAGATGGTTTTGCTGGCTTTGGTTCCTACTCCTACCCGTGAGACCCATTGAAATTTCTTGAGTTTAGTTTATCTCCTCTTGTTGAGTTTGAATCATTTGAATGATTATAGGGGAGGTGGCTTTGCTGGCTTTGGTTCCTACTCCTACCCGTGAGACCCATTGAAATTTCTTGAGTTTAGTTTATCTCCTCTTGTTGAGTTTGAATCATTTGAATGATTATAGGGGAGGTGGCTTTGCTGGCTTTGGTTCCTACTCCTACCCGTGAGACCCATTGAAATTTCTTGAGTTTAGTTTATCTCCTCTTGTTGAGTTTGAATCATTTGAATGATTATAGGGGAGGTGGCTTTGCTGGCTTTGGTTCCTACTCCTACCCGTGAGACCCATTGAAATTTCTTGAGTTTAGTTTATCTCCTCTTGTTGAGTTTGAATCATTTGAATGATTATAGGGGAGGTGGCTTTGCTGGCTTTGGTTCCTACTCCTACCCGTGAGACCCATTGAAATTTCTTGAGTTTAGTTTATCTCCTCTTGTTGAGTTTGAATCATTTGAATGATTATAGGGGAGGTGGCTTTGCTGGCTAATTTTATGTTTATTAGGAAAGGCCTTGGACCATACTTTTCCAGGTCTTTTCGATACGAGTTTTGAGAACTGATCCAATCTCATTTTTGGTGTTTTAGATGGATCAGTCTCTTCTCTCTCACCCCATTTTTGTTCTTTTCTTTCCTTGCTTCTTGGTTTGTTTTTCGATGCTTATGCCCGATGCATAAGTGTCCACCTATAGCCTTTTGCTACACGTGAAACCATCAAGCAAGATCGCAAGTAGTCGTTTTGGGGCGTACGGTGGTGATGATAAAGGCACACCGAAGATAGAGCAGAAAGATGTCATATCCTATAATATCAAGATCCAGACATTTGATGAAAAATATGATAACGGTATCCTTCACCGGCATAAGTCTAGCGGGAGTTGGCTCGAACCTCCTCAGGTTGTTGGCAGTCCCACGCCCGACAATGTAATCGACTCGTGGACAACGAAAATTTCTAAAAAAAAATATAAGTTTTGACAAACCCTTTTCAAGCAAAAACATACTTTTCTACGAAACAAAAATTGATAACTCTT
>NW_018165287.1:20146-20406 GCF_001263595.1 Phalaenopsis equestris
TGGGTTCTATACATTCGCTATGCAGTCGGGTGACCGAGTAGCCTTCGTGGTCCCTCGAGAATAAATATAGCTGAGTCTAGTCCTCATACGAGTGCTTGCAGTCCCCTCACTTGAAATTTTCTTTTGTTTTATCGAAGTTTTGGGACGGGGCACTCGTGTTACTTTTCCTTTCTTTCGGGATTTCCCCAGGAGTTTTGAGGATTTTCTTTCACTTGAGTCTCTTTCGTTGATTTTCTCGAGTTCCTCCACTTTTCTTCGGG
>NW_018165287.1:20665-21206 GCF_001263595.1 Phalaenopsis equestris
AAAAAAAATGAATGTAATATGTGATATTAAGAATTTTCATTAATTTTAAATGGTCATAGACCATTTCAGGCCACATAAATAACCCCAGAACTATCTGAAGTTTACAAAAATTTTTTTTTTTTTATTTTTTTTTTTTTTACATAGGATGTTTAGAGGACTACAATCATAGGGCCGTTTGATTTGATAATATAACCGGAATTTGATACTATAACTAGACACCATAGAAAACTTAAACGCGTCACGTCGAAGAACTTGGAGCTAGCGCAGTGGGCGGCACGGCCATCTTCAACAGCAGAACATGTCTTCCCAACAAAACCATTCCTTTTCTTAGAAACTAAACAACAATCCATAGAATTTCGAGGTTGTTGCCTAGCGCAACGTAAATCCTCCACCTTTTCTTTAGGCATTCGTATAGCTCTGCTGTACGATTTAAGCCCTAACTCGTTCTAGGTTCCGAGGTTATCGTCCGATACGACGTAAACCCTCATATTTTCTAGGCAATTTGTGTGACCCTGTCACGCAAATATAAGCCCTAATTAAA
>NW_018165287.1:21727-30374 GCF_001263595.1 Phalaenopsis equestris
ACATATATATATACATATATATACATATATATATATATATATATATATACATATATACATATATACATATATATATACATATATATACATATATATATATATATCTAAATTAAACGTCCTTCTGAAGCGGGCGCGGGATTTCGATTCTGGCGACCGACAGCTTCTTACGGGCGACCACCACAACCACAAAACAACTTTTTAACTGCCGACAGCTCCATAGATGTTGGGAGTAGAAAAGTGAGGACCTCTTGGAATTCTAGTTCTCGATTTCTACAATTTTCCAATTCCAGATTTTTGTCTCAATGCATTAACTATTTCAATTCCTTGGGATCATCGATCTTCTTGACATGTCGAGTACCGAGGGATCCTTGTGTTACAAGCATTGATATGTTCTTAATCATCCATCTACGCGACTTCCATTGTTCGACCAATTTTCAAATCCCATCGATCTTCCGCTTTAAATCTGTTCATACTCTTCGATGAATCGTTTGTTAGCTTAGAGAACACCTATGAGGCTCTTGGAACTCTTGAGATCCTTGGACTAGATATAAACTTATGATGTAAGTCGCACAACATGCAAAGCCGTTGTAGAGAACATGGGGTCATCATCTTCTACGGTGAAAGAGTAGTGTTTTGCATTGAAAGTGAATTCTATCTTGAAATGCAAGACTGAGTCCATAAATTTTGAAGACATTGCATCTGGCTGTGTTAAAAACTGCTAAAACTTGGTGCCATATTTTTATTACAACGTTGGAGGCTTACTTCTTGTTAAGAAGCAAGGTTAGTTCTGAAGTAATTTTATGAGACTTTCTTGTTAAGAAGCAAGGTTACTTATTCCATAAAGGCATTAAGTAAGAGTGATGGAATATGGCGCTATGATTCTAATGATGCCAAATCTAGCACTTATGTTGTTGGAATGGCGCTCAAATCACTTGTTGGTGTTGTTTCCTTGGTTGATTCTGAGGTGGACCAGTCTATGATTGGAGTTGCCTAGAATGACATTGCCAAACTGTTTGACATCATTCAAAGCTACAATGATGGTACTTTTTACTACAATGATAAACATATCCAATCGAGTGATTAAAGAAACCTGCTTGAAATTTCAGCAGCAATAGTGCTAGGTGTGACAACATTTGCTGATGTTTCTTCTCGGAGACTAAAAATTCCAGGCAACAAAATTTTGGGCATGGCTAAATTTTTCCAACAGCCTGCAGCAGACCCTTCTTCGGAGTTTTTCCCTGTAGCAAGCCCGCTTCAGAGCTTTTCCCTGTAGTAGACCCTCCTTCAGAACCTTCAGACCCTTCTTCGGAGCTTTTCCCTGTAGTAGACCCTCCTTCAGAACCTTTTCCGTGCAACAAACCTTTCTCAGAAGTTTTTTTCTGCAACAGACCCTCTTCCAGAACTTTTCCCTGCAACATGCCCTTCTCCATAGTTTTTTTTTTCTGCAATAGGCTCTCAAGAGGTTTTTTCTGCATCAGGCCCTCCTCTGAAGCTTTTTTCCTGTATGAAACCCTACGAAGCATTTTCTTGCATTAGACCCTCCGAAATATTTTGCTGCATCAAGACCTCCGGAATCTTTCTTGCAGTCGACTCTCCAGTGCTTGTCCTGCAGCAGGCCATTCTTTGGAACTTTTTTCTGTATCAGACCCTCCTTTGGATCTTTTACTACAGCAAGGCCTACCTTCAAAGCTTTTCCATTTCCTACAAGCATACCCTGCAACTTTTTTGCTGGTTGTCAACTTCCTTGCAAACTCCCCTGCAACATTTCCTATATGAGTTTTCTACCTATCTACAGACACTGTAGGAACTACAGTCAACTAGAAGTCAGTTTTTCATGTAGGTGATCTACTTCCCTGCAACATTACCTACAAGAGTTTTTTGCCTGCATACAGACACTACAGAAACTGTAGTCAAAGACAACCTCAATCAGTTTTGCTTGTAGATTGGCTTCTTTGCTAACTTCTCTGCAACATTACATGTAGAAGTTTTCCTCCTACGTATAAACACTGCAGAAACTGCAGTCAAAGACAACCGCAATGTGGAATGATGAATTTCATGTTCTACTTCACAAGATCTTCCTCGCCTATTGTTGAACATGTTTTTCAACCATATTTCAACTTGAAGAGGGAGTGTTAAAAGTTTTGTTAGGAAATAATTTATTCTTGTTAGAAGTTATGAGGATTAAATTTATTTTTTAATATATTTTTATTTCTTTTCCTATTTTAGATTTATTTTTTTGTATTGGATTTATTTCTTTTTTATTTTAGGCTTTCCTATTTTATGTTTGGAGATATTAAATGGTATGTTTTTCCTTTCTTCTGATTTTCTTTTTATTGTCTTTCTTATTTTAGGATTTATATAAAGGTTATTTTTACACGTTTTTCATATCAATAAATAAATTCCGCATTATTCAGAATTTCAACAATATGTTTCACTGAAATTCATATAAGTGGTACATTCTTCCTTTATGTAATAAACTAGTCCATTATTATTTTTTTGTTTGCAATTTAATTTTTTTGTATGCAATACAACAACCGCCCTACTTAATGCGTTCTACATATTGTTTAACTTTATAATGATCAACAATTAGTCATCTACATATTGTTTAACTTTATAATGATCAACAATTAGTCATCTCTGAGTATATTAAATCCCAAAAAATCATAGATGGTGCCATAAACGTTTCTTCATGTTCATATATGCTTCTTATTAGTTTATATAACCTCAAATATTTTCCTATATGTGCACCAAGTGATTATCTCTTTTCTTGCTAAATGAAAATACCATTAAAACATATAATGAAAACTCCCAATGGAAGGTCAGAGAATATGATTCATAATTCTCTTAAATTACTAGGTGTTTAAATCAATACAAAATGCATCACCAACTTTTCTTGCAGTACATCGTTAATTAAATGAGTAGTTTTTCATTCATTACCATTTCTCATTCTCATTTGATGATAACTATCTGCTTAATCAATTTTAGAGAAAATTACTTCACCTGTTATCATACCAACATATCATCCAATGGAGATATACGATATTAATATTTGATATTAATTTTATTAATTGTTCAGCTATACACATATGTGTCAACTATCATTCATTTTAGATGCAAGTAATGCAGGATTCATACTATCATCGATAATTTTTTTCTTAAGCAATTGGTTAACATATTTTAAACTCGATATTTTCAGTTAGATTCATCATATGATGTTTCAAGTTTGATGATGATGATCTAAAAATTAAATAAGATTATTTGGACATGTATCGTTACAATTGGACGACACTTAATTAATATCCTCTAGCATACTATACTTTTAGGAAAAACATTTTTCATTCCACTGTTACCAAGGCATTAATCAACTCATGCTTTCAACTCCTTTTTAAAAAGTTTGTTTTTTCACAGTTTGCAAAGACTTGTTTTAGTTTATTGGAGAATTGCTCCTAAGCTGTGTAGGTTACAAAATTGTCTTTCTTCCATTACTCTTGTGTTAGTATTAAATCGCAATGTGTGCTACACCTAGGTATTTCAACAACAACTAACCCAAAATAATACATGTGATATCTATTTGCAGAATATCACGACATATTTGATGACTAGAGGTAGCAGGTTAAATGAAAACTAAAACTCTTCGTTTTACAGAAATAGCAATAGCAGTCTTATTTACTCAGGCTATTCTATATGATTTTGGATGTGGCGAGGGTTTCAAGCATGTGTGATCAGTAATCGATTTAGCCATGTAAGTCATATAACGTCCAATATCTACGAGTTTGCAAAGCTTTTCATCATGCTTGACATAAGTTTGAAGCATCATTTTTTTTTCAATCAGCTTCTACTTTAGGTATATCAGTGATGCATCACATAAACTTAAACGTTCTCTGTGAAAATATCCTTATAATCACTATTCTCCTTGTCAAATTCTTATATGCCATCATTCTTACTAGGCTTAACATCAACAATAAGAAAATGGGAAAAAAAAAAGAGAGACAAGGCTTAGCAGCATCTTCTAGGCTTAACATCAACAATAAAAAAATGGGAAAAAAAAAGAAAAAAAAAAAGAGAGACAAGGCTTAGCAGCATCTAAAAATAAAAGAAAACACGTTCATATGTAAATTTCTATTAGGGCAAACATTATCTTGAGCAATGACATATGAAATTCATATGTAAATTTCACTTGTAACCAAAGCAAACATTATCTTTTTTTTTTTTTTTGGAACACTTATAATCAACCCAAATCCACATGAGTTAGTTTAAAGCCAATATTTATGTTGGATTTGAGTTGGGTTTTCACATGGGATCCAATATTGACACCCTAGAAAGAAGGTTGTAGAAATCAAGAAAACATAGAATCTATAGATGATTTGATGCAACAGGATTCATAATATAAATATACAATGTAACGAATAAAATTCAAGCAACCAAAATTTTAGGATTCACAATATAGCAACCATCATTTAAAACAATCATTCAAATTCTCTTGGTGCAAACCAAAAATATAATAATAATTTAATTACTATCAAAATAAAGATTCAATGAACAATTCTAAACAACTAAAATTGCCATTAGAATAGGATTCAAACCACAATAAGAAAATAATTTGAGACTGCAACAACAACAAGCCTTTATCCCAGTAAATGGGGTCGGCCACATGAATCTTTTTTCTCCATTTTATCCTATTAACTGTCATATTTTTATTTAATTCTCATAAAATAAGATCATTTTTATACATTATGCCCAAATCTTTTTAGGTCCACTTCTACCTTTCTGAACATAAGTCGAATCTAAAATATCTACTCCCCTAATCGGACCATCAGATGGTCGACGTTTAATGTGAACAAACGATCTAAGATAACTCTCTCTAATTTTGTCCACCACTGGAGGTATACCAACCCTATCATGGATATATTCATTTCACATTTTGTCTCTAAGTGCAAAGCCATATTAAATCCTATTCAATGTAAATACAGCTTGCAAACCAAACAACCCCTTAAACAAAAGGCCAACATTACACAACATAGAGCATTCATGATCTCACCATCATCTTATAAAATTTTTTCTCTAACTCTAAGATGTATATTCTATCACATAATAGGCCAGCTACATTCCTCCATTTCAACCAGCCAACTTAAATTCTACAAATAACATCCCCATCTATATCACCATCACTTTGAACAATATACTGGAGATATCTAGAGCATTCACACCCTTTAATAATTTGATCACTCATAGTTACAACTCTATCACAAACTATATTACTACAGCTACTACTACTAAAATTATATTCCATGTATTCAGTTTTAGTTCTACTCGAACAAAAGCCTTTAAACTCCAATATAGACTTCCATAATTTAAGTTTTTCCTGAGCTTTCTCTCTAGTTTTATCCACAAGGAGGATATCATCAGTGAAAAGCATAAACCAAAGTACATCCTCCTATAAATGTCTAGTAAGAGCATCAATAACAAAAGCAAAAAGGTACGGGCTTAAAGTCGATTCTTGATGTAATCCAACAAACATAGGAAAATATTTGGTCAATCCTCCATTTCGAACACAAGTAACAGCTTTAGTATACATATCTTCAATGACTTGAATACAAGTCATATCAACACCTTTCTTCTCAAGAAGAATTCTCCAAAGGATGTCCCTTGGAACCTTATCGTAAGCTTTTTCTAAATCAATAAAAATCATATGTAGATACTCATTATTCTCACTGAACTTCTCCATCAAACCCCTCAATAAATGTATAGCCTCCATAATAGACCTGCCTGGGATAAATCCAAATTGATTATGAAAAATCTTTGTAATACGTCTTAACCTATGTTCAATTACTCTCTCCCATAATTTTAAAGTATGGCACATCAACTTAATTCCTCTATAATTTGCACACTCTTGTGCATTCTCTTTATTCTTAAAAATGGGAACCAAAACATACTTCCTCCACTCAGTCGGTATCTTTTTAGTTTTTAAAATAATATTAGAATTTAGTAAGCCAAGAAACATCCAAATTTCCTATATATTTCCACACTTTAATTGGGATATCATCAGGTCCTATAGACTTTCCATACTTAGTTTTCTTTAAAAAAACTATCAATTTCTTTTTTACTAATGCGACGGTAAAAATGAAACATTTTATTATTATTAACAATATTAATATCACTAAGGTCGATCGTATTTTCAGAAACTTCATTAAAAAGTTTATCAAAATAACTCATTCACCTATGTTGAATATTTTTTTTTCTAAAAAAACACTTTTTGATTGCTTCTTTAATACACTTTACTTGAGTAAAATCTTTATTTTTCTTTTCTCTTTGTTTGGCTAATTTACACATATTTTTCACCCACTTTAGTATCTAATATATTTTAAAGATCACTAAAAGCAGAATTTTTAGCGTCACAATAGGACTTATAGACTTTCCATACTTAGTTTTCTTTATAAAAACTATCAATTTCTTTTTTACTAATGCAACGGTAAAAATGAAACATTTTATTATTATTAACAATATTAAGATCACTAAGGTCGATCGTATTTTCAGAAACTTCATTAAAAAGTTTATCAAAATAACTCATTCACCTATGTTGAATATCTTTTTTCTAAAAAAACACTTTTTGATTGCTTCTTTAATACACTTTACTTGAGTAAAATCTTTATTTTTCTTTTCTCTTTGTTTGGCTAATTTACACATATTTTTCACCCACTTTAGTATCTAATATATTTTAAAGATCACTAAAAGCAGAATTTTTAGCGTCACAAATTGCTCTCTTAGATTTTTTACGGGCCATTGTATATTTTTTTCCAGTTCAATAAGCTTTTACATTTAAACCAACTTTTATAATATAACTTCTTATATTTTATGCTTTTTTACACATTATTATTCCACCACCAACAATTTTTTATTTATAGAAACTTTTTTTTTATTCTCCAAGTAGAACTTCTGCCACTTGTTGAATAGTGTTTGTTAATTTATCCCACATAGAATTTACTTCTTCATGAACATCTCAAATCTTGAAATCTTGAAGTTTACTCATAGAAATAATTTTATCTATCTTTTGGGTGCCCCATCTAATTCTACGACAATGATTCATAGTATTATTTATTTTACAACTCTTCATCTTAAAATCTAGAACTAATAATCAATGATGAGTACTCAAATCCTCACTTGAAATGACCTTACAGTCTTTACATTCTCGACGATCTAAACAAAATGCATATCAGATACCAATAGCTTAATTGGTTTCTTAAATAGGCAAACAAACAAAATGCATATCAAATACCAATAGCTTAATTGGTTTCTTAAATAGGCAAAGGAAAATAAATTGTGTGAATAATGAATATCAATAAATCATAAGATCTGAAACTCTATTTAAAACTGTGCAATTTGCAATGCACCTTAAGGCCCGCTGTTGGGTTCAAAGTCATGGCTCAAGTTGGCTTTAAACTAACTCATGTGGATTTGGGTTATATCACATACCAGCACTTGAGTTGAAAACTTAAGGCTCAAGTGGCATTGCAATAAAAATTATATCATAAAAAGAAAGAAGAAAAAAATGTATGATAAATTGTTTGTGAAAGATTACAATAGAGTTTACCCATCACAATTAGAAGAGGAAGAGCTCAATATGACCATTCTGATAGGAAAGAACAAAAAAAACGACAGGAAAGTAACATAACAGGTTAGTATAAAACTTTACGTGATAGAAAACTAAAAAAAGATCAAGAGTCAATATTGTCATTATTTTGAAAAATATTCTGATCGGATTTTAGAAGTTAGAGAAGAGGAAGATAAGAGAGATTAAATATAATGAATCTGATTAGAATGATAACTTATTCCGTAGAACACCTCTGTAAATCATTTTTTAAATCTACAGAAGAAAAAAGAGTAGGTTTGGAAAGCAAAATAAACTACTTACATTTTGCATATGATGTAATTATAACATATAAAAAAGATCAAAAAATGATGAAAAAAAAATCTAGTGGAATTAGAATAGAGAAGTGTAATAAGTTTCTCAATAATCATACATATTAACCTATAATTTTGAAGAACATGAAGAATATCATGAGATTTATCCAGAAGAATCAATCATGTGGTATTTATAACACTACAAGGATAAAAAAGACAAAAAAGCTAAAAATTACAATGATGATTCTAATTTAGACCTTCCTAGCCATGAAAGTGCGAGAGACTTCTGAATTCAAAATAATAAATCATAAATAGTTTGTTTTAGAAAAGGTATCTTGTTTATGTTTATTTATTGATTTTAGAGTTCTTTCTTAAAATTTAGTACTTGTACAACTTAAATTACTCTCAATTGTTTTATTGGTAGGAAATTGAGCATTATTTTTTAAGATGTTGCTTATTATTGATTTTAGCTTGTACAATCAACCGAGAGGTCAAGTTTTGCTTTTCTCTTTCCATCTCCTTCAAAATTCACATATAACGCATGCATAATTTCAAGTCAACAATGCTAATCTTGTAAGAAATAATGAAAGCATATCCAAAATTTATGATGAATATCAAAAATTGTATTAAAAACACTAGATATTAAGATGTCTGATATCAGACACCAACGCACCTTCAAGCTAAAGTTCATAGAAACTCCAAACTAGAAATAATTACTCTGCTCTTCATGCATTTAGGTTTCCTGCTG
>NW_018165287.1:30384-36114 GCF_001263595.1 Phalaenopsis equestris
TGAACCAACAGCAAGGACAGAATTTATGTATTGACAAGAGAACTACTTACAGAACCATGTCCAAATGCCATCCTCCTCAAAATAAATAACCTAATCCCAACTATTAGAGTTGATTAACCATATCAAAATATTTTAATAACATGTTTAAATGCTCAAAGAAGCTAAACTACAAAATGCAAAGAAACAAAATACATCAAACAAAGGAAGAGGGTCTAAAACTACACAAAGTACAGGTCCAACGATTCCAATGTCAGCATCATCATGATTAGCCATATCCCCAGAATTAAAGTTTGGCTAACTATACCAAATGTGTTGACAGCAATATATCTAGTTGTTTATAAGACACTATTTGTTAATAAAACATTAAGATGTCTGTCATGTGAAAACCATTTTTCTCCCACATTCTATGGCTTCCCCTGTGAAACAAGTAAATATAAGCATTTAGTTTGAATGTTCCACTCCAGAACCTAGTTTGAATGCTCCACTCCAGAACCTCGCACATGAATGATTTTCTTCGTGGAAAAGAAAAAAAACCTAAAATATGCAAAAATGTAAGGAATATGCCAATCTGTGCCAGTAAGTCTGCCTTTTCAGTCCTAACAAATAAATGTATTGTATCTTCTAAAATTACAACATTAACTAGTAGATATGCATACATATTCAGAAATAACAAAAAAAAATTATTGAATGGTAAATCATTAGGTTCCTGGTTTTACATCCTTAATAATGATTACATTCCTAAGCAATTCTGCACAAAAGCATCAACATAAACAATTTTAAACATGAATTATAAATAAAAGGAAACGTGTTTATAAAATTATTGAAGCATTCACTTTTTAACTCATCCAAAAGCATCTTAAGGAAAAAAATGAAGACAACCCTAAAATTCATATTGTTATGAAAGCAGCATTTATTTGGCGGTAGAATTAAAATCTAAAAGTTAGACATTGATTGCAAAATGTATCATACCTCACTCAATTCATCCTCATCAAAATCTTCAATTTCAGGCACTGAATTTGAAGATTTACCATTCACTATATGCTTGGCACCTTTGACTTTGTCCTTATCAGCCTTTTCATTTAAAGGATATTTAGCATTATCATGCTCTAGTAATAAAAGAAGTTCCTTATTTATCATTTCATCCGCCTGCTCAAATGGGGTTGGAGGAACAAATGTGCTTTTATCTTCATCACCCTTAACCAATAAATTTTTTATAAGTTCTAATGAAGCTACAGGTGGTCTTGGAAGCTCTCTCTGAAGCACTTTTGACCTCTTTTTCATTAATGCCTCTAATCTTGCTTGTTCCCTTGCCTTCTCTCTAGCAATTTTGTCAGACATGTCTTCTTCAATTTTAACTTCAATTTCTTCATTTTCCTCTGGAATTGGTTGCATAACTATTTGATACTCATTTTTTGGCAGTGGAAGATTCGTCAAACCAGATCTCAAGTTTCTTCTCATCTCTTCCTGCCTGCGTAATTCAAGCTTTGCGCTATCCTGCATTTCAATATCTTCATTGATGCGTAGATCATCCCTAAAAGGAGTGAACTTTGGTGTTCCACCAACTCCATCTCTTAATGGAGTCATGCCAACTCTTGGAGTAAGACCCATAGGTCCAGGGCTAGCCAATGGTGTTGCTAATGGATTAGGAGTTTGCATCTCCTTTTTTCTTGGGGTGACACCTGAAAAGTCTGAAGGGTGCAGCTCAGGGTTTTCCCCTCCAAGAAGAGGTGTTTGAGACTCCCTCAGTCGTGCAAGATTCTCTGCCTCCATCATAATAGCGTCTGCCTTCCCTGCTGGGGTTCTTTGAGGAGTTCTAAGGGGCGCCGTTCCCCTTCTCGGGGTCTGAGAATAATCAGCAACAAGGGCACGTGTTGCACCACTTCCTTCAGCAAGCTCCTCACTTCCTAGAGTAAGATCATTAGCATAACCCATTTTTGCTATCTCCTCTAATTCCTGGTCTGAAATCTGTGGAGCTGGGAGCATCAGTTTCGACCTTTTCCTTACTGCTTCAGGATCATTAAGTTTATTAGCTTGTTGTATTGCTGCAGGAGCATCTAACCTTTGTTGAATTTTGTTCCTTGCAGCATCTTGCTTCCTTAATTGGGCTTCTATATCAACTCTTCTTTTCCCTTCCAGCTCCTCAATAGTTGTAGGAAACTTAATTTGTTCCACAGGTTTTTCCTCGCCAGCAATATCAAAGAAACCTGGAGGAGGTCGCTTCTCAAATGGTATTTCAGCATTATAATCTATCCCCTTCCTTTTCCTCCTCCTGTGCCTGTTGTCAATTCCAGCTGCCTTCAACTCTCTCCTTTTCTGCAATGAGGCAAGCCTCCTTGCTTCCTCAAGCTGTTTTTCCCTTGCCTTCCTCTTAGCCTTTTTACCCCTAGTGTTAGCCAACCTAGCCCGTGCTTCTGAAAGCATTTCCTTTTCATCTTCATCCATATCCACAGGATCTGGGCGTGCGGGCTTAGATTCTGGGTTTGGGTCAATCTCTCCAGGCCGCAACTTACGTGGATCATCATTAGGTTCATAATTCTCATCCTTGGCACAGGCTGCATCCAGTAGCTTCTCATAGCGCTCAAGGCATTGAGATGGAGTTCGTCCCACAATTGGAGCAATTGTTCTCCATTGAGTAGGCATCAGTTTAGCAAGATGGAGCAACTTCTCATCTTCCTCCCTGGTCCATTCTGTCTGGAAAAACAATGACATTAGCATCAATCAAAAGCTTTTAGCTTGATGGAAAAGCAAATCCAAGCTGGGAACTAAACATTTAATAGGCGTACACGATGGGAGTAAAAATCAATAATTGTGGATTAAAATACAAGTGATACCTCACAAAAGTTTACCAAGCGTTCAATAAATTGACAACAGACAAACAAGGCATATAAATAAGATGTTCCAATGAAATAGAGGTAAATTAAAATTTTAACATTATCTATAAAAAAACCAGTCCAATCAAAGATCAAAGTATTTTTATTTGAATTGATAACAACAACAATTTTAAAAAGAGAACAAACATCATATGGAACTGAATCTTTACAGAATAAATATATCAATTTTTACGCAAAATAAGAGAAAGATCGTCATCATCAACAACAATATCACTAGTTTTATCCCAACTACTACTGTAAATGAAAGTAAAACTAGTGGTTGCATTAGAAGTTTGGAGATCTTGATAGTACATGTTTTGGGAAAATATCTTCTGAGCAATGATTTCGCAATTTTGGTCTAAATTCAAAAATTATGACGTAATTCAGGCAAGATATAGTTTATTGTCTGTGCTGGAGTTTATCCCATTCAGGACAGCTTCTAAAATAACGAAGACAGGCAAGAACAAATTGATCCCGAAACGAAATGAGTCCATATGCCTTTGCATGGCCGTGAATCTTATCAGGGCCTGCAAAAACTATAAAAGCAAAACAGAAATCTGCCAGCCAGATACCTCATTTTATTATTTCAAGTAAAACAGTAATGTTAAAGTGCGAAAGTTGTATTGGTCGCACTTGGAATTGGCACATTCTGACAAGGCCACATATTTGCAATTTATGGATGGAATAACAAAATAGGTTCAGTAAGGGAAAGGATGTAGTCATCCAATCTGATGATATTTACAGTAGCAATTTACAAGTTAAATATAAAAATATTTGCTGCATGCTATACTTTCCTCGCATGCATCATGGAAAAAGTTTGTTTACATTGAGTATATATGTGAAAGATGGGTTATCAAATCAAGTTTTCCAAAGAAGCATAAATGTGCAAATAAACAAGATATCATGGATAAAATACAGCTCCCGTTCGGTCCTTCTCTGAAATAATCAAATGCAAAGAAAATACCTTCTTAGAAAGTCCTACAAATAAAAAGAGTTCCGCCTTCTCTGAAATAATCAAATGCAAAGAAAATACCTTCTTAGAAAGTCCTACAAATAAAAAGAGTTCCGCCTTCTCTGAAATAATCAAATGCAAAGAAAATACCTTCTTAGAAAGTCCTACACATAAAAAGAGTTCCGCCTTCTCAAAAATATTTTTGTTTTCTACTATTTTTTGGAATCTAATGGTCAGTTCTTCTAAAAGAAGTAAATGGACAGAAAGCTTTTGAATCATTGTTGTGCAATTCCTGTTTCACTAAACCTAATTACTGAATAACACCAAAATTCCTAAAAACTTTCACAGGAAAGCAAAAGAAAGCCTGTCTGTTGGTATATCATCTTTCCATCCATAATTATAACTATCCAAATGTTGAAGTAATTTAAATGGGAAAAAAGGCTAACATTGTATCTGTCTTCTAACGTTTTTAGTCCCAAACCTTTATCGCTTCAGCATTTTTCAAAAGCAAAGAGCTTTAGAGAGTGGTGAGGGCAATGCTGTAGCAACTTTTGATTGCGGCAAACCACCACTCAAACAACACATCATCCATTGTCTTCTGTTTGCTCTTGAGGCAGTAAACAGCTCTAGAAAAAAAAATTGAAACCCCTTAGCTTATATGAAGCGGAGTTATTCCATGAATGCTTCATGTTACCTGGTTTTTCTACAAGCTTGTAAAGTATAAAAAGCCCTCGAAAAAAATCATTTGCATTGTCAACCCTATCATACAAATGCTAGTGTTATGATTTGGGTTTATTATACGGTTAATTCCAAATCTATAAAATCAATGCATTTGTTAAACTGTATATCAAACATTTATTACGCCATAGCAAAACTATTCACATACATTTTATGATCATGTTAACACTGATGGACCGTTGCCTCTCGCATACTCACTACTATGAAACTAATTGTTTCAACAAATCCTGCAACCTATA
This sequence comes from Phalaenopsis equestris, assembly GCF_001263595.1. Lineage (NCBI taxonomy): Eukaryota > Viridiplantae > Streptophyta > Magnoliopsida > Asparagales > Orchidaceae > Phalaenopsis > Phalaenopsis equestris. The sequence goes on from NW_018165287.1 coordinate 35,184, forward strand.
AGGACTGCTGAAAATAAATATACTACTCTTTTCAAAAAATTAACTAACTTGTCCTTTCTACTGTATTCAGCATCCAGATAGACTCTTACAATATAAAAAGCCATTTATCTCCAGATAATCATGCCATCCGCTTCATCAGAAGATAAATTCAAATAATAAAAACAGCGAAGAACAGCGTGAAGAAGGAGTGAGATATCCTTTACCTTCTTAATGGAGGGGTCAAGCCACTCGTACCACCTGGCTTTACATTGCTTGGCCGACTTGCGAACAAGAAGCGAAGAAATCCGAGCCCACTGGTTCTTCCCATATTTCATAACCGCAGCCTTAAGAATTTCATCCTCCGTGTTCTTCCATACCCCCCCTTTTATCATAATCCTCATCCTGCCTCCTTTTTACTTTGCTGCTCCTACTCTGATTAAGGTTTCAGAAGTTAACTTCTTCTCCGCAATCCCCAAATGAGAATTAGGGGCTGTTTGGTAGCCACTTTTAAGCAGGATTTAAGCTTAATCCTGTTAAACGGCAAAAAATGCCTCCGTAAATCCTGAGCTTCCGTAAATCCCAAAATGACGACGATTTGCGAAAAATCCGGGATTTACTAAATCCTGTGAATCGGCAGATTTAGTAAATCCGGGATGAGCGAAGATGACGAGTGGCGCGAACAAGCTTACCTTCTTCAATTGTTTCTAGTAGGAGCGGAGAAGAAGGATGAGAAACATGGGAGTTTCGGTGGTTTATATAAGCCGCGATGCCGTCGTTGTTTTAGCAGCTAGCTCTACTGGCGGCTGAATCACGAAGGTTCGTTAACGAAGGCGATGGTTTTGGATTAAACCAGCGGGGGAGTGAGATAAGCGAGGGTTTTCGGCAGAGATGGAAGTTTGGGCGAAACCAGGAGAGGGGTAGAATGTCGGAGGCAGAGATGGGAATAGGGAAA
>NW_018165287.1:36137-61275 GCF_001263595.1 Phalaenopsis equestris
AGGGATAGAGTGGTAGGTTTGAGATTTTAATTCATTTTTATTTTATTTTATTTTATTATTTAAATTGATTAATAATTAATAAATAATATATATTCATTTATATTTTTTATTTACTATTTATTTTTGGATATTCAATATATCCTTATAAATTCTACTAAATTATTTTAATGTTGTCAAATAATTTCTTAAGATTTATTACCATTTACTTACTAACATTCCAAATAGTTTTCTGGATTTAATAAATTATGATTTACAGTATTTAATAAGTCTTATTTAAACTAAATCCTACTTGTAACCAAACAATCCCTTAAAATTGTGTATATTGCATATATGGAGTTCACTGTTGATCTTGAGCTCTAATCACGAAGGCGACAGGAAAGTAGTGGAGGAGGAAGAATATGAGATGTTATGGGGCAAGTGATCTGAAGGAGTACTTAGATAGAGGGAGCCACAAGGAAGAAGAAATAGACGAGCTATCGAATGCAATCAGGAAGATGCAAGCTGACAACCAAGGTGTAAGGAGCAGCGTGTCGTTGAAGATCCAACACAGGCTATCCCAAGACCTCGGCTTTGAGGACTTGCTTCTCGCGATGGATTGATCTAAATCGTGATAAGAATCCGATGAAAGGAATATCAGTTACTTTTATTTTTTTTTAAATATAGAACAAAAAATGTAAGAAATGGCCCCTCTTTTAATGCTTCATGCTACCCCTCTTTTAAAGTAGTAATTAGATGGTTGCCCCTACTTTTATGTGGGGTGTTACAGGATATTTTTGGTATATAGAAAATAAAGAAGACTATGGTTAGGCTACCCTATTTTTCGGTCGGCGAGGACTTGTAATCCTTGGTTTGGGTAGATACAATCGGTCGACTCTTTCGAGTTTGGGCGAATAGTCAACCCCAACAGTTCTTAGGTCCAGACTTTTCTCAATCATCCAGGCTTCATTTGGTTGGCTTGCGTCAGTCAATCGATTGTCTCAATTCGAAGAACAACTGCTGAGCCTTGGTTGGGAAACTCATGTTGTTGGGTAGAACCAAACTGTCAAGAAGTGGGTGAATTAGCATATTCTAACATATAGTCTACCTCTTTTGACAAGAGATACATCTGGAAGGCTCAATGAATGTTCAGTGATGAGAACTTTAGGGCTTCTGAAGAGTCTTGGACACGCTTGTAGGGCATTTTGTGATATTTAGATGAGAGTTGTACTAGGTCCTTCTCTCTATTAGATAAATCTTGATTTTTAATTTCGAAGACCTTCATTAGATCTGCTTAATTCCTATTATGAGGGAGTTGTGGCTGGTCAACGGAATCCTTTAGTCTTCTGCTCATATGGTCCTTGCTCTTTCAGATGGGTCATTGTTGACCATTCTTTTGTTTTATTGTCTATTAAATTTTCTTGAGATTCATGCCGACGCATTTCTACCATACATGAAAGAAATTTACAATGCATTAAGGGATAATAATGGTTGATGCGGTGATTTATGTTATGTGTTATAAATGTTTTTCAACACCATAACACACAAGGCAGGTATACTAAAAAATATGCAAATTAATCACAATAAAATTTACTTCAGTACAATAAGCTTTCACTTTTAAAATATCTAATGCTCCCACTCCTAGTGAATTAAGGTGTACTTTCAATTTCAAATCTTCATTAGGTTGCAAACACAAGTATACACATCGCTCAAGTAATAAAGAGCTCTAATGGAGTCTTGAGTATCGATCTCACAAGGAGGTGAAAATTTATTTGAAAAGTCACGCAAAAGCACAATATTTAAACTATAGAAAATTTAAGCAAGAAACCAGATCGAATTTTGTATAATGCTACTAAAGAAACTAAGTTTACTACACTAATCTCTAAGCTTCAAAGCCAAATTTACTAAAAACGAAATTAGGTTTTGTGATGAAGAGTTTAAATTTAAAAAAGCATCATTCCCCTTACAATGAGATTATAGTCAGTGAATCATCAAATTAAATAAATTTATATTGTGTCAAATATGAGCAATTATATTCTTTATCCTTTTTTACAAGTGATAAAGAACATTAGTTAATCCAGTGTTTAGTCCTTAAATATGTGGTTAGGCTGAGAAGATACTGGCTCTCACTCAAGAGTTCTCACATTCTCCTTGCCTGAGGGCAAACATCTCGCTTTAGTTTCCAAACGTCTGAACCAAATTGGGGATTTTAGTTTGTCACCCTAAAATCTCCAATTTTACGCCAATCAATGAATATTTTCTTATTTATTTGTACTCAATCCCATGGACTACATTTTCATCCATAAAATCGATTGTGACTCTTACTTTGTTGTGAAAAGCATAGACCTTCCAGATCATATGTTTCACAATAAATTTTAATAACTCAATTGATCATATCAAAAAGTAAATGAAGTTTCAAGTTTGATCACAAATATGAAATTAAAATATTACATAGCAACTTTATTCTTCACATAACCTTTTCTCTTTGCAGGGATAAGGACAACAAAATCTACTCAGAATTCATGAGGAAGATAGAACAAAACATGAATTTTAAATATAAAAACAAGTTTACAAATTAAGAAAGAAAAAATAAAACAACTTAACTCAATCTCTTCTCCAAGCAAATCTCTTAAAGTTCCTTTGAATCTCTCTCTCTACAATAACACTCAAATCTCTCTTAGAAATGTAAGGAAGAAGAAATCTCTCACTTTCCTTCACCTCTTACAACTCTTAGAGACACTTGCACACTCTCCACCAACTTAGAACTCACGCCCCACTCACTAACTCTCTCTAGAGACTCACGCTAACCCCCTCATTCTAACATAAAAACACTATTTTATAATGTAGGGATGAATGGGATGAATTTCCCAAGAGTCTCTATAGGCACCTCTTCAAAATCCATCCAAATTCAATGCATTTTAAAGTGCAATATCACAAAAAAAAACCTTCAATACATAAGAAAAATTGAATATATTTTTGGTGTATCAAAATCCCTCAAACTTAATTGTTATTTGTCCTCAATTATCTCTTTTAATACATAAAAATACGACTTAAGGTAGTGAGTATCACTTAAAAAATTCTCTAGTTTTTGTTTTGTAAAAGCAATAGTAAGACTTTAAAAAATACTTTTAATGACTTAGGTTAAAATTAAAAATGTAAGAATATCTAATACTTAAGTCTAAGAGTTTTGGTTTCTTATTCATTTCAAGAATAATTGTAATTCGTCATATTAAGGATACTTAAAAGAACTATATGAAAAAGAACTTGATGAGAACTTCATTAGTAAAGATGCAAATAATTTAATACAAGTTTAGGAATGTATTTGAGTCTCTTTCCTTAAGTTGATTCAAGTGAAGTCAATTTTTTATTAGGCATCTTCTCAAGCTTCTCCTCACATATATTTTTCATTTTTGCTTTTTTGTTCCTTTTCTTTTCTTATTTTCTTCTTTTTTTTCTTTTAGGATTATTTTTTATCCCCCCCCCCCCCCCCCATTACAACCACTCTTATACATTCTGTCACCGATCCGATCAGTCCTGCTACTCCGTTCTGTTTTAATGGATTTTGAACTTCATTATCCTCTTGTTAAAGTTAAAAACCTCATACGTAACTTGCTTATAAATGTATATTAGCTTTAAATTTTTTTATAAATCTCAACACTTCCTTTTTATATAACTCTAAGGCTCTCTTAATATCCAAAAATACAATTTCCTTTATTTTAAATAGTATACACATAACCTTATACTCTTATACTAAATATCTTACCCAAAAATACAATTTCCTTTATTTTAAATAGTACACACATAACCTTATACTCTTATACTAAATATCTTAACTTTTAGAACTAACCTTCATTATTAAAGATTTTTAGTTAAGTCAACAATTGTATTTATAAAATCAAAAAATATAGTTATCTTCAAGTTGACCTCTGATATGAAAGTTTAGTTTCTTTTTTTTTTAAAAAAAATTCTTCCCCCCAAACTAAAGTTTAGTTTCTTTTTTTTTTTAAAAAAATTCTTCCCCCCAAACTTAAATTTTTAATAGATAAAAAATTTAATAAAAAAATAAAGGTAAAAATAAAACATAAAATGCATTTAAATAAAGCTAACTTGTAAAGGGTTTTGAACTTGAAACTTTGCAGGTACCAATTTACAAAGAATAGGGCATAAAATATTATGTAAAACATGATAAATCAAAAAGATTTGATAAGTAGAAAAGAGTTCTAAACATAATCAACAAATTGCTATAATAAACAACACTAAAAGAAAAACAAACAATCTACATCTAAATATAAAAAGTTTAACTCCTGCTTATAATACACATTATATGAAAATAAAGTTGACAAACAAACAATCCAAATAAACATAAAATCAAACAATAGAAAATAAGCATGAAAATAAACAACTCGTTATCATCCTCCTCCTCATCATCTTCATCTTCTTCTTCAGATTCTACCTCGGGCTCATAGAGTATAAATCAGGGGCAGGTAGGGAATTCTACATTATGATCGCCCCTCAAATACCTTTCCATGGCCTCATTATATGCAATCTCATAATCTACTTTCCTTTGCATGCATTCATCATCATGGTAATTTCTTGCCCGTATAGTCCTCATATGATTCCTAACTGTCAAATAATAGCTTAGCTGAATAAGTAACTGCTCCATAACGTTCTCTAAAGAAGTAGTGTAAGAAGTGGAAGGTCCAGAAGCTGAAGTAGATGGTATGTCACTACTTTTACCTCTAGCTTTCTGTCCAGCATGCAACTTATATGTATGGACACTAGGCTTACTAATAGGTTTAAGTGGTTGTATCAATTCTTTAGATCTATCATTCCTTAATCCATATTGATTACATAGAGTAAAAATCAAAGTAGGGCAACCTAAACCTCAAGTAGTGCCACCTCTAGAAGAAGTATGGGCATTCTGATAGACAAGGGCACCAATATTTATTTTCTTAATTTGTTGAATGCAGAAATTTAAAGTAGCTCTCTCCCTTGTAACTTTACTTAAAAGATTTGTTGTAAGTAATTGAGCAAAAATAAAATGATGTGAGGCTTCAGATTGAGCATTACACATAGAAGTAGAGAAGTTTACCTTGTGATCTTTCTTCATCTTCCAAATTCCTCTTCCATCAGTTAGATAAGTTATAACTTCATCCAATACAGAATCAAAAGTATCAAAAGTAGCGTACTCACAATGAAACTCATCTCTCAACCCATATAAGACATTTATGCTCTTCGGGGTAAATTCCACATGCTTACCTTGAACAAAAACTAGGTCATCCGTAGCTTGCATTAGGTTTGCATTCAACTCCCAAATTATCAAAACAACCGCTATAGCAGTGATATAGCAGATGTTTCCCAATTTCATGCCACAATCAATCCCTCGATAGGACCACAAGGATTGTAAAATGAACTTTCCTGAATAAGCTTTCTTGTCATGATTTGAGTATTATAGTGATATTGTGCTTTGATATTAATAAATTTTTTAATGTCGCATGCCTTCTTTCCCTTCATCTTCCTCATTTTAGGAGCCATAAAGTTCTAAAAATTCAAAATAATTCCACATAATTTTGCTATAAAGATAAAATAAACTCTTAAAATTAAAATCATGGCTAAGAAACTTCACACAATGGATCTTCACTAAATTTCTCTAAAACTTCTAATTTTCTGGTTTTCCATAATGTAGGAGAAATCCATGGTAAAAATAAAAAAATTCTAGGTTTAAGTGAAGCTCTTACCAAGAGAGGATGAGATCCAAGAATTTCTAGCCTCAAAATTGCCTCAAATCCAATTATTTGGAAGCCCTAGTTGGCTATTCGCCCCTATTCGCAAGGTTGAAGACATCCCAGAGCAAAAAAATGGCGAACACTATTCAATTTTGTGATTTTAATGGTCCAGCCGATCTGGTGCCTAGGCGCCAATCCTCAAAATTTCATTTTTTGATTTCTTTGTAAAAATCGTTATACACCAAAGTACTCCATCTTCTAATTATTTTAAATTCACTTTAATTTTAATAACTTAGTAATCACTAATATCAAATTTTCACAAACAACAAACAACTTCACATTTTTAAATATAAATTCAAGCTAGTACAAACAAGCATTTTAAAATCACACATAAATTCAGTGTTGAAATCACACCAACAATACCTAACACTGAAAACTAAAAAATAAACTACTAAAAGCAAACAAAAATAAGTTTGATATAAAAAACTAAGAAAATCCAACACAACTAAGCTCACATAAGCTCTTAGAAACCAAAATTCCAAATTTTGGAGTTGCTATACATTTTCATCTTCAATATTATCATCTTCTCTAAGATCTCCCAAGGACTGACGATGCACGAATATATTATAAAAAGGATGGTGAGGGAGTTCATCAATTTAGTCTTCTTCTATCCAACATTTTTTCTTGTACTTTCACACCGTAGCCTCTTCCATAAGTCCAATATGATCAAATTATTCTTTAATTCTCCAATCCATATGGTCGAACTGATCAGAAATTGTGCTAATCACATTCAGAATATTAGTCATCTCATTCTCCAACTTGTTAATCTTCTTCAAAATAATAAATGAACTCTCTAGAAATCTGGGTTGTATAGGTGATGAATTTTAAGATGCCTGATCCATAAGATTATTTTTGTCATCCACTCCTCCATTTTTTAAGTAATCACAATTTAACACTGGGTCCATGGGCTTCTAAGGAAGAAGCCCTTTTTTCCCAATTTTCATATGGAACTTGTGATTACATATAAAGGAAAAGTATTGTTGATGGATGTCAATGACCAATATTAGACCTCTTGAAAATCAAACGAAGAGTAGATTTTACTATTATAACACCCACATCGATAGGACTTCCAATTTGAATACAGTAGTTCATTATAGCACTTTCGTTCATCACTTTACTGACTTTTGTAGTAGGGAGTAATTTTTCAGAGAGAAAGTTATGCCAAGGCTTTGATGCGGAATTTAACATTGAAAAGGGAAAACTTACATTATTGTTATCTCTCATTTCCCGTGTTCCATCTTCATCCATTAAGAATCTCAAAGCTTCATCCATATTATCTTTTGTAGAGGCAAAGTTGGCATAATGAAAAATTGGAACACTCTTGATCATGAACAAGTCATTAATCCTTGAAGGAGTAAAAGATACCTACCTACCTCGAACATAGACAACTCCTTGATTTATCCCATGAAGATTTGCATAAAATTTCTTCACAATAGAAATTACTATGGTCGCAGTGGTGTAGCATAGAACTTCCCATCGCCTTTACAAAATGTTTTCTTCATTAATAGTACCTGGAGTATTGAATCCTTGATTCACAAAATCCCTTTCCTTGATCAACCTGTTCTTCACAAGGACCTTATCATGGAACCTCTGCGCATCAAAATTAATGAATTTCCTCTAGTTGAAAATCCCATACTTGGAAGTTTTTTAAGGCCATAGGAACAAGATTTAGTGGATCCTCTCCCTCTCTACTAATTTATTTTGACTCAAAACGACATGTTTTGGGAGTTATATATAGAAAATTTCATCAAAAACTGCCAATAGAAGGTTCATGAGCGGTTTCTCGAATTGTAGCGCCTAGGCACTAGATTCTGGCACGTAGGCATCGGACTTTCTATAAAGTGGTGCTTAGGTGTTAGTTTCTAGCTCCTAGGCACCAATGCGCAATGAAACAGGCCCTTAGGCGCCAGTTTAGGTGGGTGCACATTTTTGCATTGTTTCGCCTTAGGTTTAAAATAACTCTCATACCTTCCATAAAATTGATTATTTAAAAAATTTTTATGCATTTTCTTAACATGCAAGTCATCAAAAGTACATAGAATTCTATTGCAAGAGCTGATATGATGTAAAATCAAATTAGAAAAACACACACACATAACTATAGGTTGCCTCCTACAAAACTCTTGGTTTAATAACGTCAGCCCGACATTCTCAGTTTTTACTATGGATGACCCAACATCAAAACCTCTTTAAAAATTGATTTGTGCCCATCAAAATAGGATTTTAACCTATGCCCATTAGCTTTAAATACTTTACTGGGTTTTGTATATTCATTATCTATAACTCCATATGGGTAGACTTATTTAATAGTAAATGACCCTAATCACCTGGTGTTGACCTCACTTTTGGTTGAGGTTTAGTTTTTCCTCTTTAGTAGCCTAAGGTCTAGCCATAGGACTTTTTTGTTCACTATTCCTAGAAAAATAGAAAAGAAACCCTCACCATTAAAAATTCTACCCTCTTCTTTACTCAACTTGAAGCTCTACATATTGGTCCTAACCTCTAGCACTTAGTAGGTGGGGTTATTATTGGGGAGCTCAAGGAGAGTTCCCATAGGGACTATTTGAGGACTATTTGACCTTAGGGTTAACCCTGGGCGCTGGTCTAGGGCTAATACACTTACTTACACTTGCCTACACTCACTCTCACCCACAATCACTCACAACCCTAAACCCAAAATTGTTGACTTTGATCCCTTGATATTTTGGGAGACTCATGTAGACGGTCCCCTAAACCTACTAGCCCTAGGCTAGGGTTTAGCTAAGACCAGCACATAGAGGACCCAAATAGGGATTCCATTGGTCCATGGCTTATATAGGGTGGTTGGCACCTCAATTCTACAAAAAATATCCAACTTGGCCTTTTGCCCCAAAATCCCCCAAATTACCTAGATACCCTTGGAGCCTTAAATTTGGCCAAAATTTTCAATATTCCCAAAACCACCCAAAATACCAAAATTTGTCCAAAAATCATTTCAAACCTTTTCAAAATACCTAAGTTACCCAAAACTACCCAAAAATTCAAAATTTACAAAAATACCCCCGAAATGGCCAAAATTACAAAAAAACCCTTGGCACCCCCAAACTTTCCCAAAACCTCCAAAATCACTCCAAATATCTCTAAAATCAATTAGGACCCTTCAATTGAACCCAATTTGGCCAATTTGACCATTTTGAGTAAAACACCCAAATTACCACCCCCAAATTACCTTTTAAAGGCATAATTTCCTCAAATTCACCTTAAATGTCTATCAATTTGGCCCAAATTTCCATCAATTTTAATTATAAACTCAAATTAACCTTTCAAATGACCAATATAAACCAAATAAAAGCTTGATTGGTCCATGCTTTGAGCCCAATTTTGATCTAAGTCAAAACCCCAACTTTGATCCTATGACTTGGTTCCACAAAATTGAACCTCATAGCCTACTCAATTTCCCCCAATTTGAATCCTAAACTCTTCATAACAATCATACACAACAAAATTAACCTTCTATTGGCCTTGGTGAAGCCTCAATTGCATTCAATTTTAACCCAAGTTCAAAAATTCCCAAATTTGCCCAAGTTGGCCATACATCCAATGTCCACCAAATTGATTGTCGTAACCCCAAAAATTGACACCCAATTTATGTTGAAAACTACTCATAATGTTCCTATAGACCATTCTCAACCATCAAATTGGACTTTGCCAAACCTTAGCCGAACCTACCAAGACCAACCCAATCTAGACCCAAATCTAGCCCAACATGACCAATACCAACCCAATCTAGACCCAAATCTAGCCCAACATGCCCAAATTGACCAAAATCCCAAAATCCTTCAAATTGAGCTTCCAATTGAACTTAAAATTACTTTAATACTTCACCAAAAATCTTCATGACAATCATTTAAACAATGTAGATAAGTTAGCCTAACCCAAACCCAACTTTTGGCTATTTTGACCCACATTGAACCCATGCACCAAAATTGACCAAGGCAAGACTTCTATAGCCAATTTTTGGACCTTAATGACCAAGCTAGACTCACTTAACCCACTCTATATGAGCCATGGACCAAAGGTCCCCTAAACCAATGGATTTTTTTCCTAAATTGCTTAAGCCAAAGAGATCTTTGCCAAAACCCATCACCAGCCCAAATTAATGGTTGTGACAGATTCCTCTGGCTCTCCTAACCTCCTAGCCACCTCCCCAGCCATGGCCAGCCACCCTAATCACTGGAGGAGCCAAAACTGAGAGAACCAAGCTAAATTTTAAACCCAATTTCACCCATCCAATGTGTCTAGCTCTGATTGGTGTTTAACATCTTGAAGTCCTCCACCGAAGTCCTCCATTGCACCCAAATGGAGGCCATGCCAGTCACCCCAAGATGTTTTATCGACCCCCACCATAACCTGTTTTATTTAAACCTACCCCCAAAGCTAAGAAAAGAGTGAGCTAAAATTTTCTTAAGAAAACTCTGCAAAATTGATCGCAGAGACTCTCTAAGACCTCCTCAGCTCAAACCCATCATTTTCCCCCACTGATCCCCACTATGCAAGCTCAATTTTGAGCTCAAATTTCTGCCAAAAACCAGGACATAACTCTACACAGCTCCACACTCCATCAAAATCAAATTGCTTGTGCACACACCATCCCAACAGTGAAAGAAGACAAAGCCTCATTAAAGCCCCCTCATAGAGAACCTCTACCCTAGACTTTGATCAAAACAGTGAAAGAAGACAAAGCCTCATTAAAGCCCCCTCATAGAGAACCTCTACCCTAGACTTTGATCAACACCCAAATTTGGCCTTGATCGAATTTAGGTCTAGGCCTTTCACTACAGCAAGAGGCCCAATCCCTAGCCTCCTTGGACCTCCAAGAACGTGCCAAGCACCTATAATTGAAGCTTCCCTTCTCAGAGCAAAGGTCTTGAACTTCCCCTCTTCCCCTTCCCGAGCCTATTTTGCTTCCCGAGCCTATTTTGATTCTCCATGTGATTAGGGTTAGTTTAATGGCATGTTTACCATATGGTTATGTTTGTCTTACTTAGACGAGTCTATAGGACCAAACCTGATGTCATTTGGTTGAGAAATGAGTGAGATCTTAAGCTTTTAATGTGAACGGTTCATGGGTTTTGGCTATCGGGGACGATGACGGGGTGTCGTTCGCTCAGTATCGGATGGACGGACAAGATCGAGCAGAACAACACGTTCATACACGAACCGCGGGCCGAGTTAGCAATGAGGTGGATGGCAGTGTCGAACCAGAGGACGCCACGTGGAGCTCGGAGCCATCGTAGGTGGACACGGCGCTGCGTGTTTAAATTGAAAAACAGGGTTATTTTTATTTAATTAAATCAGCTACCTTCAAAATCCATATCTTGGTGTAGAAAAATTACAAAAAATAAAAGAAAAATACCCTAGTACTCACTGACCAGAGGAGAACAATGTGGAAATGGTTTGAAGTTTATTTTATGTATATTTTAATTTTAATTAATTAAATATTGTTCTAACTATTTTGATTCTCCATGCATTCAAGTATTTCACCATGATTTGATATTTTGGCATGTTGTTGCCTCTGTCATGAGGGATATTCCCTGATTTTTCCAAAGTTAGAGAAGATCCCTAGACAAAGATCCATATTTTTCAAGTTTATGTCCATCATTTACATAAATTAATCATGATAATTAACATGTTGCTCAGAAAAAAATCCAACAAAATTTTGGTAGGAAAAAATCCAAGAAAATTTTGGTATGTGCACTGTGACCAGAGAACTCTAGGAAAAAGTTTTCATGAACCAAGTCATTAAAAACACACCTAATTTTCATAAAATCCTAAAGTACAAAGAAAATTAATTTGGAAAAAATAAACATCTAAATGACTTTAGTTTGATTTTCCATTATAATTTAAAGTTTAGAGGACTTCCCATAAAAAATTTGAAAACATTTGGAGTTCATTTGACAACCTAATTTGATTTTCTAAGTTAAATGACATTTTTGACACTAAAATGATTTTTAATAATCAAAATAAAGCTAAAAAAATCATAAACTTTTTTTTGGGAGTTCTTTGTGATCAGAAGGATTTTTTTTTAAAAAAAATTGTAATTAAAGTAAAAATTTCATTTTTTAAGCATATTTTGAGTTTTAAATAATAAAAAATAATAGAAATCATAAAATTAATAAAATTCATAAAAATGTTCTAAATTGTTTCCTAAGTATTTAGGAGCAATTGTAATATTTTTCCTAATTTTCTAAGTGAAGAAATTGAATTTTAAACCTTAAAAATAATTTTCAAAAGGCTAAAAAAGGATTTTCTTAACTTTTCATTTAAATAATTCTAATAATTCAAAGAAAAATCATAAAAATGTGAACTTTGTTTCTTAAGAGAGATTTAATAAATATGAAAAACTTAATTTTCCATATTTGAAATATTTTATAATTAATTAATACTCCAGAAATTAAAATAATTATAATATTTTAAATAAAACTCAACAAATCATGAAATTTGGTCCAAGTGGTTCTCTAGTTTAATTCTACCTTCATTAAAAATTTCAAGTGATTAGGCTTTGTCTTGGTCAAGTTATTTAATTTTCTTTGAAGAATCCTATTTTTGCATGTAAATAATCATGTAAATTAAATTAAATTTAAAAAAATCATATTTTCTCCTCTGATGTCTTAATTGATTCATGATTGAGGTAGAATAAAAATTTCAAAGTCATTTGAATTAAAAATGATGAATTATGAAGTGATAAAGCCTTAGGGGTAAAAGTGCAATTTTGAAAATCTAGCCCTAATTAACATTTAAACTTAATTCAAGAGGGTAAGGAGGACAAACTTTGATCTCAATTAAGATGGACAAAATTTGATCAAAATGGGTAACCTCTGATCTTAATCAATTTATTTGATATTTGTAACATAAGAAATTAATTGGTAGAAACCAATTTCACTTTCTAAATTCTCCTATAGAATAATTTAAGAAATTTGCAATTTCTTAAATTTCCTAAATTATCAAAATTTGGAAGTCTAGTAAATTAAATTAACCTAAACTTAGGGGCATGGTTTTGGATGTTAATAGCTCACTAATTTAATACCTCTATTTGGTGTTCAAATGACATTCAAATGTTTTGATAATGAATTACTATCATTTAAAATTCAATTCCTTTTAAAAATTACTAATGTGTCCACCAAGGTCCTAAGGGCTTAGTAGTGACCTAGGCTAAATCAAATTTGGTTAAATGATGATTAGAAAAGTGAATGTAACTAGAAATTGAACACCTTTAAAACACTAAAAGCTAAAGTTAAAGCTGAAATTGGCTAAGTGTCTTAATAGCATTAACTTGCCCCTTTTAAAAGTCGTCACCCACATAATTCTCAAATTAAATGACAAATGATAATTAACCTGTTCTTAGGGATAATTAAAACATCTATGTTCACTGAACACTAGAGGTATTTACAGGATGAATTATTAAGCAACATAATAAGTTTAAATGAGCTCGAGACTTTTCACAAGGTGGAGAGAGGGAAGCTTGGACCTGCTTCTCCCTCCCAACCTTTTGGATACCTCGGAGATCTACTAAACTTAGTAAGTTTTGCTTAATGAAACCATCCTCAAATGAATTAATAGGGCCTCACCAAGATATGATTTAGGATTTGGTAGATCACCAGAACCTTATTTCCCTGCTTTACATAAAATGCTTTTAACATATAAATGCTTTCACATGCATTTTTAGTTTCAGTTGAAGATGACGGGAAGACCATCTAGGTATGATTTTATTGTAATTTATTTTACCGACATTTATAGTCTCCCGTACTTTACTTTTTAGTATGTTACTGTACTTACTCACCTGCATGTGTGAATAAAAACACAAACCTGCATGTTAAACAACAATGTCACCCTGCATGAAAACCAAAACTGTTAGGATAGCCACAAAACCGAAACCAAAACTAAAACTAAAATCAACTAAGATAAAATTCACTGCCACAACATTCAAAATAAAAAATAACTCAAAATTTAATCACAAACATCACACAAAACTACAAATTGCAACTAAATTAAGATGTCTCTATCGGATGATCGGGAATTCCTCAGAGGAGGTAACCTACGGTTGCTAACGCGACTTCCCACAGTCTAAATGAAATTATGGAACTCATTAAGTTGAGTTTAGTAAATTTATTTGGACTAAGTGAATCCAATAGAAAATAGTGGTGTCGGCACGAGGGAACCGTAGGATCCTAACCGGTGTCGCTCTAATCAACTTTAACATGCCCCCATAAAATTTAAAGAACTACAATCATAGGGCCATCTGATTTGACATCGTAACTTGACACACTAGAAAACTCAAACTTGTCGCGACAAGGAGCTTGGAGCTAGCATGGTGAGCGGTACCAGAATGAGGGAACCGTAGGATCTTAACCGGTGTCGCTCTAATCAACTTTAACGTGCCCCATAACATTTAAAGAACAACCATAGGGACATCTTATTTGACACCATAACTTGACACACTAGAAAACTTGAACTCACCATGACAAGGAGCTTGGAGCTAGCACTGTGGGCAGCATGACCATATTCAACAGTAAAACCTATCTATATCAGCTAAACTAATTTCCTTCCTTAGAATTAAATAACCAAGCCATAGAACTTTGAGGTAGTTTGCTTATGAAACATAAATCCTCACCTCATCTTTAGGCCTATGTACAACTCTGTTGTACAATATAAGACCTTGTCTTAGGATTTCGAGATTGTCGTTCATCACAACCTAAATCCTCACATCTTCCAGGCTATTTGTGTGATTATTCCGCATGATGAAATATTCAACAGTTCTATTCTCCAAAACTGAAGCCAAACAGTAGGACAATTTGGGAATTCATCGAGGTTCTCCTCAGGATCTATGACTTCCCCTAGTTCTTATTCCTTTAGATTACAAAATAAAATGTTCCAAATTTGAGTCATTCCCCTTTCACACCTCTTTGTCCGATCTCGTTGAAATGTCCTATTCTTTGGAACTCCTTGAAGATAATATCCCTTGATTTTTATTAAGTTTTCTTAGGTGAATTTGATTATCTAGGATGTAATTAACTGTAGGGACTTGCCCTTATAGGAAGCTTTCCCAAACCCAGCATAATATAAGCCCTATTTAATTTTTCATATTAAATTTGGGAACTTGTCGCCAATAAATAAAATTGTTTCACAAACCAAACAGATGTTATATATTTCTTAGTTTATTTGAGCAAGCCTCATCCTCAAGTCTTGTGTTTATCCTTTAAGATTGATATAGGGTTTGAGGTATAGGGCTCTTTCATTTAAACTATGAAAAATATGAGGTCAATTTGATTTCATATTGTTCTAAAACACACACACACACACACACACACACACACACACACAGATATATCGAGGCGGGCGACAGGATTTTGATTTCGGTGACCAATAGCTTCCAACGGGCAACTCCTCCAATAAAAAATAGTGCCGACAGCTTCTGACCACTCCGCTGGGGAGTAGCTTCTCTCTCCATTTAAATCAAGAAACTTTATCTTCATACATTGATAATGTGTTCATGTCCCTCATGAACCAGATTACCCTTCTTCCATTGACATGCTTCACCTATTTCATTCTTGGGTGAGTATAGTCAACTTATTTGGACATCAGGACCATCTGTTCAACCACCTTTGAACAGAGAGGTTCAGGAGTTTATTAGGACTTTTAATTTTTGTGTGGGGTCGGACCCCCAATAGCTGTGTTGGTGGACTAGTTCTGCCTGGGCGTTGTGCATTGTAGAGTTGGTCCCGCATTGGGTTCTAAACACTTCACATCTCTCTTTCGAGTTTGATTAGCTGATTTGCAAATTAAATTGAATTGTGTCATGCTGCGCGTGCTCTTTAATTCTCCTTAATTAATTAAATATTTCTACTTTCAAACTATTTTTACTAAAATTTTAAAATCTCCACAAATTAAATAAGGACTTACCCAATCTACAGATTGGCCTCTGCTAATTTTAGTACTTGCACTAAGATTATGAGGTATTGGCCAAATAGCTAACCCTGGAGCTTTCTCTTCTGAAGCTGCTGTAATGGTATGTCCCAAGCTCACTTTTTCCTGCGACCTGCCAACGAGCCACAACGCCCGCAATGTCACTCCTACCATCAAATTCAGAGTTAGATTTGAAGCTCTCAAGGTTGTTCTCAGAAAAGCCCCGTTCATTGTAATGAAAGCCACCACTCCAGAGGTTCAGGAGCCATCTGCCGAGTTTAACCTGAACTGCCTTCAGGGTTTTCCTTCTAGTAAGAAGGTCAAGACTACTGCCGCCTCGACACCCACCAAGTCCGTTCTTCCCGCTTTTGCTAAGGGAAAGGAAGTTATGATCGTTAAAGACCCGACTGAAGGGTTAGCTGTCCCACCCTCAGTATTTGAAATCGGATCAAGTTCAAGGATTGCACCGTCAACCCTGTCCCGTTAACCCGAACTCAAAGGAAAAACCGTAACAGAAAGGTTCGGAGGGCTACTAAAGACTGGACTCCTAAAGAGGTACCTGTTGATGAAGATCCTCACCAGGATGAGTCAGGATTATCAGAGACCTATCCACTTCTGCGAGGATGTAGATTCCACCATGTAGATTCCACCCTTTAACCACCCTTTAATGAATACCAATGGGTACAAGAGTATCCAGAAGATTGCCATTACTTTACCGTCACTTCATGGACATAGTGTGGAGAGGAAGAAGCCTGCTTCGATCACCCGAGTCAGTTCAGTTTTTCAGTGGCTAGCTGCCAAGGAAGGTTGTTCAGTTGGTGAGTTAATCAAATGGGTGGGACGTGCAGTATCCCCTCACATGAAGAAAGGAATTCTAAAGGACGTCAGATCTGATAGACACTCCAAGAAGTCAACTGAAACTTTACCGCTTGCATTCCTGTCTAGTTCCATTTGGGGAGCAGAGTTGATATCGCTATTGTCACCACTGATTCTACCGTTACTAGGATAGCAGGTCGTCAATTAATTAAGTCACATATGGGTCCAAGAATTCTACCGATCACCCACTACAAGGATGTTCCTAAATTCCCAAGGGAAATGATGAAGAAGTTACCCAGTACCGTATCTGGTCTGCACTGTGGGGAGCATACTTCTCTTCAACATACTGATATTCCTACCAAGACACTCCATCTCAAGACATTACCATCAAAGAAAAGGGCATGAATACCCAAGGTTGCCATACCGATACAATCTAGGGGTATGAATACCCAAGGTTGCCATACCGATACAATCTAGTAAGCCTATAAAGCGAGATCATGGAATGAAGTCATGGTCCGAGATATCTGATATTGTCGCAGCAATTGCGAGCGAGATGGAAGAATAAGTGGAGAAGGTCTAACTGGGTCCTCCAGATTAAATCAACTTTAGTACTCAAACTTAATTAAATAATTTTTAAATTTTTACAGCAAGTCAACATCATTTTTCTACACAATGTGGAATTGATTTTGTTAATTTTTTATTAATATTTAAGTTAAATAATTGAACACAAGATATAGATATTTAATTAACTATAGAAATGCACATAATCATTTAAACCATCATGATATTTTTCCTAAGCTCCTATGACCATAAGAAACCTACTAAAATTTATCCCATAATTCTCAAAGTTATATTTTAATTTAAACAATTAATTTAAGTCAAAATAGCCATCCAAGCTTAAAAATTAGGGTTATAAACATAGGGATGATATCTGACCTTGAAAAAAATTAAAAAATTTCTCCTCTATCATGAGGAACAAACCCTAAATATCCCAATCCATGACGAGCAACAATTAATTAAAATAAATTAAAATAACATAGAGAGTACTTAATTAATTAAAAATCAGAGAGTCATTAAATAATATTTATTTTTATTTATTTTTGGTCCACATTATTAAGGGCCTTCAATCAAAAGGCGTTGCACAAGCATTTGGATCATCCGAGATATGATGTGACTACGCGTAGGATTTCTAAGAAATTCGAGTTTGTTGAATTAAATAAATCTAGAAAATCCTATTTATCTAATTATCCACGCTACACTGACTGGATCATGGGCAGCTTTGAAAGACTGTGTGGGCTCCTCTATTCGATGTTGCCTTCTGATTCAGCTGCCACGTGGCCTGCTGTTCCATTCCATCTACTCATCTGACGCCTCCGTAGCCATTAGATTGATACATGCGCGAATGGATGACATCCGTCATCATCCCCGATTAACTTAACCCGTAAGCCGTTAAACTTTAAACCCTAAGATCTCTCTTGATACTCAATCAAATCACATGGGGTTTGTTCCTTAACCTTGATCTACTCAAGACAAATACATCCATATTGTTACAATGCTATGAAATACAACCTATATGCATGGAGAATCAAATTAAGATCGGTTTAGGGTGAGAGCTCAATACCTTTGTCTGAGTTGGGTAGCCTTAATCAGATGGTTGGAGAAGCTTCAGAGGTGTCCAGAGAACCTTCAGATGAGATTATGGGCTGTGGTGAATTGTCTAGGTATGATTTTTACCAAGGTCGATTTCAGTTGTTGGTCTAGAGCTAATTTAGAGGCTCTTTGTGATGGGGCTTTTGTGGGGAATCAACTCCTCTCACTCTGTGGATGGTGTGTACAAGTTTAGTTGGAGTTTGGTGCAGTGTGGTGGAGTGGAGAAATATGTCTTGGTTTGCCCTAAATTTTGAACTCAAAATTGAGCTCTCATAGAGGAATCCAAAGGGGGAAAATAGTGGGCTTAAAATAGTGGGCTTGAGGTGGGCTTGAGCTTAGGAGTTCTTGGAAAGTCTTTGGAAATAGTTGGTCAGAGTTTCCCCAAGAAAATTGTTTAGCTCTTCTTTTGTCTATGGAGGATGTGGTTTAAATAGTGGGGGAATGTGTGGTTAGCTGGGCTTCAATCCATGTGTAATTAGCTACTTATGAGGAGGGTTGAAGAGTGCCAAAGCCAGTTGGAGCTGGCCAGCTTGGATGGGTGAGTTTGAGATTAGATTGGGTGGAGGTGGCTCTTAGTGTTAGCTCCTCCAGCGACTAAAATGGTTGGCCAGGGCAGAGGAGGTGTTAAGAGGGTTAGGTGAGCCAGTGAGCAGTCCCTCAATGCATTTAATTGGATTAGTGATAGGTTTTGGCAAAGGTCTCCTTAGATTAGTCTTTCTAGGAAACAAATTCTTCAATTTAGGGGACCCTTGGTCCATGGCTCATATAGGGTGGGCTAGATGGGTCTAGCATGGGTCTAGCTTGGTCACTAAGAGTCTACTTGGTGGTTGTAGTGGTTTTAGGTTGACCAATTTAGGTACATTTGGTTCATGGGTCAAATTTGGATTCAAGTTGGGCTAGTCACGACATTGAACTCAATTAATTGATCAAGATGATGAAGATGATTGTCACAATGAGTTTAGAGAAGGCTTGGAGTGATTTTGAATTGATTTGGAAGTTTGATTTTGGGGGTGTTGGGTTAGACTTGGGTTTGAGATGGGCTAGAGTTTAGCTAGAGCCTAATTGATGGTTCAAATTGGTCCTAAGAATTGTCTTAAAGAGTTTTGGATAGAAATTGAGTTGAAATTTTTGGGTTATAAAGTTCAATTTGGTGGAATTTGGGGCAAAATTGGGCATTTTGGTACAAGTTGATTTTGAGTAAAATAGAGGCTTGACCAAGGCCAATTAAAGGTTCAATTTGTTGTGAGGAAATGTTGTAAAGAGTTTATGATGCAAAATTGGGGCAATTGGGTAGATTTGGAGGTTCAATTTAGTGAAATTTTGGTTGCGGATCAAATTGGAGATTTTGGGGTTAAGATTGAAATTGGGTTCAATTGAGCTTGGATTTGGTTTTAATCAAGCTTGGACATGATGAATATGAGTTTAGAATTGAAATTGGGGAAGATTGGGATCAAATTGGTGGACATTGGGGTGAATTGAGGCAATTGTGCCTTTAAAGGCAATTTGGGGCTTTTGATCAAAATAGGTCAAAATGGTCAAATTAATCTTAATGGAGTGGTCCACATTGATTTTAGGGATATTTGGAATGATTTTGAAGGTTTTGGGACAATTCGGGTCATCAAGGGTAATTTGGTAATTTTGATAAAATAAGGGGTATTTTGGCAATTTTGAGTATTTTGGGGTATTTTGGTCAATTTGGGTGGTTTCAAATGGTTTGGGATGATTTTTGGACAAAATTAGGTATTTTGAGAAATTTTGAAAATTTTGGCCAATTTTGGGGTTTCAAGGGTAGTTTGGTAATTTCGATAGATTTGGGGGTAAAAGACTAATTTGGGTATTTTGGTAAAATTGGAGTGTCAATCACAATACTTGAGCCATGGATAAATAGAATTCCATACTTTGGGTCCTCCATGTACTGGTCTAAACTAAACCTTAGCCTGGGGCTTGTGGGTCTAGGGGACCATCTACATGAGTCTCCCAAAGGATTAAGGGATCAAAGCTAAGCAGGTTTGGGTTTAAGGTTGTGAGTGGAAGTGTAATGTGCAAGTGTGTGTGTGAGACCAACCAAGACAACACCACCAAAGGGTTAACCCTAAGGCCAAGTAATCCTATGGGGACTCTTCTTGAGCTCCCCCATATTGACCCCACCTACTAAGTGCTAAAGGTTAGGACCAATATGTGGAACTTCAAGTTGAGCAAAGAAGAGCTTAGGATTTCTAGAGGTGAGGGTTCCTTTACTAGTCCTCTATAGATAGTCAATAAGAAAAATCTTATGGCTAGACCCTAGGCTACTAAAGAGGAAAGATTAGACCTCAACTAAAAGTGAGGTCAACAACCCTCTACTCTTATGGCCTGATGTGGGCTTTAAGATATTAAGATGTTCCTATTTGAGGTGATTTGGTTATTTTATAGGTCTTGTTTGTCAGGTAAACCACCACCCGCAGTGAAGACGGTGATTGACCCTCTTCCTTATGGCCCAGTATAGGCTTTGAAAGCATCAAGATGTTCCCAATCAAGATACTCATCCTTTTGGTGACCTATTTACTAGTTATCATGATAATGTAAGCAAGAACCCTTTTATCGAGAGTATTTTTAGGTATCCCTAAGATGTAATTAACCGAAGGGATACATCCTTTTGGAGTACTCTTAACCCTATAATAAAAATATTCTTTTAATTATTTAATTATGGGTGGCTTTTGTAGGGATTCACTTTGTTGATATTATGTTTTGATGCATTTTGATCCGATTCTATTTGGTCATATACTCTTGACCTCTCATACAAGGATTATCTTAAATTAACCTTCCATATTTTTTTAAAATTTTATTTATTAATTTTCATCGTGTATCCTTCCTTTTTATTCCTCTCCTCTCTGAGCCACTTCTATGATCTAAGAGGGAGATTTATTTGAAAAAGGAAATAATACGACAACATACAAACATATAAGCTGATTGTTGGCACCATTTTGGTTGAGGAGTTGCCCGTAAGAAGCTGTCGGTCACCTGAATTGAAATCCTGGCGCCCAATTTGGAAGGAAGTTTTAATTTACATATAGATTTAAGTTTAGAAAAATATGAAATCAAACTGATCCCATATTTTTCATAGTTTAAATGAAAGAGCGTTATACCTCAAATCCTGTATCTATCCCGAAGGATAAACACAAGACTTGATGATGAGGCTCAATCAAATAAACTAAGAAATATATGACTTTCGTTTGGTCTGCAAAATCATTTTTTTGCTGATAATTTCCCCTATTTAATATAAAAGATTAAATAGAGTTTATATTAAGCTGGGTTCAGAAAAAGCTTCCTATAAGGGCAAGAAGCCCCTATAGTTAATTACATCCTAAATGACCAAAGTCACCAAAGAAAACTCTCGATAAAAATTAGGAAATATTATCTTCAAGGATTTCAAAAGGATAGGACTTTTCAACAAAATCGGATAAAGAGGTGTGAAATGGGATTGCTCAAATTTGGAGCATTTTGTTTTTGGAATTCAAACATCCATGCTTTAATGTATATAGCTACAAACACATAGATTCAGAGGAAAACCTCGGTGACTTCCTAGTATATTCTAATGTTTGGCTTCAATTTTAAGGAGAAATATTAAAGTGTTTCATTCTTACAATTTTATTAATTTAGGGCTTTCATTTGTTTGGAATGATCACAAAAATAGCCTGGAAGATGTGAGGATTTAGGTCGTGACGAATGATAACCTCAGAATCCTAAGATGAGTTAGGGCTTATATTGTACAGCAGAGCTGTACAAAAGCCTAAAGATAAGGTGAGGATTTATGTTGCATAAGCAAATAACCTCGAAATCCTATGGCTTGGTTGTTTAATTCTAAGGAAGGAAGTTGGTTTAGCTGGGGAAGACAAGTTTTGCTATTGAAGATGGCGTGCTGCCCACCATGCTAGCTCCTAGCTCCTTACCGTGATGAGTTTAAGTTTTCTAGGGTGTTAAGTTATGATGTCAAATCAGGTGGCACAATGGCTGAAGTTCTTTAAATTTTATGGGGGATGTTAAAGTTAATTAGAGCAACACCGGTTGGGATCCCACTGTTCCCTCATTCCAGCATTACTATTTTCTATTAGATTCACTTAGTCCAAATGAATTTACTAAACCCAATTTAATGAGTTTCATAATTTCATTTAGACTGTGGGAAGCCTCGTTAGTAACCATAGGTTACCTCCTCCGAGGGATTTGATCATTCGATAGAGACGTCTTAATTTAGTTGTAGTTGTTGTTTTTATGATGTTTGTGATTAAGGCCCCATTTGAGGCAGCTTATTTTGCTGCGGTGGCGTTTTGAAAATGGTTGAAGCGTTTGGAAACAAGGCCGTAGCGTTTGTTTTGGCGTTATATGCTGCATTTCTATATCGGCGTTAATCCGGTATTCAATATTGCTTCTATCCATAGAACGCGGGGGAGGGGTCCGTTCGGCGTTGGCTAGGGCTTATTTTCCTCCTGTGCCCCTGTGGATTCTCTCTCGCGCTCTTCCTTCTCTCTCGCATTACTGAACTTCTCGTGCGTAAACTTCTGGTGAGATCTTGCGTAAACTATAGAAATGACACTCCTTTGATCTTCCTGGTTCGTTTATGCGGCTCAAATGTTTTTTTTTAGTGTTCCTTTAGTTTCTTTTTAGGCCTAGAAGGAAACTACGAAGCTTTTTAGGTTCTTCTATATGCTCTAGAAATGTTCTCCATAGATCTTCTCTGGGTTTTATGCCCTTACGTTTTGCTTTTTTGGGATTTTTAGCTCTTACATTTAAGGATTTTTAGATCTTGCTCTGAAAATGTATCACATATTTACAGTGCATTTAGATGACGCACTGCTCTGGAAATAGATCTTCTATATGTCGCACTCCTTTTTTGGGATTTATATGACGCATCTCTGGTTCTATATTTACAATGCATTTAAATGTTTTGGTTCTATATGCCGCACTTCATTTGGTTCTATATTTGCAGTTTTTGTGCCTTGCAATACATTTCAGTTTGAGTTGTTCTGGAAATTGGAAATAAGTAATTGGGCTAATTTACAGATCATGAGCCATTTTACAGAATCATGAGCTAATTTATAGATCTGAAAATTGGAAATAAGAAATTATTCATTACAGTTGGGGGAAATTAGTAAGCTTGGTTATCTTGAGTTGATATGTTCACTGAAAGTTGGAAGTTCACATTTATTGCTAATTTACATTTATGAGTTAATTTACAGAGCTAATTTACAGATCATGAGTTACAAGGCGTTTCGGCTAATTTACAATATTTTAGGCAGAAGCTCACATTTATGAGCTAATTTACAGAGGCTTATAAGTTCACTGAAAATTGGAAGTTGGGGGAAATTATTCTTTACAGATCATGAGTTAGAAAATTATTTATAGATCTGTCATGGTTTGAGTTGATCTAAAAATTGGTAAGCTTGGTTGTCTCTGTTTCATTGCAATTAGCTATTTTGATGTGGCTGATTTTCTGGAATTCTTGGTTGCTAGTTCCATCAAATCATGGCTTTAAGTTTTACAGTTGGGGAAATGGGTTTATTCTTTACAATTGGGGGAATGGGTTCATTGCAATACATTTCAATACATGCCATTGCAATACATTTCGGTTCATTGCATTTCAGTTGACGCGTGTAGGATTATTGATGTTGCACTTTGGGTCATTGCAATACATTTCGGTTTGAGCTATTTTGAAATTTAGAATTAGGAAATTGGGCTTTGGTATTTTCTGGAATTCTTGGTTGAACTAATAAGGGACTGTGGTGGCTACATCACTTCTGCCTTTTGGAGTTTCTTCATAATTTCTGCGTGCCTTATGTCTTGGTTCATATGGCTTGGTTGAACTTATAAGCTTGGTTGATTTCTTGGTTAATTTGGAGTTTCTTGATAGATTCTTGGTTGAACTTATAAGCCTCTTTCATTTAATATATACTACATGCAATCCATATGGCTTGGTTCATTCATATCACGCAAGAATCTTCATTCCTGTATACAGTTCCAGCTACTTGCATTACTGATGATATTTATGTAATTTGAGAATTGTGTGGAGTTTTGTAGAAATTGCTTCTAGTATCAGTAGCTTTGACTAATGTCGTTTTATTTTTATTATGTTTGAGACTTTTAAGCATGCTACCTTCTCGTGTTTGGGACTTTTTTTAACTAATTATGTTAACATTTTAAATTTTTGGATAGTGGAATATTAATGTTTATATTTTAAATCATTTAGGATGGATCCGCAACGTGAACGTCGCAGGAGAATGACATTTGCTACAGCCGTTGTGATATTGCTATTGGATTGTTACCGGCATAGGACTACTCGCATTCCCTGCATGACATCCACCTTTGTTAGAGATAAATGGGTTTGTGAAATGCTTTCTGGCCATCCAATAAGATTCAGAAATATTTTCAGAATGACGACACCTATTTTTATGGATCTTCTACACGAGTTATGTGTAAATCACGACCTCCAGGGTTCTTCTAGAACTACGTGTAGGGCGGTGTTGGCTATACTGTACATTCTGTCACAGAATGAGTCAATTCGAGGAGCTATGGAAATATTTCAACATTCATCCGAAACAATTTGTCTTTACTTTTCAAAAGGGATGCACACACTTGTTAGCTTAACAACCCAAATAATTAAACCGGAGGATCCATCATTTGCTACAACTCCAAAACAAATTTCCAACGATCCACGATACATGCCATATTTTAAGGTAACTATCAGTGTTTTGAATTTATTACATTCTATATTTTAACAATATTATTATACTCTAACGACCAATTTAACAGAATTATATTGGTGTAATTGACGGTACCCACATTGATGCTCGAATACCCAACCACGAGAAGGTAGCATACATCGGTCGGAGTGGTTTAACAACGCAAAATATCATGGCTGTATGCGACTTCAACATGTGTTTTACTTTTGTGGTGGCGGGTTGGGAAGGGAGTGCACATGATAGTCGGATTTTCTC
>NW_018165287.1:62125-64832 GCF_001263595.1 Phalaenopsis equestris
CAGAGGTGTTTCAGCTCGTTGCGGTTTCTTCGGGTGGGCTGATAGTCCCTCATATTACACTAACAGTAGTCATGCCAACAGTTATGTGAATCTGATGTTTCCTCCGTCTGACAGTGCAGATGAGGACCGACGTAGCCAGAGTCTGAAGTTAAATATTTTAATATTTCTCCTTGTTGTCGTACTTGTATTTGTACTTTTTTAGTTCTTCTGGTACTCATTAAGGTGTGAGAACTGTATGATATCTTTTAGAACTGATCTATGATTATCGTATGTTTCTGCACTATATGTTTCTTTCCTATCAATAAGCTATTCTGAATAAGCTGCCCCGAACAGTTTTATCAGACAAGGGCAGGAATGTCATTTAACCACCAATAAGCTAGTTTGAATAAGCTGCTCCAAACAACAAATCATATTATTCTGATAATCTGCAGATTATTAGATTATCAGAATAATCTGCTTATGAGCAGATTATAAATAACCCACAGCTGTGCCAAACATACCCTAAATTTTGAGTCGTTTTATATTTTGAATGTTGTGGAGGGGAAATTTTTTTTTTTTGTAATTTTTATCTTAACTGATTTTAGTTTTGGTTTTGATTTTGGTTTTGTGGCTATCCTAACAATTTTAGGGTCTATTTAGGGCAGCTATTGATTATTTATAATCTGCTGATAAGCAAATTATTCTGATAATCTGTAGATTATCAGAATAAGTTGGCTTGTTATTTGAGGCAGCTTATTCATAACAACTTACTGGGAGCTGTTGTTGGATAAATGACCATTATGCACCTGTTTGGTGAAGTTGTTTATAATAGAAGTGAATGAGAAAAATAATTGATAGAATATAAGTCTCAAACTATTACAGTTCAGTTATAAAAATTAAAATATATTATTCATCATTTTTTGAGTGTCAAAAGAAATACAATTACAATTAACAAAAAAAAATTTAATTAGTTCAGCATAGAAATAAAATAAGAAGAAATACATATACATTGTTCACCATTTTACAAGAACTGCTGCTGCCTCTCTTCTTCGGTAACAACTTGTAAGTCGAAGGCACTCTACCTCACAATTTTTTATTTTGGGGGAAGAAATATGAGGAGTTTCGGAGGGGAGCGGAGGAGGAGAAATATGGGGTCATCTTCCTCAATGCTTTCAGGTAGGAACAGAGGTCTATAGAAGCCGCGATCAAGTTGTTACCTTCCTCGGTGCTTTTGGGTAGGAGCGGAATGGAGCTGAGGAGGGAAATATGGGAGTTTCAGAGGTCCGTTGAAGCTGCAATAGGGTGGAGCAGGAGAAAGATGGGAGTTGAGGAGGTCTGTAGAAGATGTGACGATACAGAGCAGGAGAAAGATGGGAATTGCTGAGGTCTATAGGTCGAGCGAAGCGGAGGAGGAGAAGGACAGCGAACGAAGGGATCATCACGGGTGATGCAGAGGATCGACATGGGCAAAAGGTGTGCATAACTACGATTCTCTCCCGGAGAGGAGGCGAGGCAACGAGCGAAGTGCAACATAGTGATTTTTTTCTATTGGACTCGGGACGCAGGGGGGAGCCAGCTTGCGAAATTATGAAGAAAACAACAATAAAAAATGTCGCGACATGAATAATTTCGCCCGAACGTGATATCCAAACAGGGAGGCAGTGTTTTGAAAACACCACCGCTCCCTATAATCTACCCCAAACGGGCCCTTAGTTTTTAAGCAGGGTGACATCGTTGTTTAGTATGCAAGTTTGTGCTAGCATTAAAAGTACAGTACAAAAGTATAAGAGAGACAACGCTATAAACTGTGAAAGCATACCTGGCGAGTCTTCTCGTTCCGCCACCTGAAACTCAAAATGCATGTTAGAACATTTTATGTAAAGTGAACAAAGTAAGGTTTTGGTGACCACCTAACCCTAGGTTATATCTTGGTGGGTCCTTATCAAAGTAAGGTTTTGGTGACCACCTAACCCTAGGTTATATCTTGGTGGGTCCTTATTGGTTTGATTAAGGATGATTTTCATTAAGCAAAGTATATTAAGTTTAGTAGACCTCTGAGATATCCAACAGGTCTAAAGGAAGAAGCAGGTCCATGCTCCCCTCTCACTACTTGATGAAAAGTCTTGAGCTCATTTAAATTTATTATGTTGCTTAATAACCCATCCTGTAAATACCTTTAATGCTCAATGAATATTGATCTTTCAATTATCCTTAAGAGTAAGGTAATTATCACTTATAATTTAATTTGAAAATTATGTAGGCGAAGACCCTTAAAGGGAGCAAGTTAGCGTTATTGAAACACTTAGCCAATTTTTTTTTTAATTTGGGCTTGTAGTATTTTAAAGATGTTCAATTTTAATTATGTTCACTTTTCTAATCCTCATTTAGTCAAATTTGATTTAGCCTAGGTCACTATTAAGCCCTTAAGGTTTTGGTAGATATCTTAGTTATTTTGAAAGAAGTTGAATTTTAAGTGATGTTGATTATTTATTTTCAAAGCACTTAAATGTCATTTGAACATCAAGTAGGGGTATTAAATTAGTGAGTTATCAACTTCCAAAGTCATACCCCTAAGTCTAAGGTCATTTAATTGACTAGACTTCCAAATTTTAATAATTTAAGGAATTACAAATTTATCCCTTGATTATGAAAGAGTGAGGTTGGTTTCTATCAATTAATCCCCTTATGTTTCAATTACCCAAATAAGTTAGTTAAAATCAGAGGTTAC
>NW_018165287.1:65567-69212 GCF_001263595.1 Phalaenopsis equestris
TTAAGTCACAGTGGAGATTAAAAATTAAGTCATTTAGATATTTGTGTTTTCCAAAATTAATTTTCTTTGTGTTTTGGGGTTGGTGGAAATTAAGTGCATTTTTAATGACTTAACCCATGAAATATTTTTCAAAGGATTCTCTTGTCATAGCAAACCTTCCAAAATTTTCTTGGATTTCTTTAAGTAACATGCTAATTATTATGATTAATTTATGCAAAAAATAAACATAAACTTGAAAAATATGGTTCTCTGTCTAGAGATATCTTCTGACTTTGGAAAAATCACAAATTGTTTCCTAAGACAGAGGCAACAACATGTCAAAATTTCAAGCCATGGTGAAATGTCTACATGCATGGAGAATCAAAAGACTCAAAACAATATTTAATTAATTAAAAATAAAATATGTATCAAATAAATTTCAAATAATTTCCTGCCATGGTGAAATGTCTACATGCCTCTGTTCATGAGCAAGAGGGTATTTTTATTTTATTTTTGTAATTTTTCTACAACAAGATATTGATTTTTGAAGTTAGGGCTATTTATTTAAATTAGAAAATACCATATTTATCTATTTAAATGCGCAGCGCCATGTCAAACAGCGCCATGTCAAGCTACGGTGGCTCCGAAAATCCACGCGACGCGTTCCCATTCGACGCCACCATCCACCTCAACACTGACTCTACTCGCAGTTCATGTATAAAGGCGCTGTCCGACTAGATCTCGTCCGTTGATGAGATGCGGTCGGACGGCTCTCCGTCATCGAACCCAATGCCTTAGTCTGAGAACCATCCATTTTCAAAGCTTAAGATCTCACTCATTTCTTAACCCAATTAAGTGCAGTTTGTTTCTAAATGCTCGTCTAAGTGTGCCGAACACATCCATATGATAATCAAGCCATTAAATTAAGCCTAATCAAATGGAGAATCAAAATAGGCTCGGGAGGAGGAGGAGTTCAATATTTTTACTCTGAGAAGGGAAGCTTCAATCAGAGGTGTTTGGCACGTTCGTGGAGGTCAAAGGAGGTTAGGGATTAAGTCTCTTGCTGTGTTGAAAGGCCTATGTATGAATTCGACCAAGCTTTATTTCAGGTGTTGGTCTAGAGCTATGCTAGGGGCTCGCCATTGAAATTTTTACTAGAGGTAGACTGAGACCAAAGAAAAATTTGGGCCAAATTTCATGATTTATTGAGTTATATTTGAATTTTAAGAATTATTTTAATTTCTGGAGTTTTTATTAATTATAAAATAATTTTAAATGTGAAAAATTAAGTTTTATACTTTTATTAAATCTCTCTAATGTCAAGGAACCTAGAGAAACAAATTAATCATTTTTCTAATTTTTCTTTGAATTTTTAGAATTATTTTAGTGAAAACCCATTTTTAGCCTTTAAAAATTATTTTAGCTTTAAAATTTAATATCTTCACTTAGAAAATTAGGAAAAATATTTCAATTATTCCTAAATTCTTAGAAAACAATTTAGAACATTTTCATGAATTTATTATTTTTTTGATTTTTATCATTTTTTAATTATTTAAACATTAAAAATAGGTTTGAAAATGAATTTTTTATTTTTATTTCAAATTTATTTTTAGAAAATTCCTCTGATCACAAAGAACTCCAAAAACCAATTTTTATAATTTTTTGAGTTATATTTTAATTGTTAAAAATCATTTTTATTGTAACAAGTGGCATTTAACTTGAAAAATCAATTTAAATTATTAAATAAGCTTCAAATGTTTTGAATTTTTTATGGGGAGTTCTCTGAACTTTAATTCACCGTGAAGATTAAAAATTAAGTCATTTAGATGTTTGTGTTTCCCAAAATTAATTTGCTTTGTGTTTTAGGGTTGGTAGAAATTAAGTGCATTCTTTATGACTTAACACATGAAATATTTTTCAAAGGATTCTCTTGTCATAGCAAACCTTCCAAAATTTTCTTGGATTTCTTTAAGTAACATGCTAATTATTATGATTAATTTATGCAAAAAATAAACATAAACTTGAAAAATATGGTTCTCTGTCTAGAGATATCTTCTGACTTTGGAAAAATCACAAATTGTTTCCTAAGACAGAGGCAACAACATGTCAAAATTTCAAGCCATGGTGAAATGTCTACATGCATGGAGAATCAAAAGACTCAAAACAATATTTAATTAATTAAAAATAAAATATGTATCAAATAAATTTCAAATAATTTCCTGCCATGGTGAAATGTCTACATGCCTCTGTTCATGAGCAAGAGGGTATTTTTATTTTATTTTTGTAATTTTTCTACAACAAGATATTGATTTTTGAAGTTAGGGCTATTTATTTAAATTAGAAAATACCATATTTATCTATTTAAATGCGCAGCGCCATGTCAAGCTACGGTGGCTCCGAAACTCCACGCGACGCATTCCCATTCGACGCCACCATCCACCTCGGCACTGAATCTACTCGCAGTTCATGTATAAAGGCGCTGTCCGGCTAGATCTCGTCCGTTGATGAGATAAACATGCGGTCGGACGGCTCTCCGTCATCGAACCCAATGCCTTAGTCTGAGAACCATCCATTTTCAAAGCTTAAGATCTCACTCATTTCTTAACCCAATTAAGTGCAGTTTGTTTCTAAATGCTCGTCTAAGTGTGCCGAACACATCCATATGATAATCAAGCCATTAAATTAAGCCTAATCAAATGGAGAATCAAAATAGGCTCGGGAGGAGGAGGAGTTCAATATTTTTACTCTGAGAAGGGAAGCTTCAATCAGAGGTGTTTGGCACGTTCGTGGAGGTCAAAGGAGGTTAGGGATTAAGTCTCTTGCTCTGTTGAAAGGCCTATGTATGAATTCGACCAAGCTTTATTTCAGGTGTTGGTCTAGAGCTATGCTAGGGGCTCTATATGAGGGGGATTTGATGGGGCTTCTTCTTCTTTCACTCTGGTGAAGGTGTGGGTGAGTTTAATTTGATTTTAGTGGAGTGTAGGGGGTGTGGAGAGCTCTATCCTGTCTCCGGCAAGGTTTTGAGCTCAAAAATTGAACTTCGGCAAGGGGATTTAAGGCAATGTGGTGGTTGGGTTTCACTGAGGAGGTCTCAAAGAGGCTCTAAGAGTAATTTGGAGGGGTCTCTCTGAGAAATTTTTAGCATTACCTCCATGGCCGTGGAGGTGAGCTTTTTAAAAAGATTGACTTATGAATGCTGTCATGACCAATTAGGGGGTGAAAATGCTTGCTTAGGTGGAGAGCGTAGAGGCTCTAACATTTAATTTGGATGAGGTGGCCTCTAGGTTTGAATTAGGTTTGATTCCATGGATGTGACTCTCAGTCTGGACATTTTCCAGCCACTAGGCCGGCCGTCCAGGCCAGGGAAGGTGTCTAGGAGGTCAGGTGAGCCAGTGGAATATGTCACAACAGTTAAATAGGTTGGTGTTTAGTTTTTGGCAAAAATGGCAAAAATATCCTTGGCTTGGCAAAAATATCCTTGGCTTAAGAAAATATGGAATAAAATCACTTGATTTAGGGGACCTTTAGTCCATGACTTGGCTTAGGTGGTTTCATGGGGTTTAGACTGGTCAATAAAGTTCAAAATTTGGCTGTGGTGGTCCTTGGTTGGCTAATTTGAATAGGTTAGATCAATTTTAGTGAAGGGGTCCATGTGGGTGCAAGTGA
>NW_018165287.1:69269-75102 GCF_001263595.1 Phalaenopsis equestris
ATTATTTCATTTGATATAGATGATTGTAAAGAGCAATTTTGGTGAAGGGTTGGAAGGATTTTGAGTTCTATTGGGATTTTAATTTAGAGGATTTTAGAGTTTTGGTGAATTTGGGCATGTTGGGCTAGGTTTGGGTCTAGATTGGGCTAACCTTTGGCTAAGTCCCAAATTGATTATTGAAAATGGTCAATAGGAATGTAATGAAGAGTTTTCAACATAAATTAGGTGCCAATTTTGGGGCTAGGGTAATCAATTTGGTGGAATTTGGGGACATAGCCAATTTGGGGAAAATTTGAGGATTTTGACTTGGGTTGAAATCAAATGAAATTGTGGCAAATTGAGTGGGCTATAGGTTCAATTTGGTGAGATTAAGTCATATAGCCAAAATTAGGGGGTTGGTTTAGATCAAAATTGGGCTCAAAGAATAGGTCGATTGGGCTTAAATTTGATTCATATTGGTCATATGGAAGGTGAATTTGAGTTTAGGATTGGAATTGGGTGAAATTGTGACCAATCGATTGGACATTTAAGGTAGATTTGGGGAAAATTGGGCCTTTAAAGGAAATTTGGGGTTTTCGTCAAAGATGGTTAAATTGGCCAAATTGGGTCATGTGATAGTTGAGAAAAATGAAATTGGGAATATTTGAAGGGTTTTGGGTATTTTTGGGAAAGGGTTCTGGGTATTTTTGGGATTTTTTGGAATTTTGGGAATTTTGGGCTAAGGAGAGACATTTTGGTAATTTGGCAATCTTTGGTAATTTTGGGTAATTTTGGTATTTTCAAATGGTTTGTAATGATTTTTGAACAAATTTGGGTATTTTGGGTGAATTTGAAGATTTTGGCCAAATTTAGGGTTTCAAGGGTACTTAGGTAATTTGAGGGAGTTTAGGGGGAGAAGGCCAAGTTAAACATTTTTTGGTAAAATTGGGGAGCTAACCATCATAAATAAGCCATGGACCAATGGAAACCCCATTTGTGTCCTCTACATACCGGCCTTAGCTAAACCCTAGCCTAGGGCCAATGGGTTTAGGGGACTATCTACATGAGTCTCCTAAAAGATCAAGGGACCAAAGTCAAGAAATGCTGAGTTTAGGTTAGTGAGTGATTGTGAGTGAGAGTGAGTGCAGGTGAGTGCCTTAGCTCTAGACCAACACCCAGGGTCAATCCTAAGGTCCAATAATCCTATAGGAACTATTCATAAGCTCCCTGATATTGACCCCACCTACTAAGTGCTAGAGTTTAGGACCAATACGTAGAACTTCAAGTTAAGTAAATATGAGTTTAGAATTTCTAATGGCGAGTTTCTAATGGCGAGGGTTCCTTTTCTAGTTTTCTAGGAATAGTCAACAGGAAGTCCTATGGCTAGACCTTAGGCTACTAAAGAGGAAAACTAGACCTCAACCAAAAATGAGGTCAACAAATGGACCCTGAGTAGGTGTGGTGTGCTGGGCAAGCACACCGTGCGTATTGGCGTTGACCAACAAGATCAACAAAACCAATACAATTTCCTAAGTTAAGAGACATAGAAGGAGTGTAGAATTGTGTGTGCTATTTGCTCTCACTGGAGAATATAGCAGGTGAATATTTGATCAAAGTCAAGAAGTAGGGACTCTTGCTGGGGATTGGAGAGTGGATTTTGAGCTATGAGATTTCACTATGAGATTTGAGCTATGAGATTTCAAGAATTTATAGAAGATGGGAATCAATGTGTAAGTGCTGACCTCAGGGTGGGATTTAAAAGAAGAGGGTCGGCAGTTAGGGACCGACCCAAAAAAGAAAGGAATCGAAAGTTAAGGATTGATTCTAGAATTAGAATTGAAAGTTAAGGATCAATCATAAAAGAGTGTCGGAGGTTAGGGACTGACCTCAAAAGGGGTGAATCGATGTTAAGGACTGATTCAAAAAGAAGTAAGAACAGATTCAAAAATGAGAATTGAAAGGTAGGGATCAATCTCAAAAGAGAGCATCGGAAGGTAAGGACCGACCTCAAAAGGAGTGAATCAGAAGTTAAGGACTGATTCAAAAATGAGAATTGAAACGTAGTCATCATTCTCAAAAGAGAGTGTTGGAAGGTAAGGATCGACCTCGCAAGAAGTGAATCAGAAGTTAGGGACTGATTCCAAAATGAGAATTGAAAGGTAGTGATCAATCTCAAAAGAGAGCGTTAGAAGGTAAGGACCGACCTCAAAAGGAGTGAATCAAAAATTAAGGACTGATTCAAAAATGAGAATTGAAAGGTAGTGATCAATCTCAAAAGAGAGCGTCAGAAGGTAAACATCGACCTTAAAAGGAGTGAATCAGAAATTAAGGACTGATTCAAAAATGAGAATTGAAAAGTAGGGATCAGTCTCAAAAGAGAGCATCAGAAGATAAGGACCGACCTCAAAAAGAGTAAATCAGAAGTTAAGGACTGATTTGAAAATGAGAATTGAAAGGTAGTGAAAGCGAATCAGAAGTTAGGGACTGATTCAAAAATAAGAATAAAATCTCAAAAGAGAGCGTCGGAAGGTAAGAACCGACCTCAAAAGGAGTGAATCAGAAGTTAAGGACTGATTCAAAAATAAGAATTGAAAGGTAGTGATTAATCTCAAAAGAGAGCATCGAAAGGTAAGGACTTACCTCAAAAGGAGTGAATCAGAAATTAAGGATTGATTCGAAAATGAGAATTGAAAGGTAGGGATCAATCTCAAAAGAGAGCATCAGAAGGTAAGGACCAACCTCAAAAGGAGTAAATCAAAAGTTAAGGACTAATTTGAAAATGATAATTGAAACATAGAGATCAATCTCAAAAGAGAGCATCAGAAGGTAAGGATCAACCTCAAAAGGAAGGAGTGAATCAGAAGTTGAGGACTGATTCAAAAATGATAATTGAAAGGTAGGAATCAATCTCAAAAGAGAGTGTCAGAAGGTAAGGACCGGCCTCGCAAGAAGCGACCTCAAAAGAAGTGAATCAAAGTTAGGGACCTATTCTAAAATGAGAATTGAAAGTTAATGATCAATCTCAAAAGAGTATGTCAAAAGGTAGGGACCGACCTTAAAAGGGTGAATCAGAAGTTAAGGACTGATTCCAAAATGAGAATTGAAATTTAAGTAGAGTTTGTAGTGTTGAATTCAAAGATGTGTGACATGTGAAAAGTTGACATTGTTGAAGAAGATTTGTGAAATTTTGTGAGGTTTTGTGCAGAACGTGAGACTCCACAGGGGTGTGAAGAGAATTAGTGCAGACAAAGGTTGTTGTGATGCGCGAGCAAAGAGTAAGAGACCTCAAAATTGAGAGAATCAACTCAACAGGTTTATTTTATTTTCTTTTTATTTTTTTCATGTTTAATTTTCAAAATATGTTTTCAAAATTTAATTTTAGTTGGTTGACTTTCAAAAGAGATTTATTTTGTTGTTTGTTTATTGGTTATTTTATTTTATTTTTTATTATTTTTTTATTATTGTCAAATTTTGTTGTTTCGTTCTTTGTTCATTGAAATTTTGAATCAACGCATGGTCCATGGCTTTTATCCATCGCACAATTGGGGCAATTGAACAAACAGACAAATTTCTGAAAGAAACTTCATTAATCTGCTCCAATAAATGTTACAGATCAAGTGTAGCTAACGCCTCAAAAAGTACAATATGCTAGCTCCATCAAAGTACATTCAAAATATCTCACGCCAAGTGCATATCATAGGCTTAGTATATATTATATTTGCTAAATGTAGTAAAGCGGAGAAGAATCCTTTGATCATTTGTTCCTGTTGTGAAGAACTCCTAATATAGCAGACCTTCTAAGCCATGATCCAGGACAAAGTTCCCTTTGCATGTACTTAGAGGTACAACCCTCTCATAGCTCGTATGTTAGCAGCTCCTCTAACTCTGGATCTGGCTAAAATATGTGTGGTATTTTGCTATCTTCCATCCGTCGGAAGGTCACAGACACCTACGGTGTTGTACACCTGGAATATAATGCTTGGCGACATCTGCTCCATTGCCTTTGAGGACAAGTACTGAGCCAACTGGTAGAGGAATCTCCACAGATCCTATGAACTCCCCAAGGCCAATGATGTTCATTTCCTTCCCAAATAAGATGTTGCTTTTACTCATCAATGAGACCATGCAGAAAGGTCTCACAAAGTCATGGTGGTCTATATGTGGAGGAATGCAATCACCTTCGTCGTAGATGCTGATAATGCAACTGTTAGGAATGCAATTAGCGGGCAGTATACTCTACCTGACCATTCTTTTAATCATCCACTTTATCATTGGCGATAGTGGATCCACCTGATAATGTCTGAGAATCCCAGGCGGATTCCCTTGTCTGTAATTTGTAAAGTTGTAGCAGCAGCCACACTAATAGTAATTCTCCATTTTCCTCGCATCCATTTCCTCAACTCAGAATAGGTCCTTTCCATGAGTAGGCCTACTCAACCTCTATCCCTTAGGTCAAAAATGCAGTCAAGTATGCTTTGTTCATCACTTTGTGAGAAGACCTTGGTGTATAATTCTAATCCTTCTATTATGTTGATGAATCTCCCTTGTACTTTGTAAAATTCAAAATTTTTTTTATTCACTTTGCTTATTCTGTAGTATTCTACTGTGCTTATGATTGGCGGCTATCAAGGAAGTTCCCTTATTTCAACAGCGGCGGGAACCCAAGCTGGTGCTGACTCTGGCTCTAACGGAATGTATGATCCAACGTCTGACAGGACGTATGGCCTTGTACCCCTCGGGACATATGGCTCTGCATCCATTAGGATATATGGCTCTGCTTCTATGAAGTAATCAGCAGTTTGAGATCCATCATCTGTAGAGGCGTACTCCTCTAAGGTACTGTAGTGTTGTAGGTGCATGATATTGCAGTCTGGGCTTTCCACAAATGCCCCTATAACCAATGATTGTGCAAGTATTTTAGCGTTGCAATTAGGGCAACCCGTGCACAGAACATCTAAAGTTAGTGGTAGGTATTTCTGGCTCTGTAACAAACCTAGATTCATCATCTGTGGCATTGTGGTGGGCAAGCTTGAAGAAGTTTCTCTCGTGTCTGGATCATAAATGTTCCCCTCAGGAATAGGGGTGAGTAATTTTTCCGCCTCTTCCCGGCATCTTTTCCCCTCTTGTCTCG
This sequence comes from Phalaenopsis equestris, assembly GCF_001263595.1. Lineage (NCBI taxonomy): Eukaryota > Viridiplantae > Streptophyta > Magnoliopsida > Asparagales > Orchidaceae > Phalaenopsis > Phalaenopsis equestris. The sequence goes on from NW_018165287.1 coordinate 74,380, forward strand.
TAAGAAAGCCCTCTGCTTTTGGTGGCTAGCATTTCTGCACTGTGTCCTTTGTAGCGGAGCATCTGACAATCTTTCATTATCAGCAACGACCAGACCCCCAGTTGGCATAGCTATCATGGATGGTAGACGGCTGGGCCCCTCCATTGGGTCCTGTTGTAACATCACGTTCTTTCCTTTGATAGTGACTTTATATAGGCTTAAAAATATAAATAATTAATACTGCTGCTAAAAGATTTAATTCCTCAGCAACTGTACCAAAACTTAATAACAGTTATAGATTCGATAAAGATGGATGTAATAAATATTCAATAATTGTAAAGTCATACTTATCAACGCAAGTATACGTATCGCTCAAGTAATATAGGGCTCTAATGGAGTCTTAGATATCGATCCCACAGGGAGTAATATTAGAACTATGAACTAAGATTTTAGAAAACCAATACTTTAATAGCAACAAAAAAATTCAATTTGCTTATCTATCTCTAATAGACAATTGAAATAAATATGTCATTTTCTTAATAACTCTTAAATAACTAATTATTTTAAAAAGGTTTTCAATGTGATATTCAATATATAAGAAATCATCCTTCTCCTTGTCAAGAAATTATAGTGAATGGATAAAATGAATCAATTTAATTTGTATTGTGCCAAATAGGAGCATACCTATTCTTTATCCTTTGGTCTAGGCATAAAGAACATTGACTAATCCTACGCTTGTTTACT
>NW_018165287.1:75607-95055 GCF_001263595.1 Phalaenopsis equestris
TTCTCCACAAGAAAACTCCTCAAAGTTCCTCTGAATCTCTTCCTTTCTTTACAACACACAGAATTCCTCTTCGAAGCGGCAAGGAGGAAGAAATCTCTCACTTTCCCTCCACACTTACAATCTCTCGAAGAATTCCTCACAATTTAGACACTCTTGTAAACTCTCTATAAACTAATGGAACCTTTCTAAACTCCAGGACCTCCAGGCTCCCTTCAATTTTCGGCCAAAATCTTCTTTTAAAGTTGTGGATGAGCTTTCCCAAGAGTTGCTTAAGCACTCCTTCAAAATTTGTTCTCATCCAAAGCCTGGTTGGACATAACCGCCGATCTCGCCATTGGTGGCCTCGAGGGCGCCGTCGGCGGGCTTCTGGAATCGATGTCGCCATCGGTGCCATTGGGCTCGCCGTTGGCGCCGTTGGGCTCACCGTCGGCACCCTAGTTCAATTCTTCACATTTTGGTCCTTTTTGCTCCAAATTCACTTCATTTTTTTCATCTTTTTGCTCCAATGACTCTAATTCATCATTCCTGCAACAAAACATCAAAAATACCTTTCTTTAAAGTGCAATATCATCAAAAATAGTATAAAATAGGTATGAAAATCTCAACATATTTTCCTTTGGTCATACCATCACATTCTTTCCTTTCAGTGATGCACTTTTTTTGGTGGTCAACCTTAACAGTGAAGGCAGCATTTCCTTTTCCTGTCGACTGACGACATTCATTAAAGGCCCCTCGTAATCCATGCCAACTTGGTTAAATTCCATGTTGAAATCTATAGTGCCACCCTGCGGTGTCATTTCTTCATTTAGTGCGAGATTCCAGCCATCTTTAAAGGCGAAGATCAGCCTCTGGCCTGACATTTCTCGACGATGGGAAAAATGTTAGTGGCCTGAAACTTAGCGTGACCAAGAACAAAACAAAGTATTTATTAAAGGAAATTTTATTTTATTTTGGTGAAGAGATCATTTATTTATGTGTGAATTTTGTTTAATTTAGTAGCATATTAAGTTTGAAAAGAGGAAATTGAAGTGTGTAATTTTTAAAAAAATTGATTATGTTGAAGTTAATTTTGTTACAAAAATTTGGACCAGGTCACAGACGTTTGGCCACATAGATAAGCCCAAAACAATTTAAATTTCAAAATTTCAAATCAAGTGAAGGCAAGCAATGTCAGGTTGCGTAGTATGTCTTCAGGTATCATCTGTTGATTGGTAGCATGGGTCTTGGGTCTTTCGTAGCATGGGTCTTTCACCCCGAAAGTCCACTAATTGGTAGGCTCCTCCTGCGTAGACCTTTTCAATGATAAATGATCCCTCCCAAGTAGGCTCAAATTTTCCACCTACCTTGCGGCGTGAAAGAATAGATCTTTTGAGCACGAGGACAAGGTCATCAATTTTGAATGTCCTTGTGTGGACCAATTTATCATGAGCTTGTACCATCTTTGCTTGGTAAAGTTCCAAATGTTGTTATGCTTCAAGTCATTTTCCTTCAAGACTTTCCTTCTGCTTCAAGTCATTTTCCTTCAAGACTCTCTAGTTTTTCAAGTCTGAGCTTCACACTTTCTTCTGTCATGAGTTGGTTGGCGACTGTGACTTTGAGTGATGGCATCTGGATTTCTAATGGTAGTACGAGCTCAGACCCGTACCCGAGCATGTAGGTGTACACTGAGTGGGAGTCCTGAATGTCATTCGGTAGGGTCCCTTTTGTTTTCTTCCAACGTTTTCTTTAAAATCTGTACCAGTATTTTATTGAAGGCTTCAGCTAAGCCATTTGCTTTGGGATAGTAAACTGTAGACTATCTCCAATCTATCTCATGCCGTTTTGACAAAATTGTTAATTTTTGTGCTTTTAAAAGTTGTCCCATTGTCAGAAATTATTCTTTGTGGTACTCCAAAATGGTAGACAGCTTGTATTTTGAAGAATTGAAGAACGTGCTGAGCCGTAACTTCTCGTAGCGTCACTGCCTCTGCCCATTTAGAGAAGTAATCCATAGCAGCAAGTATAAACCTGTGTTCTTTGGAGGATGGAGGGTCTACGTCCATCAGACCTATTATATCTGTGCCCCAACACTCGAATGGCTACGAGACAATTGTTGGGTGTAGCACATTCTGAGGTTGGTGCAAGACCACCCCATGCACCTGACACTGGTGACATCTTTTGGCTGTATCCACACAGTCGGACAAACTTCATCATTGGCCAATAATATCCAATTTTTTTGATTTTCATTTTCATTTTCGGCCCTGACTGGGCCTTGACTGGTGAGCGTCATACAATCTGGCATGCGCTTCTTTGACAATATTTTGTGCCTCGACTTTGCTTAGACATCACAACCACATCTGCATCGTAGCCACATCTGGTTGAATGATCTTCTGTAAAGGACATCACCAACCAAGGCATATGACATAGCCCTTTTTGTAATGTGATGTGCCTCAGACTTGTCTTCCGGCAGCTTTCCAGTTTACAAATATTCTATCAATAGCTTGCGCCAATCTTTGTTGATATCGGCAACTGCATTTATCGCTTCTTCTTTCTCGAGCTTATGTAGGGTTTTGAGGTCGATTTGAGACAAAACCTGCATTCCTTATACTGTGATTTCTATGAAATCCTCTGGGAGACACACCAATTTCTTAGCAAGTTTTGCTAGAGCATCGGCATGGGCGTTATCTCCCCTAAGAATTTGGAAGAAAGTCACATAAGGAATTTGTTCCAGTAGTTTCATTGCATACCAGTGATATTCTATTAACCTTGGTTTCGGGATCTTGTATTGTCCCGTGACTTGCTAGATGACAAGTTGAGAGTCATCGTAGATGGCAATATTTTTTATATTCATTGAGATTGCCAATTCTAATCCGGTGATTAAAGCTTCATATTCTGCTTCATTGTTGGTGCACGACTCTGCTAGGTGGTATGAGAATCTTAACATACCCTTATCTGGCGTGATAAAGATCAAATCGATCCCTTCTTTGCTTGGTATGAATGTGCTTGATCTTTTGTCTTTCTTAGCTGATGAAGCATCGTTGAAGTACATTTTCCAGCATTGTGCATTGGAGAATTCCATTTGTAGTATTTGCTCATCTAGTAGTTCATTGTTGAGAGGGGACCCAACTGACAGTGGGTGTACAGTGAGAAAGTCCGCTAGAATCTGTCCCTTGATAGTACAGAGGGGAATGAAAGTTATATTAAATTGCAGTAAGATCATTGACCATCTTGCTAGACGTTCGGAGAGTGTTGGTTGGGTCATCAAATATTTCAATGGGTTAACTTTTGAAATTAGGGTAATCTTATGAGAAAGCGTGTAATGTCTAAGCTTTTGGGCGGCAAAAATTAACGCTAGGCAATGCTTCTCAATAGGTGGATACCTTACTTCCGTCGGTATTATGACTCAAGTGGTAGAGTACGTTTTGTTTACCCTCATCATTGACTTGTGCGAAGAGGGCTCCAATAGAGTCGTCTAAGGCCGTGGTATAAAGTATCAACTGTTTCCCTAGGATAGGGGCTGCCAAAACAGGAGGTGTCATTAAATATTATTTAACATTCTCAAAGGCCCACTAACATATCTCTTCCCAAACAAATTTGGTGTCCTTTTTAATTAATGCCGAGAAGGGCTGACACCTACTTGAGAGATTAGAACAAAACGTCTCAGATATGCCAACTTCCCCTAGAAGGAATGTAGTTGTTTCAAGATTTTAGGAGGAGGCATTTCTAAGATAGGTTTAATCTTATCTGGGTTAATCTCGATTCCTCGATGATGGATAACGAATCCTAGAAATTTCTCGGAGGTAATGCCAAAAGCTCATTTTAAGGGATTTATTTTAAGGTCGTATCATTGTAACCGTTCAAACACGATCATCAAACTGTACAAATGGTCTATTTTTTGTTTATTTTTGATGACCAAATCATCCACATAGCATTTCACTTGGTTGTGAATGAGGTCATAAAAAATCTTTGTCATTACATGTTTTTATGTCGCTCCAGCGTTCTTTAGGCCGAACAACATCACTATGTAGTAGAAAATTCCAATAGGCATTCTGACGGCTGTGAGTGCTGCATTTTTGGGAGCTATCTTGATTTGGTTGTATCCCGATGATCTGTCTATGAAAAAGAAAATTTTGTGTGTTGAAGCGATATCCACCATCATTTACGGTATTGGTAGTGGAAACTTGTCTTTTGGACATTGTCTTTTGGACATGCTGAAGTCGACACAAACATGGATTTGTCCATTTTTCTTCTTAACAAGTCAATGTTGGCTAACCACGTGGGGTCTTTCTCTTCCTTTATAAAGTTAGAATCTATTAATTTCTTCACCTCGGCGATGACTTGTTGCTCTATTTCAAGGCGCATTCTTCTTGGAGCTTGTTTTAATGGGGTTATATTTTTATCTACCCTGAGTTTATGAACTGCAACCTCTGCTGAAAGTCCTGACATTTCATCATAGCTCCATGCAAAGCAATCTTTAAATTCTTCAATTAACATTTTGATCAACTGTAGAGATTCTTCATCGTTGAGTAGAGAACTTATAAATGTAGGCTGGGGTTGCTCTTCAATCCCGAGGTTGATTTCTTTCAACTCATCAACATTTGACTTGATTTCCTCCTCAAATTCTGGCGGAGCATCTTTTATTAGCTGATCAATGGAGTCATGCACTATATCAAGGCAATCCTCTTCTGATTCACTAACAACAATCATACAAAATTTTGAATCATCGACTAGTCCGACTGTACTAAATCCGAGACCCTCTTTCAAGTTGGGAGTTCAACTCTTAACACTCCATAATTTTTCAAAAAGTTGTAATTTATCTTTTGGTATTTGTTTTGGCAAATGTCCTTATTGAATTAAGTTTTATACATAAGGCGAAAAGTAACCAAGAGGTAATTCCATTAATTCATTGGGATCACCATCCAAATTTACATGGTTTTCAAGATTGGTAGAGGTAGAAACACGGTAGAATTTGGTCGGCTTTGAACCAACAATACAAACTTCCTTGACCTCTAAACTCTTGACCTTTTGAGGGAGAGTCGGAGTAAGGTTCATAACATTCACATAGTTGTTTATTTGATCATACATCATCTTATATTCACTTTTCTTAGCATCTTCTAAGGATATCTCATATTGAGATTTCTTCTATTTTGTCAATATTATTTCTACTTCAGAACGGTCTTCATCACCAATGTTGACGGTTGAGCTAGTCCGTTCAACGATTGAGTTGGTTCTTCCCCATCCACATCCCCGGCCTCGACCTCGGGTGCGCGAGCTAAAAGAAACTCCACTAACTTGTTGCAAAAGAGTGGTGGAAGATCACTGAAGCGAAGTTGAATGACCCTGCCATTGTACTTCTTTTGAATCTTTACTTTTGTTTGTCGCAGCTTCATGAGAGAAGACCGTTTTCTTCGAAGGCACATAGTAGGCAGCATTTTCATGAATGCCAACTTCATGAACTAAAAATTGTTGTAGATCTCATTTGATACAATGCTCTTGTCTTTCTTTGTAGTACTTAATGCACTGGTGTAGAGACGACGGAATCATGTTGGGTTCTTGAATCCACGGTCGACCCATTAGAGCATTGAAAGAGGTCTCGACATCTATGATATGAAACTCAGTGGTTGTTGCTGGTTCTCCAACCTTCATAAACAATGTAATAGATCAAAGGGCTCTTTCTCCCTTTTGGTTGAATCCTCTTAGCATCATTTTATTGGCCGTAAGCTTCTGAGCTTCAATGTCTAAATAGGCTAGTGTCCATAGACTCATCAAGTTGAGCGATGCTCCAGGATCTACTAGAACTATGGATAACACAAATCTGTCGATGTTTATGGAGATGTAGAGTGGACGATTATGGTCGGCGGTACCGAGCAACAAATCTTCATATGCTAAGGTGACCCCAGATTGTTCTTTCAACGAACAAATTTCATCCAAGTATGGAGATGTAGAGTGGACGATTATGGTCGGCGGTACCGAGCAACAAATCTTCATATGTTAAGGTGACCCCAGATTGTTCTTTCAACGAACAAATTTCATCCAAGGATGTGCTGGCCAACTGAACTAAGAAAATCTTTAGGTCCAGCAAGGCTGTAACCAGAGACTCCCTTATCTCCTTTGACAGGATTAGAGCATCGTAGATGCTTAATCGGGCCGGAAATTTCCTAAGATGAGCTAGCACATTGTAATCCACTTTATATGATCCTCCAATTTTTCTTTGGTTACTGTGTGGTTCTTCCATTAGTACGGGTGGAGGTAGTTCTTCTCGAGTTACTATTTTTTTTTCCTTTATCCATTGGAGATGTTCTCAGGGGCAACACTCTCTCGCTCCTTAAGTTCACTTCCCAAATTTCCTCTTCTTGAGATATCATTATTGAATCTTCCGGTGTTTCTTTTTTTTGGAAATATTTAAGTTGATGGCAAACGATGCACCGTGGTGCTCGAGGATTGGTTCATCACTCCCGGTGCTGTCGTAGCTGGTATCGTTGGTGTCTTCTTCAGTCTTGTTAGTGAGTTCATCAGACTTGAGTATGATTTGAGGATCATTACGGGAATGAAGATCGAGGCTAGATTGGCCATTATCGATTACGTCGTCACTAGAAATAGTTAAAACGTAGCTAAAATCACGATCATTATATTCATAAGACCCTAGAGGGGCAAAAAGTTAATCATACAAAGTCAGGGGTTTGAGGATTTTCTTCACCAAATCTAAGACAACCAATCTAGTAGAGGCAGACCCTATCCTACCCCCTGTGCTATCAATCTTTGTGGTAGAGTTCTTCTTCTCCTCTATCTTTAACGATGACAAATCTTGCAGCAGAATCTTCATCTCGGGCTTGACAGGATGAAGACTCTAAATGGAAGGTTGCTTTGATTCATTCTGGATTTGGTTTAATAATTTCTTAGATGATTTGCTCTAAACTTCATTCCATTCATCTTTTTTGGTATGTACTGGAGAATGCTTTGATGAATCCTGGATTTGATTTAGGACCCTCTTGAGCTTGCTCCAAGTCGTTCTCCATCTATCTTTTCCAATATATGGATCAATCGGAGAGATTGGTTCAGCTGAAATCATATTTATAGAACCTTTTTCAGGTTCTTTCAAATATTCCTTCAGGATTGTTATATTTGCTTCTTTGAGATTTTTCTTGAGCCAATCCTTAAAGATGAAACATTCTTCTATAGTGTGCCCGAGCAACCGGTGGTAGGTGCAATAATTTGGTTCATCTTTCTTCTCAACTTCTTCGGGCTTCTTTAGATCTGGTAGTCTGAACTCAGGCTTCTTCATCAGACTTCTAAACATTTTAGACACGGCTTCATCTTTAAAATAATATACCATTTTCTATCATTCTGCTAGAGATATTCTCTTATTCCTTGTTCAAGGTGATCCTTCTTGAGGCGGTCGCTGGCTAGACTGGCTATTCTGTTTCTGAGCCTGCTATGATGAAGATTGATGAGGTTTTGCATATATCTTCATTGGCTACTGTTCCTGATTTTTTTTCAAACATTATGGTTTCCTTGGACTTCTCGTGTGAATCTATATGTTTGATTTCTTCTTGAAGACTGTTGGCTTTACTGAGTAGCTTCTCAAAGGATTTGATGGTGAGTCCCTTGAGCAAAAATGCTACTGCGCCATGAATGCTTTTGAGTAAAATCTCAATTGCATGATGTTCCTGTAGCTGAGGTTCACACTTCATGCTAAGGTTTCTCCACCTCAAAATGTAATCCGCCAAAGTCTCGTTGGGCCAAAGTCTCGTTGGGCTTTTGCTTTTTATTTTTCTATCATGAGCTCTCCTATAAAGACATGGTGTTGCGCTTCGGTAAATCTTTTCACAAATAGTTATTCCAATTCGACAATGATCTTCACTGATTTGGGTAAATCAACATACCAATCGAAGGCGATCCTTGACAAGCTGTTGGAAGATTAAAGCTTCACTATTTCTCGTGTTGCCACAACTGGCTTGGAAGTGTGCTATGTGTTATCTGGGATTTCCAATCCCATCAAATATTTTAAATTTTGGGGCCACGAAACCCTTGGGGAAGAGTACAACATTGAATTCCTTCAGATAGGTTTTACCCTTTAGAATGAACGCACCACCCTTAGATTGGGTTAAGGCCTCCCAAACTTGCTCAACAATTTGCTTAAATTCTTTCTCTGGTATGACGCTCGGTGGAGAATCCTTCTTTTGTTGCTCATCTCTGTTTGCTGAGGCAACTTCTCTTCTTTCATCCATGATATGTATGATTTCCAGTTGGTTGACCTCTGGAGAGGCTAATTGTGGGGGTTGAGGTTGTCCTTGAATTGTGGCCATAGCAGTCATGGCTGTGGCCCTCTCTTTTATTCTTTTTTCTCTTGTTAGCTGACTTGCTCATCCCTTAGGAGGATAGCCCTACGCAGCTCATCTACGATATTCTCTTCGACAAGAGATTGAGCCTCACGCACAGATGTAGCGACTCTGGTTTTGATAACATGAACATCCATGAAATCCTCTTCGAGGTAATCATTGTAGTCAAAGTCATCATCATCATCATCAATGGAGACTCCATGTTCTCGAGCCAACTTGAAAATCTCAACTCTGAGCTTTTCAACTTTTTCTTTGATCATTGATTCTTTGATTATCTTAAAATCTGGAGGACCCTGCTGGAATTCCTCCTCTTGCTCTTCCATTTCACTAGCAATTGCTGCGACGATGTCAGATACTTTGGACTTTGGCTTCATTCCGTGATCTTGTCCTACAGGCTTACTGGATTGTATCAGTACAATGACCTTGGGTATCCACACCTTTTTATTTGACAATGATGTGTCAAGACAAAGTGTCCTACTGGAAACATCGGGATGTCAAGGAGAAGTATGCTCCTCATGGTGCAGACCGACTACAGTACCAAGTAATTTATTCATCTTTTTCTTTGGAATTTTAGGAATGTCTTTGTGGTGTGTGCTCGGTAGAATTCTTGGACCCAGTCTTGACTTAACTGGTCAACGACCTGTGGTCCTGATAGTGGGTCCTGGTAGTGGTGGAATTTGTGGTGATAATAGCAGTGTCGACTCTTCTTCCCAAGCGGAACCAAATGGGAATACGAGCAGGCGGACTTTCAGTTGACTTCTGAGATCGTCTGGTAGATCTGAGGTCTTTTATAATTTATTTCTTTATACGAGGGAAAATTGCATATCCCACTTGTTTAAGTAATTCATTAACTGAGCAACCCTCTTTGACAGCTAGTCTCAAAAAAATTGAACTGACTCGGATGATAGGAGTGGGCTTCTTTTTCTCTGCGCCCTGTCCATAAAGTGACGGTAATGCAACAAAAATCTTCCAAATACTCTCGTATCCATCGGTATCCATTAAAGGATGGAATCTACTTCCCCACAGAAGCAGAAATTTTCGGTAATTCTAACTCCTCTTGGTGAGGCTTTTCCTCGACAGGTATTTCCTCAAGAGTCTAAGCTTTAGTAGCCCTCCAAACTCTTCTGTTGCAATTTCTCTTCTGAGTTTGGGTTAATGGTGCAGTTCTTGAACTCGATCCAATTTTGAATACTGGTGGCGAGACAACCAATCCCTCAGTCAGATTCAATGATCATTACTTCTTTCCCCTTAGCAGCAGCGGGAACAACAGGCTTAGGCTTAGTGGGTGCTAGAGCGACAACAATAGTCTTGGCCTTCTTATAAGGAGGGAAATCCTGAAGATAGTTTAGGTTGAACTTAGCAGAAGGCTCTTGAATTTTTGGAGCGGTGACTTTAATGACGACGAACGGGGCCTTCTCGAGGATAATCTAAAGATCTTCAAATCTGACTCTAAACTTAATGGTACGAGCAACATTGCGGGCTTCATGGCTTGTCGACAAGTTGCATGAAAATGTCAGCGTTGGTTAGGCCATTGCAACAGCTTTAAAATAGAAATTTCTAGGGTTAGTTATATGACTAAAACCTTATAATCTTTAATACAAGCACTGAAAATTAATAAAGGTTGATCTGTAGACCAGGTAGATTTTAATTTGTGGGGATTTTAAAATTTTTAGTAAAAAGGTAATTTGAAAGTAGAAAAATTTAATTAATACAAGAAAATTTTAAAACGCGCGCACCATGACACAATTTGATTTAATTTGAAAAATAGAAAATCAGACTTGGAAGGGAGATATGAAGTGTTCAGGACCCAATGCGGGACCTATTTAGCAACACACACTGCCCAGGTGGAACTAGTCCACCAACACACCTATTGGGGTCCGACCCAACATGAAGATTTAAAGAGTCCTTAATGACCTCCTGAACTCCTCTATTCAAAGAGGTGATTGAACAGATAGTCGAACAGCTAGTCCTGAAGTCCAGGGAGTTGACAGTACTTTCCTAAGACAAAAATAGGTAAAGTATGTCAACAGAAGAAGAGTAATTTGGTCCAAGAGGGACATGGACACATTACCGATGTGTGAAGATAATATTTCCTTATTTAAATGGAGAGAAAAGCTCTTCTCCAACAGAGTCGCCAGAAGTTATCGGCACTATTTTGGTTAAGTAGTTGCCCGAAAGAAGCGTCGGTCACCAGAATTGAAATCTCATCGCCCACTTCGGAAGGACATTTTAATTTATATATAGATTTAAGTTTAGAAAAATATGAAATCAAACTGACCCCATATTTTTTATAGTTTAAATGGAAGAGCACTATACCTCAAACCCTGTATCTACAAATAAACTAAGAAATATATGACGTTCGTTTGGTCTGTAAAACCATTTTATTTGCCGACAATTTCCCCTATTTAATATAAATGATTAAATAGAGTTTATATTAAGCTGGGTTTGGAAAAGGCTTCCTATAATGACAAGCCCCTATAGTTAATTACATCCTAAATGACCGAAGACACCTAAGAAAACTTTCGATAAAAATCAGGAAATATTATCTTCAAGGATTTCAAAAGGATAGGACTTTTCAATGAAATTGGATAAAGAGGTGTGAAAATGGATTGACTCCAATTAGGAGCATTTTATTTTTGGAATTCAAAGGAGGAAGATCTAAGGGATGTCATAGATTCAGAGGTAAACCTTGGTGACTTCCCAGTCTATCCTAATGTTTGGCTTCAATTTTGAGGAGAAATATTTAGGTGTTTCATCCTACTAATTTTATTAATTTATGGCTTACATTTATGTGGAACGATCACACAAATAGCCTGGAAGATGTGAGGATTTAGGTCATGATGAATGACAACCTCGAAATCCTAAGACGAGTTAGGGCTTATATTGTACAGCAGAGCTATACAAAGGCCTAAAGATAAGGTGAGGATTTATGTTGCATAAGCAAACAACCTAAATCACATGGTTTGGTTGTTTAATTCTAAGGAAGTTGGATTAGCTAGGAAAGACAGGTTTTGCTGTTGAAGATGGCCGTGCTGCCCACCATGCTAGCTCCAAGCTCCTTACCATGACGAGTTTAAGTTTTCCATGGTGTCAAGTTATGATGTCAAATCAGGTGGCCCTATGGTTGAAGTTCTTTAAATTTTATGGGGGATGTTAAAGTTGATTAGAGTGACACTGGTTAGGATCCCCACAATTTCGACACCACTCTTTTCTATTGGATTCACTTAGTCTAAATAAATTTATTAAACTCATTTTAATGAGCTCCATAATTTCATTTAGACCGTGGGAAGCCTCATTAGCAACCGTAGCTTACCTCCTCCAAGGGATTCCCGATCATTCGATAGAGACGTCTTAATTTAGTTGTAGTTGTTGTTTTTGTGATGTTTGTGATTAAATATTGAGTTATTTTATATTTTGAATGTTGTAGAGGTGATTTTTATCTTGATTGATTTTAGTTTTAGTTTTAGTTTTGGTTTTGTGGCTATCTTAATAATTTTAGTTTTCATGCAGGGTGACATCATTATTTAGCATGCAAGTTTGTGTTACATTTAAAGTACAGTATGAAAGTATAAGAAAGACGACGCTGTAAACTGTAAAAGCGTACCTGGTGAGTCATCTCGTTCTATCACCTGAAACTCAAAATGCATGTTAGAACATTTTATGTAAAGCTAAAAAAGTAAGGTTTTGGTGACCTACCTAACCCTAGGTCATATCTTGATGGGTCCCTATTAGTTTGATTAAGGATGATTTTCGTTAAGCGAACATATTAAGTTTAGTAGACCTCTGAGGTATCCAACAGGTCTAGAGGAAGAAGCATGTCCATGCTCCCCTCTCACTACCTGGTGAAAAGTTTCGAGCTCATTTAAACTTATTATGTTGCTTAAAAACCCATTCTGTAAATACCCTTAAAGCTCAATGAACATAGATGTTTCAATTATCTTTAAGAGGACAATTTTTTTTTTAAAATTTGGGCTTGTAGTGTTTTAAAGGTGTTCAATTTTAATTATGTTTACTTTTCTAATCCTTATTTAATCAGATTTAAATTAGCTTAGGTCACTACTAAGCCCTTAAGATTTTGTTAGATATCTTAGTTATTCTTTTTTTTTTGAAAAGATTGAATTTTTAGGTGATGATGATTTGTTATCAAAATTTTTAAAAGCCATTTGAATCATTAAATAGGAATAAATCCCAAAGTCATACCCCTAAGTCTAGGGTCATTTAATTGACCAGACTTCCTAATTTTAATAATTTAAGGAATTACAAATTTATCCCTTGATTATGAAAGAGTGAGGTTGGTTTCTACCAAATAATCTCCTTACATTTCAATTATCCAAATAAGTTAGTTAAAATCAGAGGTTACGCTTTTCCCTCCTTGAATTAAGCCTAAATGTTAATTAAGGTCAAATTTCCAAAATTACACTTTTGCCCCTAAGGCTCTATCACTTCATAATTTGTCAAATTTAATCCAAATGACTTTGAAAATTTCATCCCACCTCACTCATGGGTCAATTAAGACATCAGAGAAGAAAATGTGATATTTCAAAATTTGATTTAATTTACATATTTATTTTTATGCATAAATACAAATTTTCAAAGAAAATTCCATAACTTGAACAAGAAAAATCCTAATCCATTGAAATTTTTACTGGAGGTAGATATAAAGTAGAGAAGCATTGGGGCCAAATTTCATGATTTATTAAGTTATATTTGAATTTTAATAATTATTTTAACTTTTGGAGTATTTATTAATTATAAAATATTTTAAATGTGGAAAATAAATTTTTTTACTTTTTTATTAATTCTCTCTGATGTCAAAGAACCCAAAGTAACAAATTTCACATTTTTTTGATTTTATTTTAAATTTTTAGAATTATTTTAGTGAAAACACATTTTCAGCCTTTAAAAATTATTTTAGTTTTAAAATTCAATATCTTCACTTAGAAAATTAGGAAAAATAATCCAATTGTGTCTAAATGCTTAGGAAACAATTTAGAACATTTCCATGAATTTAATTTTTTTTGTGATTTTTATCATTTTTTAATTATTTAAATATTAAAAATAGGCTTAAAAATGGAATTTTTATTTTAATTTCAAATTTATTTTTATAAAATTCCTCTAATCACAGAGAACTCCAAGAACAAATTTTTATAATTTCTTTAGTTATATTTTAATTGTTAAAAATCATTTTTAGTTTCAAAAGTGGCATTTAACTTGAAAAATCAATTTGAGTTATTAAATAAGCTTCAAATGTTTTGAAATTTTTATGGGGAGTTCTTTGAACTTCAAATCATAGTGCAGATTAAAAATTACATCATTTAGATGTTTGTGTTTCCAATAATTAATTTTCTTTGTGTTTTAGGGTTGGTGGAAATTAAGTGCATTCGTAATGACTTAACCAATGAAATATTTTCCAAAGGGTTCCTTGGTCATAACAAATGTTTCAAAATTTTCTTAGATTTTTCTAAGCAACATGCTAAATATTATGATTAATTTAGGCAAATAATAGATATAAACTTGAAAAATATAGATCTCTGTCTAGAAATGTCCTCTGACTTTGGAAAAATCAGGGAAAGTTCCCTAAGATAGAGGTAACAAAATGTCAAAATTTCAAGCCATGGTGAAATGTCTAGAATCAAAAGACTCATAATAGTATTTAATTAATTAAAAATAAAATATGGATCAAATAAATTTCAAATCATTTCGACATTGTTCTCCTCTGTTCACTAAGCAAGAGGGTATTTTTATTTTATTTTTGTGATTTTTCTACAGCAAGATATAGATTTTTGAATTTAGTTTTATTTATTTAAATCAAAAAATACCCTATTTATCTATTTAAACGCGCGCCGCCATGTCAACCTACGACGGCTCCGAAACTCCACGCAGCGCTCTCCCATTTGACGCCGCCATCCACCTCAGTGTTGACTCGGCCCGTAGTTCATGTAAGAAGGCGTTGTCCGACTAGATCTCTCTTGTTGATGAGATAAACACGTGATCAGATGACTCCCCGTCATCGTCCCCAATGCCTTAGCCCAAGAATCATCCATTTTCAAAGCTTAAGATCTCACTCATTTCTTAACCAAATTAAGTGCGGTTTGTTTCTTAATGCTCGTCTAAGTGTGATGAACACATCCATATGATAATCAAGACATTAAACTGAGCCTAATAAAATGGAGAATCAAAATAGGCTCGGGAGGAGAAGGAGTTCAATAGCTTTGCTCTGAGAAGGGAAGCTTCGATCAGAGGTGCTTGGCACGTTCGTGGAGGGAGATTCAAGGAGGCTAGGGATTAAGCCTCTTGCTGTGGTGAAAGGTCTAGGCATGAATTTGACCAAGCACGATTTCAGGTGTTGGTCTAAAGCTATGCTAGGGGTTCTGTATGAGGGGGATTTGATGGGGCTTCTTCTTCTTTCACTGTGGTGAAGGTGTGGGTGAGTTTAATTTGATTTTAATGGAGTGTAGAGGTGTGGAGAGCTTTGTCCTGTCTCCGACAAGGTTTTGAGCTAAAAAATTGAACTCCAACAAGGGGATTCAGGGCAATGTGGTGGTTGGGTTGCACTAAGGAGGCCTTGGCTTAAACAAATATGGAATGAAATCCCATGATTTGGGGATCTCTTTGTCCATAGCTCATTTTGGGAAGGTGTGGAGACCTCTATCCTACCTCCGGTAAGATTTTGAGCTCAAAATTTGAACTTCAACAAGGGGATTCAGGGTAATGTGGTGGTTGCGTTGCACTGACGAGGTCTCGGATTCCATGGGTTTGAATCTTGGTTTGGTCATTTTCTGGCCACTAGGCTGGCCGACCAGGTTAGTGGATGTGTCTATGAGGTCAGGTGAGCCAGGAGAATATGTCACAACAATTAAATGGGTTGGTGTTTAGTTTTGGCAAAAATATCCTTGGCTTAAGCAAATATGGAATGCAATCCCTTGATTTAGGGGACCTTTAGTCCATGTCTTGGCTTAGGTGGTTTCATTGGGTTTAAACTGGTCAATAAAGTTCAAAATTTGGCTGTGGTGGTCCTTGGTTGGCCAACTTGATTAGGTTAGATCAATTTTGGTGAAGGGGTCCATGTGGGTGCAAGTGACCAAAACTTGGGTTTGAGCTATGCAAGTCATGTAAATTGGCCCAATTAATTGTTACATTTAATGTAGATGATTTTAAGGAACAATTTTGGTGAAGGGTTGGAAGGATTTTGAGTTCAATTGGGGGTTCAGTTTAAAGGATTTTGGAGTTTTGATGAATTTGGGCATGTTGGGCTTGGTTTGGGTCTAGATTGGGCTGGCCTTGAGCTAAGTCCCAAATTGATTGTTGAAAATGATCAATAGGAATGTAATGAAGAGTTTTCAACATAAAGTGGGTGCCAATTTTGGGGTTTGGGTAATCAATTTTGTGGAATTTGGGGACATAACCAATTTGGGGCAAATATGGGGATTTTGACTTAAGTTGAAATTAAATGAAATTGAAGCTTCACCAAGGCCAATTGAAGGTCAATTTTGATATATAGGAATGTTATGAAGAGTTTACAACATAAATTGTGGCAAATTGAGTGGGCTATAGGTTCAATTTGGTGAGATTAAGTCACATAGCCAAAATTGGGGGTTTAGTTTAGATCAAAATTGGGCTCAAAGAATGGACCAATTGGGACCAATTGGGCTTAGACTTGATTCATATTGGTCATATGAAAGGTGAATTTGAGTTTAGGATTGGAATTAGGGGAAATTGGGACCAATTGATTGAACATTTGAGGTAGATTTGGGAAAAATTGGGTTTTTAAAGGAATTTTGGGGGTTTTGGTCAAAGATGGTTAAATTAGTCATACTGGGTCATGTGATAGTTGAGACAAATGAAATTGGGAATGTTTGGAGGGTTTTGGAAATTTTTGGGATTTTTTGGAATTTTGGGCTAAGGAGGTGCATTTTGGTAATTTGGCAATCTTTAGTGCTTTTGCTTTGGTGCTTTTGGGTAATTTGGGTATTTTCAAATGTTTTGTAAAGATTTTTGAACAAATTTGGGTATTTTGGGGAAATTTAGGGATTTTGGCCAAATTTAGGGTTTCAAAGGTACTTAGGTTATTTGAGGGAGTTTAGGGGCAGAAGGCCAAGTTGAACATTTTTTTGGTAAAATTGGGGAGCTAACCATCATAAATAAGCCATGGACCAATGAAAACCTTATTTGGGTCCTCTATATACTGGTCTTAGCTAAACCCTAGCCTAGGGCTAGTGGGTTTAGGGGACCATCTACATGAGTTTCCTAAAAGGTCAAGGGACCAAAGTCAAGAAATGTTGGGTTTAGGGTAGTGAGTGATTGTGAGTGAGAGTGAGTGCAGGTGAGTGCCTTAGCTCTAGTCTAACACCCAGGGTCAACCCTAAGGTCCAACAATCCTATAAAAAATCTTATTGAGCTCCATTATAGTGACCCCACCTACTAAGTGCTAGAGGTTAGGACTAATATATAGAGCTTCAAGTTGAGTAAAGAGGAGTTTAGAATTTCTAATGGTGAGGGTTCATTTTCTAGTTTTCTAGGAATAGTAACAGAAAGTCCTATGGCTAGAACTTAGGCTACTAAAGAGGAAAACTCGACCTCAACCAAAAATGAGGTCAACACTGATGACTACGATGTGCAATTAAAAAGAATAAAAAATAGATTGAAAACTCTGTTGAGGAAGACTCTCTTTCTAAATTAGTAGTCTTACTTACATTATCTTAACCTGATGCCTTTCCGTGTGTCACTCTTGGTACCTTGCGTGACCTTAGAATTTGGATATATATGTCGGTCATTATGGTTAGCGACTCGACACTATTTTGCCTCTTTTACTTACCCTCAACATTTTAGTTGCTGCATCTTCACATGAGCTAATGACATTATATATTTTTGAATTGTTCATTTAACTTTTTCTTGATATTGATTGGTGTCCTTTCTTATTGATTGAAATTAATAGACAGAAGAGGATCACAATTAAGACTCTGGGGGGGGGTGTGATCTTTCATTTTCCCTTAATATTTTTTGTGTTACCAAGGGGGTTATAAGCTTTGCTTCATTCAAGTACCATGCCCGAATTATATTGGGTAATCATACACTAGCTAAGGCATTTGCTCTGTGTCATTCATTGAAGAAGGGATGTCACACACATGGAGTTGCTCTTATTGTAATGGCTCATGCTATGCCAACCTCTTCTGCAAAGAAGAGTCCAAGATCTGATAATGATGCACAGTAGTGGCCATTTGTCTTCTCTAGACTATTATGTCTTCCCTCTGTGTAGGGGGTTCGTCAGATGGCTTTATAGCTGCTGCTGCTATTCCAATTATTTTTTTGGAACTTGTCATTTTGGGCTCCTTAGCGGCTCTGCCTACTCCTAAATTGAGTGGGATGGCCCTAACAACCATGAATATATTGTTACGATCCCAGCAGAAAGTTCTGCAATTAGTTTCTACACTTATTCAAGTTCCAACTTAGGACACCCTAATTATTTTAGCTAAGAATCCTTTTGCTAGTTTGTCTGTGAGGACCATGTCCCACTAGAATTGCTATAATATCTTGTCCTTCTTGAGGTCTAGGTTTTCTTAATCCTATAATTTATATTAGTGATGTCACCAAGGGTATTCTAACTATGAAGATTATGGGAGCAGTTTCTTCCTTGAAAGGAAAAGGTCCTATTTCTGAGGAAAAATTCCTCACCAAGATTATGAGACATCCAAGTGAGTGACAACAGAACTTTTTTACTTTTCTCACCCTAAAGGCAAACGTAGTAGTAGATCAGGCAAGGGTATTTACCATCTATCATGCAGCCTGTCGAGCCCACCAAGGATTTACTAAGGACCCTTGGTGCAGCGCTTGATATCATTGTATTAGATTCTATTCTTATTTCTACCAGTAGTGTTGTTGTAGTGGCTCTACTTGTACTTATTGTAATTAATTTTGTTAAAATTAATTAAAAGAAAAAATATTTTGGTTTATTATTCTTCTTTAATAAATAAAAGCAATATGAATGTTTCTTCTGTTGATAATGGGAGGTTCGGGGTACAATTTTGTTGATACTCACCTTATTTATTTAAAAATAAATATTTAAGCAAAGAATATTGCCTTGTTTTGACTGAGAGGCAGTGAATCTGAATGGCTCCTACCACTTACCCATGTGGGACTCTGGGTTTTGTCTCGGAATCCATTGAGTTGTTCCTAAAGGGAGTTGTCCCTCTGTTGATTATGCTTCAACGATGCCTCTGGTAAACTCCGAGGTAGAGCCCATAATAGATCCTGAGAATTACTTATCTAGAGACCTTTCCAATATAAAGGAGGATCTCCTTAAGGAGGATGATATTTAGGGTGAGGAACTGCTTGACTATGAGTTTGCTACTCTTCACATCATGACAGTGACTATGCAGACCTAATGGTCTAATATTATTGATTTGGCCCACGATCACATTGAGGTCAACTATCATGAGCTTATTGAGACTCTAGATGTCCCCGTAGTTCTTCGAGGGGGCTAAAGTAAAGATGATACTATCACACTCATGCAAAACCATATCACCCTTTTTGCTACCCAAATAACGACATTGTAAGGTGAGAGGGTAGGGTTTAATGTAGATTTGCACACTAAATAGAGTGAGGCATGTCTGACTGCTCCTATTACTCCTCTTACACCTAATAAGCATGTTCATGCCACTTATTTTGCTGATACTCAACATGAGCATGTTACTTCTGACTCACATCTACAGTCCCTAGTGGATGTCAAGGCTAACATTACTTTAGCAGCTTAGCAAGGTGAAGCTATTGTGAAGAAGGTAGACTTTTCCAGAAAGCATAAGAGTTCATTCCTTACCCTTTAGGATTCATTCCATTACTTTAAGAGATTTGACAGGATTGTCAATCCCCGAAAGCATATTTCTCAATTTTGAGCACTTTGTTACAATATAAACAATTATGATGCATAACTGCTTTGCCTTTTTGTGACCAAATTGTCTGGGCATGCCTTCAAAAGGTGCGTTGATCTACCTAACAACACCTTTAGAACATTTTTTGAGCTGGAAGACACTTTTTTTAAGTGCTTTGTTGGTGTACATCATTAGATCATTATGAGTAATCTTATGCTAGCTTAGCAGAAGTCAAACAAGCTCTTGATATATATATATATATATA
>NW_018165287.1:95092-98926 GCF_001263595.1 Phalaenopsis equestris
AATATATATATATATATTTATTCTGGGGGTAGAACATGAGTATGAAGTTTGAGCCTCCTCTTTAAGGTTAGCATATTACCCCACTTCTTATGTACAAAATTAATGGCCCTATCTCTATCTTATTGAAGTTTACTTTAATTAATACTTTTAAGGTATTGATAAAGAAGGTGACTAGTGAATATGATACAACAAACACCTTGTTATTTTAGAAAGATGAAAAAACCAAAGGTAAAATGCCTTTATAGGTGGTCCTCCAAAGAAAGCAAAAGAGAGTTTGGCTCTAACAAAATCAGATAAAAAGCAAGAAAAGCCTATCATGTTTGCTAAGCAAATTTGTCCACTTTCCTAGAAGCAAAAACCTCAGTCTTTAAGCAAAGGAAATGTATGGTGTATTCTTTTAGAAATCATTGCATTAGAAAAATGCTTAAGAATTTGATCAAGCAAGTTATGAAACTATAGGTGCCAAAGAAGCCTAATGAGGTAGAGAAATCAAATGTTCCCAACTAGTGCACCTACCACAAATACTTGGGACATTTACTTGAAGACTACTATCCCTTCAAGGATTAGCCTGAGGCATGCTACAAGGCTGGATAGATATAGATAATAGAGCAATACTTAGAGAAGCCATTTGGAGGAGGTTGGGATAAATTCATTGCGATTACTCTGAACATACCTCCTGTGCATGTTATTGCAAACGTATTTGCTTTTCTTCGGATGACAATGTAAGCCCAAAATAGGGCCATGAGATTCCCCCAAATGTGACTTTTAGTCTCTATGAATTTATTAAAGAGGATATTTTTGCTTACTTCTCAGTGTCTCACGTCTTTCCGGATAGTTCTGTTAAACCAAATGTGGATGATCATGATGACAAGAGAGAAAAGCAATGCCCCTTATTGTCCTCCCTCAGTGCTACATATCACATAAGTAATAAATTGAGTGTTTAGTCAGATGATGTATGCAAATCACATTTTCCTAAATGCATTGAATCATAGGCTTTAACTAAATGTTCTAATGGGGTTGATCCTTCTGGATGCCTTAAAAAGGATATTTAGCTTGAGAAGTAGAAAAATTCTTCCTCCAAAGATGATTGGGCCTAATTCTAATGAAAAAAGAATATATATCATAAAATAAGTGGTAGATAATCATCTAGAAGTTCCTAGTAAAGGAACTAAAAGTCACTCCAATAAGGTGGATTATAATATCCTGGCACACCTTAAAAGATTATTGGCCTCTTTGAGCATCTAATGCACTTCTTCTACTCTCTGAGCTGGGAGAGACTTTGATTAAAGCTCTTCAAGAGCCTAAAATCTTCAATGCATATTATATGAAGAAAAGAATGAAGGAAGCAATCATATCATATGAAATAGTCGTTGTTGCCTGATCATGTTTTTTTTTATATGTAAGGATTTATGAAGTTGACACCACTACAACGCCAAAAACTTGATCCTTATATGAGAAGTCGTGTAATATATAGATTAGTATATATATATATATATATATATAGGCAATTAATAATGGGATTCTACACAAGTATACGTATCGTTATTAAGTAATAAAGGACTTTCTATTTAAGCCCCAAATATCAATCCCACAGGGAATGTGTAAATGGACAATAATAAGTTTTACTATGAAATTTACTGAAAATCAAACAAAATCACTGTTACTAATTTTTAGTATTGAGATGTTATCAAAACTAAAGTACTTAAATATTAGCAAAACAAATATGTAAAGTTTAAAAAGTAAATACTAATCTACTAATTATGTTTATGGAATGATGATTTCTTATGTGAAAAAGCATCATTCCCACTACAAAGAGGTTATGGTAAAATGAGATGAGATAAATGTTTATAATATGTATTGTGCCAAATAGGAGCATTATAATTCTCTACCCTGATACAGTGCATAGAAAATCATTGGCTAATCCCTTCACCTGAAGGCTAACTCTTGCTTTAGTTTTTAAACACTAAGACCGAATTGGGGATTCTAGTTTGTTACCCTAAAGATTCTCCAATTCTACACCCAAAAAAGAATATTTCCTTATTTATTTGCACTTAATTCCACGAATGAATTTCTCCTCCATGAAATCAAATGTAATCCTCACTCTGTTGTAGAACTCATACTCCATTTCCTGGATCATATGTTTCACAAAATATTTTAAGAATTCAATTGGCCAGATCAAAATGTAAATTAAGTTCAGAGTTGAAAAATCATCATAATTTATTTTATATTTTAATATTGGCACATCATATTATCTCTTCATTTCAACATATGTCAGAGTAGGGAGAAAGATAGAGTGAACTACTCAGACTTCATGAGAAAGACACAACAAAACACAAATGTCATCTATAAAAGAAAGTTCATACAACACTAATAAACAAAAAAAACTTATCTGAAACTCTTTCTCAAAGAAAATCCCTTATAGTATTTCCTTAGAAAAGCAGGAAGAAGATATCTCTCACTTTTCTCCTTCTCCAACACTCTTACAGAAAGTTTCACACTAAATATCACCACACAAACTCTAAACTATAAAAGAAAAATCATTAATGGACTCCAATATAGTGGTGGAATGAAAATGGATTATGAAGAATGGCAAAAATGGAGTGTGGTGGAACATTTTGGAGCGAAAAGGAGTCACTTTCCTGATGAATTTTGGCCCCAAATAAAGCCCAAGGTCGGTTATCTAAGAGGTGCCAGATACACCTAAAATATATAGTGTTAATAGACACATTTTTATGCCTATTTTTGAGATACTGCGCTTTAATGGAAGGTATTTTTATGTTTTTCTTGCAGATACATGTAAAATGGGTGAAAAATGCTTAAAGGAGTGAGAAAGGATCAAATTTGGAGCAAAAAGGTGAAAAATGTGCAAAAGAGTTTTGGCACCTAAGCTCAGGTTAAATAGAGAAGGCCACACCTAAGCACTAGAGGCCCCGCGCTTAAGTGCCAGTGGCAGGTATTGGATCTATTGGACGAGTAAATTTGGTCTCTGCAAATTTTGAAGAGGTCTTTAGGCACCCACTGGCTTAATAGGTGGTTATAACCACCTTATAAAAAATTATCATGAAAAGATGCATCTCTTAGGGAAATACATTAAATCTAGACATATTTTGAAGAGAAACCAATGCACCTTTTGGAAAATTATAAAAGAAAGAAGATTGGGGCTTTGAAAGAGGTCTTGAAAGTATTGGAAAGTTTTGAAAGTTCTCATTTAGGGAGTTAGTTTGGAAAGATTTTTAGGCACCACTTTTACTTCTATTTTATCCTTTTTGTTATTTTATTTTGAGTGATTGTAAAGAAAAGAGAATCAAAGGAGGTTTTAATTGAGACTTGTTGTTGGTTTGACAATGATTTCTTCTTTTAAACTAAAGTGTGGTTTTGTTTTCTCCATGGATTCTGAGTAGTTTTTTTATCTTTCTTCTTAAAATGATAAGTAATTAAGTTTTGGACGGAAGTTGTGGAAAGTATTGATCTTCAATGGTGGAAGAAGTTGTGATGATTTCAATCCATGCACTTCATTTACTTCTTGATTTGGCCAATTCAGATGTTAAAATTTGTTGTGAGAACATGTAAGAACTAGGGTGGTATTGTCTCATTCAACAATTGGAAAGAATCACATGAGGTTGTATGAATGAGAATGTAGCACATATGATTGAGTGGAACTAAATAGGGAAATACTCATAGAAGGGTGTAGAGTTAGAGGACTTTAAAGTGAGAGGTTAAAGCCCCCAACTTGGTTTATTATTTTAAGTTCTGATATGAGATGTTAGCCCCCAGGTGGAGGGAATCGAGGGAACTCTAGAGTGAGAGCTAGTATCTTCCCTGCTTAGCCGGTCT
>NW_018165287.1:99010-100145 GCF_001263595.1 Phalaenopsis equestris
TAATTTGCATACTTCCACTTGCATACTTCCACAATAGAATTCCTATACTTATTACTGATTCATAATAATAAGAAAAATATTTTCATTTTTAGTGCTTTTCTTCTACAAAAACTCTAATTATCTTTTTAAATTGTTATTATTTTATTAAAATATTAAAAATACCAAAAATATCTAAATTTTTATTACTGCAAAAATCATATTTAGTTTAGATAATTATCTTTCTATTAAAAATAGAAAGTTTGCTGCTCAATAGTGCATATTGCGTATTCTCCCCGTGGGTTCGATATTCAGGTCTTAAGCAAAAAGTCCTATATTACTTGATAACAATACGTATACTTGCGTAGTATCCCAATATATATAAATTAAAAGTTAAATTCATATTTTTCTTCAGGATCAAGTTTTTTATTTTGTTGCAAATTAGGAAATATAAGTGAAATATAATCTGAATTATTGTTGTACTGTGCATATTAGCAGTAACCATGGGATCAAGTTTTTGGCGCCGTTGCTGGGGAGAAATCGATTTTAAAAGCAAATTTCTATTTTTAGAGAGTCTTATTTAAACTTTATACTATCTTATCTTATCTTATTTTATTTTGTTTATTTTATTTTATTTTATTATATGTTAGTGTATATGTAGTTCAGGTTCTGAAGGCCTAGTGCCCTACGATTTTGAATTAGAAAGAACTATTAGAAAAATCAGAAAAACAAAAAAAAATTATAAAATTTGAAAAATAAAAAAAATATTACAGAAATGGCTAACCAAAATAATCAAAATGCTGAAATTCATCAAGAGTACCCTACTGTAGATGAACTTCATTGTAGTATTCAAAAACCTACTGTAGTGGCTAATTCATTTGATCTTAAACCTACTATTATACAAATGGTATCAAATATATAATTAGTTTGGGGATCACCAACAAAAGATGCAAATTTACATCTTGCCAATTTTCTAGA
Organism: Phalaenopsis equestris; assembly: GCF_001263595.1. Classification (NCBI taxonomy): domain Eukaryota; kingdom Viridiplantae; phylum Streptophyta; class Magnoliopsida; order Asparagales; family Orchidaceae; genus Phalaenopsis; species Phalaenopsis equestris. The sequence continues at coordinate 99,965 of NW_018165287.1, forward strand.
ATTGTGCACTACATTTAAAAACGATGGTGTATCAGATGATGCCATAAGACTTAGGTTATTTCGTTTCTCACTGAGAGATAAAGCTAAGATGTGGTTGAATTCGTTAGCACCTAGATCTATCAAAACTTGGGGTGATTTAGCACAAAAATTCCTTGCTAAATATTTTCCACCATTAAAAACT
>NW_018165287.1:100335-100981 GCF_001263595.1 Phalaenopsis equestris
CAATTAGAAATATTGAGAATCAACTTGGGCAAATAGCAAATTCATTAAGTAATAGATCCCAAGGAACACTTCCTAGTAATACTAAATCAAATCCAAAAGACCAAAATAAAGAACAAGTAATAGCCGTTCAACTTAGAAGCGGAAGAGAGTTGGAAGGTCGGGTTCAAAAAGAAATTGAAGTAGAGAGAAGAAATTGAAGAATCAAAAGAGGACACTCCAAAAGATTATGAGAGACCTATTTCTCCACTAAAAATTGATTTGGAAAAAGTACGACCTCCATTTCCTCAGAGAATTCGTCAGCAAAAGTTGGATAAGCAATTTTTAAAATTTTTGGAAATATTTAAGAAGCTTACAATTAATATTTCATTTGCTGAAGCCTTAGAACAAATCCCAAGCTATGTAAAGTTTATGAAGGATATTCTCAATAGAAAAAGGAAGTTTGAAAAAAAATGAGATTGTTGCACTTAATGAGGAGTGCAGTGCAATAATTCAGAAGAAGCTTTCTGAAAAGCTTAAAGATCATGGTAGCTTTACAATTCCATGTGCAATAGGAGACAGATTTTATGGGAAAGCTTTATGCAATTTAGGTGCAAGCATTAATCTTATGCCATTATAAATATTTAAAAGATTGGGATTAGGATAAATA
>NW_018165287.1:101377-101605 GCF_001263595.1 Phalaenopsis equestris
AATGATAGATGTACAGAAATGAGAATTAACAATGCACGTCAATGATTAAACGATTACTTTTAACATTTCAAAATCAATGAAATACCCTACAAAAGGTAAAGATAATGAATGCTATAGGATGAATGTTATAAGATATCTAAGTGAATGCCATTTTAAAACTACTTATAAAGAAAAATTTGAAGTACAAGATTTGGAACACGAGCAAGAAGAGGAATTAAATCAATGTGA